>NC_135211.1:33422421-33752421 GCF_052324685.1 Brachyhypopomus gauderio | reverse complement strand
GGGACGCCCTCCGCCTGACCTGCTGGGAGGTCAACACAAGCTGGAGTTCGCAAGAAAATCAGTCTATGTACAAGATGCTCAAATTGTACGTTACAGTAAGCAAATATCAACAGCAAAATTATTTGTCATTCGGGATTTGTGGGGCAAAAAGGGGAGACCACCGCCGTCCCCGAGCATCACCTGAGCCGGCTGGCACCGTGAGGAAGGCCTTCAGGGACTCGCAACTGTATGCCGAGACCCTCTGATTCGTGGCGTCGGCACCAGCCCCGACTGGACGAAACCGGGCCTCGTTAGCAAGCAGCCAATCGTGGAGCTGGAATAGAGGGAGAGAGGTGCGAATTACACCATTCGTTGAACGAAGCGCACCGGTTATGGAGGAACAGTCAGCACGGACGTATTCATGTTGCGCCAACTGTATTCGCAGTTAGCTGGTTTAGCGTTTTAAAGCAAAGCAAGGCATCAAGGTTCATCCTCCCTAGTTACCTCACTCCAAAGCTTTGTGTCTCGGCGTAGGGACTCATCGGCTCGGAAGTGGGCCAGAAAAGCAAAGACTTCCTCCAGAGACACGACTGACTGCAAACAAGAAAATGCCCAGCTACACTCAGAGAGCAGCAATATCGATTAAAACGTACAGACTTACGATGCAACACAAAGCAACTGATCTTCAAGTGCACAATTAATTAGGCTGATTCATGTTTTAGCAGAAGCTAACTTGACATAACAATAAATTGAACAACACTTGATACTGCAATATCGACTTTTCAGGTCAAATGAATCAGCGTTATCTGGGGATATCCAAACTGACGCAGCATTTCAAACTCGATTTTGCATTTTGCTGCCGAGATCCCAAATTCATGAAAGTAAGAGGTCATACCACATCGGTCAGGCAGATGGCAGTGTGGAGCAGGAAGCACTGGGTGGCGGCTCTCAGCAGCACCTGGTGAGTGATCATGGTGCAGCTGAGCACCTCTCTAAAGTCGGAGAAATGCAGAAGCGTCCGTTAGATCACCCAACGCACCACGCACACTGAAGCTGTTACTGGATAACGGCCCAATGTTCAGGACGTCGAGAACAGACGAAAAGTTAAAACCTGATGGCCCACCATGATTCCTGATAACTTTAATTCCACAGTTGAGATAACATGGCAACTTAATGTTTGTGGATGGGCAACAGGTATTTTTGTGTGGTAACTGAGATATTTTGATGTGACAGGGTTCTGCTTTAGGGGCCAAAACGTAACGGAGTCGCATGTTCGCACCACTGTGAGACCATCCTGGTTGGACATTGACTTTTGAACTTAAAGCAGCGGGCGACTGCCACTGACGTCAACGTACCTCAGCACACGCAGGCCGTCTGCATCGAGAAGAGGACGGGGGGACAGGCGAGACAGTGCCTGGGACACGAAGAAAAGGGGGACGGCACACCAGTGGCGAGACGCCAAGCGCCTCAGGAGCTGCAGCAACACGGCGCCTGAAACACACCGGCACTGCCCTCTGTTAACCTACACCTCCACACTTCTTGACCTCCGACCTCACAAGTTAGGGTGTTGTGCTAAGAGAGACTAAACTTTATGGATAGTCAAAGACGTCTATGCGTTGGTCTGAAATGGGCCGCCATGAGGCGTGGTGGACCGTACCTTGGTTCTCCTGGGGCAAGCTACCGAAGAACGTCACCATGAAATTCTGCAGTTTCAGGCCCAGCTCCGGACAGTCCCCAACGGCTTGCCCGGGTGACCTGTACAGGCACCAAAGATCATTCTAGAACTGATAAAAAATCATTATAGGCCCTACAAAAGGTCATTTTGTCTTTGTGATCACACACACACACACACACACACACGCGCGCACCTGTGGTAGAGTGAGCTCTCCGTCAGGACGTCCATGAAGGGACCTACAACGAACTGACAGTTGAAGCTCATAAACGTGCTGCTGAACACAGGCCGACACACACTAGTTCTTTCAGTACATAATCATCTTTTCAGTACATAATCTGTCATTTCAGTACAGCATTGACTGCAAGAACCACGTCAGTACAGTTTTGATGCTTCAGAAACAGAACGCATGCCATCATTCACAGCCAGTGCTGTGAATTCCAAGCATTCACAGACACTGACTACAGAGTACTGATAATTCATTCTTCTTGCTAGAATTTCCTTGTATCCAAGCCAGTGTCATAGGGGAGGGGCTCACAGGACAGTGGGGGAGGGAGGGGCGTGCGCTCAATGCTGGGACCCATTTAACTAAAGGTCTGGTTCAGGTGTTCCCCAGTAATGCTCCAAGCATCTCCATTTACTTCAAAGACAATTATTTGGCAACAGCCATTTCTAAAGTCATGAAGTGCACATGCCAGTCACCTTTGACGCAGACAAGGCAAAGGATGGACACTGGAACAGCCACAACCCCAGCAGGTGGTCCACTCCATCCTTCATCACAGCCTTATTCTCACTGTGGAACATGCGCTGATAGACACACAGCAACCAGGACGGGTGTACATGTGCGCCACCTGCTGGAGAGTGAGAGAAGCACAGGCGTTAGTATTGCAAAACGGTAGAGGCCCGCAGGTTGCCTGAAGATGATGATGATGATGGAAGTCCACGCACCTTTATGATCGGTTGCAGTGGCCTCGGCGAGTGCGTCGATCCGGTGGAGCACGGGCCGGACCACATGAATCTACAAATCGAAGTAGAAATGATTTGTCACGAGCATACAAAGTCGTCACATTGAATATTTCTACTAGAGGTGAGCGTCATGAATGAAGATAAATCAGAAAACGCCGCATACCTGGTTTTCTTCAAGAGTTTCTAATACCAGGGCGTAGTCCTCCCAAAACTTTCGGAAAACCATCCTTTGGTCTGGTGCCCATTTGTACAAAACCTCATCTGCGGAGAGCATGTTTATAGTTAATCTAGAGTATAAAAACAGTCGTTTAATGCGGACACTGGACTGAAGTGTGGGAAGCTCCATGATTACCTGCCTCACACATACACACATCTGTATTCAGCACCTCCGACAGCGAGACGCACATCTTCATAAGGTACAGAGCGCGTTTGCGGGACACACCGTCTCGGTGTGTCAGTCCGGCCTGGGCCAGTCTAAAGAACGCCGGAGAAGTTCGTGGGTCGGGCCGGAGAACATTAGGACGATCTCCTAGAAGTTCCTCCAGAGGGAAGAGGTAGTCCGAGCAAGCGGTCAGGCACAACAAGGCGCGACTGGTTACGCTCTCCGCGTCCTCGCCATCGTGCCAGCGCAGCACATGTCCCCATACGCACTGGAGCGCGTCCGCCCGCCTCTCCGCACTGGACCATCTGAGACATGCGAGCCACACACGGACGATCACTTTAGACACCCGCGCGTCTGAGAGCTCCTTGATGGCGTTTAGGGTGCAGGTCAACGATTTCATGGTTAGGGCAGCGTTTTGGGACAGGCTGGGAAGCATGACAGCCATGATTTCAATGGCCACGTCGATGTCGAGCTCGTCCGTGTGTGCACTGCGCTCATCGCTCTCTGAGCCGGTTAACACGGGTAAAACTACACTCGCCATTTTCTCCAGAGTGTCTGTGTGACTCTGGCTTAAACACAGGCCGAGGAGTCCGCACACGGCGGCGAGCAGCTCCTTATTAACGTTTAGTGCATCGCCTCCCTCCCGAGAGGAGAGGGTAGCGTTGGAAATCATCTTTAAAAGGGGGACGCACTGGTCCCATATAATCGACTGCATTTTGCAAACGAAACGTTCCTGCGTCTTAGAGTCTTGAGAAACTTCTACATTGGAGTGAGATTGTTTAATAAGCTCTTCGATCAACGTGGAAAGGGACTCAACCTTTTCTATCTCGGGCCACGAATAACTAGGCCAACACAACATGTCTAAAACGTTGTCGATGTCAGGGCACTGCGACAGCAAAGCGCTCAATAAAAAAGAAGACATGGTCGAACCGTTGCTATACTTTTGCACGAGTTTATTAACTAGCTAGCTTAACATGGCTAGCCATCCACGCCGTCCCTGCGCTCACCGGTGATCCTCACTTCCTGACGTGTCACGTGGATGTTTCGCGCATGCGTGTTGGAGACCGTGACGTTAGGAGGGCGCCTCTAATCCCGATATTGTTGTAATATTTAGTCAACTAACGTGACTATAAAAATAAAGAATCACCACTTTCGTTAAACTAATATATTTTTTAATTATTTTATCGCTGAGCATTGCTGTCTCACAGCTGCAGTGTTCGGTACCCAGCCTGCCCGCCACTTGTGTGGAAGTACAGGTGCATCTCAATCAATTAAAATATCATCAAAAGGTTCATTTATATCAGGAATTCAATACAAAAAAGTGAAACGCATATATTATGCAGATTCATGACAAGAGTGATCTATTTCAAGAGTATATTTCTGTTAATGTTGATAATGGCTTACAGCCAATGAAAACCCAAAATCATTATATCAGAAAATTAGATTATATAAGACCAACTGAAAAAAAAATAAAAATGTATTTCAGAAATGTCGCCCTACTGAAAGTATGAACAGTAAACGTACTCAATACTTGGTCAGGGCTCCTTTTGAGTACTGCATCAATGCAGCGTGGCATGGAGGCGATCAGCCTGTGGCACTGCTGAGGTGTTATGTTATTTCTTGAAATAGGTCACTCTGTTTGTCATGAATCTATATAATACATGTTTCACTTTTTGTATTGAATTACTGTAATAAATGAGCTTTCTGATGACATTCCAATTGATTGAGATGGCCCTGTATATTCTCCGCGTGCCTGCATGGGTTTTCTTGGGGTATGAGCTGCTGTTGTTGGAGTGGTTAGGGTTACGTGACAGCCCCCCCCCCCCCCCCCCCCCCCCCCCATCCTCAGTGGTATTAAAATGGTTTAGAAGGTGAACAAATGAGAAACAAGAGGTCATAAGCCAAGTTCAGAAAGACAACATGACACAGCCACAGTGTTTGGTCCTGCTGAGTTATGAGAGTGTATGACTGCATTATTACACCATCGTCAAAGATTCATTTGGCTTTATCACATGAAACAATGACAAAAATCATTCTGAACGACGTCTACGGTGAAACTGCCAGCCTGCTGTGTTAGTATTCACACATTACACATACATTCAACTCATTTTTACATCAATCCACAGATGTTGACTTAAAAACCCCTGAATTATATCTTTATCATGTCATTGAAAAACCCCCCACAGAGAGAAGCATACAAACATATTCAGCCTGTATGAAAATGTGATCTACATTCACAGATTGTAAAAACAGAGATGAATCAGTTCACAGAATCTTCAAAAAAGTTCCTGCATGTGTGTCATCTAAGATCAAACGAGGCAGTCGGCAAGGTTCCTGCATGACCATCTACGGACATCCTTGGTTTCCGTGGTATTTCATTCACCGGCTGGAATCACACAACCCAGCTGGGCTCCGCGGGGGTACTTTCTACAGCACGCGGCTGACAGGCCGAACATAATACAAAAATGTCGGTTCCCGCCCAAGGCAAAATGAAAGAGTTGCCACATCTGCTGCTCCACATCTGCTGCTCCACTGTCTCTAGCAGCAGTTGCCACTTTAAGGCTTGCCTGAGTGCCGAAGTGCTGAAGACAGGGCGTCCCCACAGCAACACAGAGTCTGGCCACGCCCACTAGGCCTCATCAGTGCATTGCACTTTGGCCCCTCCCACAAAACCCTGCCCCGCCCCCAGCCTCTCCGCAGGTCGTCACAGGAGGAGCTCCATAAGCTGCTCGTCTCCCAGCAGGTCCAGGGCCAGGCAGTTCACGGAGCGCCGCCCATAGAAGGAGGGTCTAACCGGGCCAGAGGCCAGCTCGGCACCGCCTGGGCCGTCCGGGAGCCCAGACATGCTCAGCAGACGGACCGGACCTGCGTGGGGAGGGGGAGAGCGCAACGGCATTTTGTCTAGACTCAGGCTGTGCCGCTCGGTCAAGCCATGGGACCTCCATTTCAGAACCTACAGAGAGAAAGCATGTGAGGGTTGAGCATACATACATACATGCACACACCACACACACACCCCCACACAGTATTCAGATGCTTTTACTTGTTTCAAACTGTGGATTTTACTTTGAATTGACATAACTGCCATTTTACCCACAATTCTCCACTAAACCACCCATAAAGGCAGTCATTATGTTTTTTACAGAGCTTTGATAATGAATCCAAAATCATATAATTCACCAATGTACTCATACCACTTACTCAGTACTGTGTAGAAGTCCCTTTAGCAGCAATTATAGCAATTACAATCCATTACCAGCAATTACAGTTACGACCCAGTCCACAGGTACATCCACAACACAGTGAAGTGTGCAGCAAATATACATTCTGAATCCACTGTGTGTGTGTGTGGGTGTGTGTACCTAGGTGTACATACACACAACACACGTATGAATATGAAGACAAATAAGCAAGTATTCTTTCTGAACTGCTTACTGCTATCTCTCTCCTGCATATTAATGTATGCATATTGGAGGTGTGGCTATTAATATATAATGACATTTGAAAACAAAATATAATTATGTTGGAGAATAAAAGAAGGGACATCACAGGAGTGTCCAGATGATGAGGACGTGCTGGAGTCTGACCTGCTCCACACGGTCCCAGTCGCTGGCTTTGGCCTCACCATCAGTCACATGACCAAGGTTGAAATCTGTGCCTGCAAAGCAACACAATACATTCTCATGTAGCCTGGACATGTAGCAATATTGGAGGATTCTTATATGTGTAAGTTTGGGGGTTATGCTGTGTATAAGTGTGAACCTGTAATAACACAAGCCTGCCACAAGGTGGTACAGTGCACCTTCCTAATATGTATATGCGATGTGATCAACAGTTACTTTGCAAGTAACTAAGAAGACCATTCGCTGAAAATAATTTAGGTATTCTAACCTGTTGAGCTGAAATCTGAGCTGAGGGAAGGGCTATCCACAGACACGCCCTCTAGTAGCTCAGCCAATCGCAGCATTTCCTCAGGATCGTCCACAGAAACCTCTCCAGGTTCAATCACATGTTCCTGCAATTCTAGAACATTTAAATAGGATGGAAATTGAACATCTGACCACTCATGAACTATCTATGTTAATAAATGTGCTTTGGGGTATTGCTTGATCCAGGACTCTTCAGCTGTAGTTTACAAAGACATGCTAAAGTGCTAACAGCACCAATTAGCATGCTAACTGACTAGTCATTCATTAACCACACTGATGTTAACTATACTGCTAACATAGCTCAGGAAGCACACCACGGGTGTGACACAAGGCCTGAAAAGACATAGCTGCTGCTGTTGCATGAGCAACATTACATCTTTTATCTAAATTATTTATTTTCTGTTTTAAATGCAGTGGCAACAACTGACAGTTGCAAGAAAGACTAAAGTAAGAAGAACTCACAAATGCAACGTTCATTTCTTACTGGAAATACATCACAAATCCCCATAACACCATGTAGTATATATGAGCATGTAGAATGTACTAGAGTGTTTACTGCCATCGGTAACGGTTTACGATCATGCTATAAAACCACGAGTTTCAGAAAGACACTTGAGTGCAGCTAATGCTCCCTAAGACCAACCAGCAAATTAAAATAAAAAGGGTTCAGATGTTCAAACTGCTCCAATTGCTGACTGTACCAGGACAACATTCTATTCAGGAAACCGTCTGTCGATTTATCTAGCGTAGTTTACAGGGAAATCTGTTCTTCCCTGTACAATCTTACAAAACATCTTCAAAGTACACATCGCATGTCTTGACATGTTTGGGATTCAGGTTCTTGCACTTGAGACTCCAGCGATCAGGCAGGTGCTGCTGAAGGTTTATGCCCTACAGAAGAGCTGTGAGTGACTAAGCAAAGACAAAATCAGGCACTGGAGACTCCTCCCTCCCTCTCACCTTCCTCCGCCCACTCATCTTCCTCGTTGCGGGCCTTGCCGCCCATGTCGATGCCGGATGTGTGGGAGGAGCCGCGGCTGGCCGTCGAGCCAAAGGGCTGCTCTCCCCCGGGGAGCATCTGGGCGGAGACGCCCCCCCGCTGGGTGTCGGCCTCGATGCCGGAGCTGCAGGTGGAGTGGCAGGAGAGGCGTGGGCTGCTGTCGGTGTATGGAGTCTCTGGCTCTGCGTCGTCGCTGATGTACGACTCACGGTACCTCTTCTTCTCTGGAAAGGGGAAAAGAAGAGGCCTAGTCATTGCGAGCCAAGTAAAAACTAAAATAACGACAAGACATTTTCGACAGTGACACAAAGGCGTTGCAGAAACAAGGGCAGTGTCGTTTATATTAGAGGAATGTGTATTTTGTGTAGGCCAAAAAAAGTCAATGTTGCTAATAATGAAAGTGAACCTTTTACTAGATATGCTGGTCAAAATGACCCACCCTCATTCTTACACTCACGGTCTAACCTCGTGCCTGAACGAGCCTGAACAGGCCTGAACAAGTGAGCAAGAGAAACGAACAAGAACAAGCAATTAAACAAATCGCCTTGCTGTGAGGGCACTAGCCACCCAAAGCACCCCTGGAGGGCTGGGCATGTGGGCGGGGTCAAGCGAACCTTCAGCTTCTTCCAGACGGCGTAGGTATCTGAGGGCAGGCTGCAGGCTCAGGTGGAGACGGTGACTGCCGGTCAGGTGGAGGAGAAGGTGGCGTGAGCGGAAGGCGGAGCCCGTGTAGTACACCAGCTTCCTGGCCGAGGGCAGGCCGTCGGGCTGGATCTCGAACCTCTTACCCTGGAACCAAGCAACCCAAACGCGAAGCTGCGATTACAGGCTCTCTTAAACTACGACTTGAGCTAACCTTTCTACTTTTGTGTTAGCTTCAGTACAGATAATTGCAAAGTTACGGTTATGTTACAGACGTGTCAAAAGTTCTCGGCTCCATCTACTGCCTAAAACAATCCACTTTCCTCTCTAGCCGTAAGCTTGAGTGACAAGTGACAGCCATAATTGCCTGTCTGACACATGAAATGGTCATGTGTTACAGCGGTCTCTGTACAGGAGGAGTGGATAGAGCGGCCCATTGAAAGATCTGGGGGAATGAACACCAAAGTACCAGAAAGGTGAGTCGTCCCACGTGAGACCAGGGGAAGTCGTAAAGCAGCTCCCGCACGTTGTTCATCTCCTACGTGATATATAACAAACATGTGTTAGGTTTCAACGGTGAACTGCTGGAGTGTGACGGAAAAATAATAACACTCAAGAAAGTTCACAGTGATGTGTCGGCGTTTCGCCCCCATCCTCCCCGACTCTGTCAGACTGGGATAACAAACACTAAACGAGATGGGAAGCATTTTCTGTTTTGGGAGGGGATGGGTGAGTGCATCCCACAATGCACTGGGCCTGTGAAACAGTTACACGCAGGGCTCTCAGTGTAATCCAGATCCAGGCTCTTTTGTCAGAGTTCAGAGGGATAAGAGGAAAGGAATGCATCCCGAATCCTGTTTTAAGCTTGATCAACTTGTGCATTCCAAAGCGGCCTGCCGGGAAATATATTAACCTGATGGGCTCTGACACATAGGGAGACAAAGAAAAACAGCCCTGTTCTGACTCATGGGATGACACATACACACCGACACGTGTGCGCACAAGCACGCACGCGCGCACGCACGCACGCACACACACACACACACACAGACACACACGTGTACACACACACACACACACACACACACACACACACACACACACACACACACACACTGAACTCTATCATACACACTCCACTGCTCTTCGTACAAATACAAAATACTTCCTTTTACCCTATCCACATTCAGCAGCATCTGTCCCTGTTGCATGAGTGAACACACACACACACACACACACACACACACACACACACACACACACACACACACACACACACACCTGATAAATGTGCATTCCTTGAAGGGTGAGTCCCAAGAGGACTGAAGTGCTCTCATCTCTCTTATCCTGCAATAAAAACAAAATGATGAATGATTTAAGATAAAAGAGACAATTACTGAATCCCACACGATCACAGTGGGCCGTGATTCAGCGTTCCGGGAGCGGAGGCTGATACAATGGAGATGAAAGATGTCATCATTCATATTTGCACTTCCACCACGGATATGTGTGGGGTGTGTGTGTGTGTGTGTGTGGGGGGATGTTCTTTCTTAATCAAGTTGCCGACTTAACGCATTGATGTATTGACTTTATTCATCCTAATCACCTTAAGCAATGCCCTGACACTGATCTCACACTCACAGAGGTCAGAAGGTACTTGAACTGGTCAAGTAGATTACTAAAGACGCTGTTCTCAGAACACCCCCAAGTTAAATATGTATTAATATGCAGGTGTGTGTGCGTATGTGTGTCTAGGTTTGGCAGACATGCTAAAAGTGTCCTAAATGGATGCCTAAATTTCTAGCTTCAGGACTTGACATACCTAATCCTTTGAAACAGGTCAACAACCCATAACCCGCTTACGACTCTATGACCTCTATGACCCCAGGGCTTTGATGAAAACGCTCTCAGCATCCCCCCCTCCCACATTCCCCAGCTCAGCACGCTTAACCCTCCCCGGCCGTGACCCCCGACCTTCTGGAGCCTGTAGATGGTGACGGGCACGTCCTCCAGGCCGCAGGCCTCCCTGATGAAGATGAGGGTGGCGTCTCTGGAGGACATGCCCCACAGCTCCTGGTGGATCTCGGGCGTGTGGCGGAGCAGGTACTCCACGCCGCGCCTGGCCACGATCTGACGTCACCACATTGACCCGTCAGCCAAGGAGAAGCAGGAGGATTAGTTCACGTTCGACGTTTTAAAAGTAGAATAATGATTAATGATAGTTCACAAAATCTCAGTTATGAACAAATATAGATTCTGGAGAAAATCTAAATTCAACATTCATTCTATTATATTTTTTCTTTATTGGGCATCTTATGAATTCATATTTCGATAAATGCCTGTATTTCGATGTATTATCGTGATGTTGTGTGATGATGTATTACTAATTTACTGTAGTTGGTTTGTTTGTTTTTGGCAGTGTTATTTCAAGGTCATGTGTTTCAGTCAAAATAAAATCACCTCAGGTCTGTGGCATCTATATCCAAATGTGTTATTTCAACCAATCAGATGTATAACGATGGAGCCTCCACTCCTGCGACATGCCCTCGGCCACATTCAAATATTCAAACGTTGTGTCATTCAAACGTTTTGTCATCGCAACATTTCAAGGGGAAACAGAAGTCACTTTTACTAAATTCAGCTTATTCGTTTCGTGCCATTTTCAGGTGTGTTCACTTATTGGTGATGTGTTTAAATCTAACCATGACACGGTAAAGCTGTTTAACAACTATTTCGCTAGGAAGAGTGACAATGTCCAGACATATATTGGAGTTTAACGTCATCTCTTTCATGCCGTGCTTATAACAAGTTCAGAAACATAACATCTCTGATCATTAGGACTTTGTAAGTGAACCAGGATGGACTTACCCAGGGAGGAAAGTAATCCTTGGGCTGGAAGTAAGAGGCGCCTCCATGCGCGAGGTCTTGGGGTGGGCGGTCCCCCCGGTCGGCCTGCAGGGCGTAGCCCGCCAGCTGGAAGTACACAACCTCTTGCTGCCTGCACTCGGACCGCAGCACACGCTCTCTCAGGTCAGCGTAGTAGAGCCTCCGTACCTTCTGCTCACTGTAGTGGAGACAAGGAGACAGAGAGGGTCTGAGTGATGGAGCGAGAAAGAGAGAAAGAATAAGGTGAGAGAGACAGGATCTGAGGGACAAGTGAGAGAGAGACGGGATCTGAGGGACAGGTGAGAGAGAGACGGGATCTGAGGGACAGGTGAGAGAGAGACGGGATCTGAGGGACAGGTGAGAGACAGACGGTATCTGAGGGACAGGTGAGAGACAGGCGGGATCTGAGGGACAAGTGAGAGACAGACGGGATCTGAGGGACAGGTGAGAGACAGACGGGATCTGAGGGACAGGTGAGAGAGAGACGGGATCTGAGGGACAGGTGAGAGAGAGACGGGATCTGAGGGACAGGTGAGAGACAGACAGGATCTGAGGGACAGGTGAGAGACAGACGGGATCTGAGGGACAGGTGAGAGAGAGACGGGATCTGAGGGAAAGGTGAGAGACAGACGGTATCTGAGGGACAGGTGAGAGACAGACGGGATCTGAGGGACAGGTGAGAGACAGACGGTATCTGAGGGACAGGTGAGAGACAGACGGGATCTGAGGGACAGGTGAGAGAGAGACGGGATCTGAGGGACAGGTGAGAGACAGACAGGATCTGAGGGACAGGTGAGAGACAGACGGTATCTGAGGGACAGGTGAGAGACAGACGGTATCTGAGGGACAGGTGAGAGACAGACGGGATCTGAGGGACAGGTGAGAGACAGACAGGATCTGAGGGACAGGTGAGAGACAGACGGGATCTGAGGGACAGGTGAGAGACAGACGGGATCTGAGGGACAGGTGAGAGACAGACGGGATCTGAGGGACAGGTGAGAGAGAGACGGGATCTGAGGGACAGGTGAGAGACAGACAGGATCTGAGGAACAGGTGAGAGAGAGACGGGATCTGAGGGACAGGTGAGAGACAGACGGGATCTGAGGGACAGGTGAGAGACAGATGGGATCTGAGGGACAGGTGAGAGACAGACGGGATCTGAGGGACAGGTGAGAGACAGATGGGATCTGAGGGACAGGTGAGAGACAGATGGGATCTGAGGAACAGGTGAGAGAGAGACGGGATCTGAGGAACAGGTGAGAGAGAGACGGGATCTGAGGGACAGGTGAGAGAGAGACGGGATCTGAGGGACAGGTAAGAGACAGACGGGATCTGAGGGACAGGTGAGAGAGAGACGGGATCTGAGGGACAGGTGAGAGACAGACAGGATCTGAGGAACAGGTGAGAGAGAGACGGGATCTGAGGGACAGGTGAGAGACAGACGGGATCTGAGGGACAGGTGAGAGACAGATGGGATCTGAGGGACAGGTGAGAGACAGACGGGATCTGAGGGACAGGTGAGAGACAGATGGGATCTGAGGGACAGGTGAGAGACAGATGGGATCTGAGGGACAGGTGAGAGACAGATGGGATCTGAGGGACAGGTAAGAGACAGACGGGATCTGAGGAACAGGTGAGAGACAGACGGGATCTGAGGGACAGGTGAGAGACAGACGGGATCTGAGGAACAGGTGAAAGTGAGACAGAGATTATGAGACAGAATCCAGAAGCACATTTAAATAACACAGACAGTTATGTCATGTCAATGCCTTGGACCACCATTAGGTTTATTGTTTTATCAATGGCATAATGACCATATATCTCAGTCACATTATTAAGATACATGAAATATGTTGTCTATAATTAAAAATATAAATAATTATGTATGGTCTTTACACCATAAAACATCAAATATAATTATAAGACTTTTGCACAATACTGTGATGTGCCATGTCCAAGTCACATTTGGATTTCATTTAATGATCCTTATCGACATACACTATGAGATATTTAATACCTTCCTAGAATATAAAGGTAATTAAATTATAGAGACAAGCCCAGTTCTGCCTAATAATGCTGGATTATTAGACAAGGAACCTCTTAGGCAGGGCACATACTTAGCTGCCTTCTAAAAATAGTTGCATTTGAAACTATATTAAACAGCTTTGGATTACATTGAAGTCCCTTGGGTGCACTAGTGCTCATTTAGTGCACAATAATTTGCTCATTTGGCAGTCCTAGTATGCTTTTGTTTTTGTTTACGTCACTGTGTGTATAACCTGTTAGTACTAAATCCATCCTTGGCTTCATTGTAGCGTTGGTGATCATGATGTAGCAGAAATATCTGCAATGACTTGTAATTATAATGTGACCTGCTGACAGAAGGAACTCCTTGGACACAATTTCAATGGTTTCCAGTAAATAATAAATACTCGTACAAACTAGTAATTACCATCCTCCCTTTTAGGAAATACTGTCAATTCCCTCATACAGTTTCTGGCTACCAGTAAAACATATATAAATTTAAAGTTGGGATTTGGCAAACAGCATTGGCTTTATTTTTAAAGGGCAGATACAGTCTGTCTGACATGGACTGCAGAAGACAGCTCAACACAGAATTTTGCTTGGAACTGATATAAAACATGTATGTCGAGTGTCGGTTATGTAAAATAACAGAGGTTCAAGTTCAGAGCACACATGAGAACTGTGCCTATGAACCCCACTACCTAACCGACACTGTTTATCAGTTTAAGTTCAGGGTTAGGGTTAGGTTTAGGGTTAGGGTTAGAAAATGCTGTTTTCCCAGGGTAAACCTGTCGTGAGAACACTTCAGATACTTGGCATGAGATAAAAGGTGTGCTCTCACATGATGACATCATGAGAGACTTGCCAAAAATAAAGAAAGACATAAATAATGCAGCAGCCACCAGCTATCTGCTTGGAGACTTTTAGTCAGGAGCGGTTTGGAGTCTGACGGGGACTTACCAGATCAGCCTGCCGTTCTCCACGTAGTACTGCACTTTCAGAAAAAGAAGTGGGGGAAGCCATCTCTTCTGGGACCCCTGCGGTAACGTCACAGCGGGGTTAACCAGGTTACCACGGCAGCCCCGTGATTATGCGCTCACTCTCACAGGTCATTGGTCATGCAGTTATTAGCATGGTTCTATGGTGTAACCGCCCTACTAACTGCCAGTCCATTGAGGAGCAGGATGACCTGGTGACTAAAGAAACTAGTTCAGAAGCCAGCAGATCCAGATTTTTTCAGAGCATGTAAATAGCTACAGTTTCAGAGTTTTTGTTTGTTTGTTTTTTGTTATACTGGCATGTTACCATTCAAAGCACATACAGAACCTGGAAAGGAACGTACAACTCATGAGAGATACAACAGAACTAGAGCCAACTATGAGAGATACATGAAAGATGTGTGGACACTCGGGACGCTGCACACACCTTTTCTGCATCACGTTTCCATTCCTTGGGGAAGTACTTGGCCAGTTTCTCTTCCAGGTCGAGGAACATATGCTCGTTGTCTGAGCAGTGCCGAGCGTCGAGACAGCCACACAGGAAGTGAAACAAATGCTTTCACACAGTGGACAAAGGCAGCATTAACTCACGCACGAAATGCAGCCGACAATGGGCTCAATTAGAGCGGCGAAGACAAAGGCCGCGTGCCGCTCGAATGCGCGCACACAAGCGCGGCCGGGGCAATCAGTGGACGACAATAACCCGGGAAAAACAACGGCGGAAAAAGAACACGGGGAGGAGGTGGGGAGAGGGGGACTCGTTTCGAGGAGAAAGAAGTAAGAAGAAAATAGGACGATAGTGGAGGATTTATGTTCTGTTGCAAACTGCTGTCAAATATTGTGTGTCTGTTCATCGGTCATGTCTTACCCATAACTCCTCACTGCATCGTTACTGGACCATCGTGGTGTCTCGGGTTTACAGTGAGGCTGTTAGGTGCCGGCCTCCCTCCCCTCAGTGCCTGACACTGACACCATCCATCCTCCACCTGCTACACCCACCCCTCCAACCCCACTCTCTCACACTCTATCTCAGGTCTGCAATCGATGGAAGGCTGTGACCCCTCTAAAAACTCATCTCTCTGTTGTCTTTTCACAACTTGCACTCTTTCTCTTTCTCTGCCTGTCCGTCTCTCTATCTCTTTGTCTTTCTGTGTGTCACTCTCTCACTCTGTCTGACTAACTGCTGGTCCTCCTGTCTCTTGTTGTTGAATGCCCACACACATGCCAGAGTTAATGAAGTTAATATAGCTGGAATTCAGAATTCAGGCCTTACTGGTCACTGGCCCCCTCTCCACAAAAACAATGGAGGTCTTGTGCAAGAGGTGAGCAACACAAGATTATCGAGGTATTTAAAGGAGGAGAAAGCTGGAATGTGTGTGCATTGGGAAGGGGGGTGGGAGGGAAAGAGGAGGTGTGGTATGTTTGAAAGACTGAAATGAGGGAGAGAAGGAGAGTGGGGGGAGAATCAATAGATTTACAGTCAACCGAATTTCCAAAAGTGCAACAGAACAACAAAACCTTCATTTTCCAAGATTAACCCTTTCAAACCTTCCTAGAAACAGTTCTGGCCCCTCAACGTATGGTGCATGTCCTGGCTGCTAACTGTGCAAGTTACACAGACTAAGGTGGAATAGGCAGAAAGCTCTGGCTGTGAGCTTATGCCTGGGAGGAGGGGACGGTCACTGGGAGGAGGGGCTTGTCCCTGGGAGGAGGGGCTTATGCACAGATATGTCTGAGAGTCAGTGTATAAAAAAATCATTCTTATATATATATTTAGATATTAGACAAAATTATGCCAACTTGAAGGCATTTAACAAAGTAGCTATGTAGAATCCCAAACGCCATTTAGTTTTAAAAACTAAGTTTTAAGGTGCACTTGTAAATTGTTGGACAAAGCTAAAAAATACTAATATTTCTAACTACAAAAGAAGCAGGTCTCTCCGTCTTTCCCTCATTTGCAAAATGCTAATTTGTCTCATTTGCATAATGTTTTTTTAAACAAAATTAACATTCATGGTTAAAGTATCTTCATTAATCCATGTCTGGAAACCTGAGGTCAGAGCCTTTCTTGAATAGCGCCTTACCCTTGACTGTTGTCAAGCCGAAGAAGTAGAGTTCTTTTACACCAAGAAGCGCTGACACATGCTTCAACACCTCTTTTCCTGTGGCCTTCAGCTGGCAACAGAAAAGACAAGTTGTTTTTCTTTTTTTTTTTTTAAAGCCCTGCACCATTTAAACTGCGATAAGCATCTCACCATGGGAATATGAATTTTAGGCTTTTCACGGTAGATCATATCCAGAGTGAGTTTCATTATGACATGGCCCTTAAAAAACATGTCCAAGAGAAGACAATGAAAGCTCACCCCCACGGTGATGTCAAGCGTCTCCTTGGAGGGAAGAAGGACACACACTGTCCTTTCGTGTTTGGCTGAGACAGACATGATTTCCCTCACACAATCACTCACTCAGTCTTTCTCTCACAGTGACTCACAAACATGACCGCATGCACGCACATGCACGAACGCACACACACACACACACACACACGCACACACACACAAGCTACGTCTGTCCTGTCTTCGCGCTCCTTCCCTCTTCAAGCTGATTTGCACACAGGTTCACTTCATGTCTTCACATCTAACAACATACAAAGAAAGAAAGCAAACACAAAACATTGCTGGGAAGTTCTTAAACATGCCAGAAGTATGTTATTTCTCACGCGTCACAAATGGGACAAACTGGCCGATTCAGTTCTCGCACCAACCAAGAGGCGGTTGCATTGCAAAATCCGTTCAGAGACGGTTGCCTCCTTCTTGATAAGAGCCCGAGCGTGTTAAGCCTTAAGCCCGGACGTTCGCGACTCGTCCTCGGGCCCGACCCACTCGGTTTCACAAACACAGGCAGAGCGGCAATCAGATAGATAAGCCCACCTGAGAAAACACCACGAGGACACCTTGCATTCCTTACATTATTTCAATCTTTTCTCATCTGCCTGTCGATTCACAGCTCTTTTCCAGATGTCCAGGGGAAAATAATAGGCCTACAACATGCACAGAATAAAGATTTTAAAATCCTGCTTTAGTTACAGGATTGTTGAAGTGCTGTGGAAGAGGCTGCCTCTCATCGCTATCAGACGGCCGCAGGCACCCCACTGTCACCTAGGGTTCCTCTACAAGGCAGAAAGCCACTCACGCGGTGCATTTGCGAGGGGGTGGGGGTGGTTAAACAACACTTTAGTTTGGCATTTCTGAGAGTTGGTAAGCTATATAATGCTTTTCTGAGTTTAGGAGACTTCAGGTTTCAGCAAAGAAATTATGTGGTTAAACTACGCATTACACAGAGAGAATACATCACAGGGAAGCATCACTATGCAAGCCTCGGTTACTGTTACTCTCAGAAGGGCTTGAATATAACTAGCTGTCACCTTTCATAGTTGACTGAAATCTTAATGGATACAACTACATGAAGAAAATGCAGTGATTACGGCACCACGTGAAATAATGCACTGTTTACAAAGAAGAAAATGTACACACAAAATCAAGTCCACCTGCTTCGCTTTTTTAAGGACAAGAACTAGCTCCATTCACGTGGTGCGAACAGACACAAGTGGAGTCCCCAAGCATGGTCCACACGTGTCCTCAGGAGAAGCGGTTCCCGAGATGGAGAGAGACAATAAGGGTTGTCCCCGAGGACCAGGGGTCTCCAGAGCAAGGACAAAGCCAGGCCTAGTACAGCACTAGCATGATTAACGGAGACTCACCTCTCCCGTTAATGAATTAATCATATTAAGGGAAACGGCTTGCCTATCTGATCTCCACTGAGTCTTGGCTTGTGTTGCGACAGTTAACCATATGGTCTGCTGAAAATCTATTTTGTTTTATTAGGTCAGTGGCTTCTGAAACTACAAAATAAAATGACTTAAACTGATGCATCTGGTGATTTTTCTCCCTGGAAACTATCTATATATAATTTCAGTCCTACTGAAACTGCAAGGGCTTATACACCCATGTTTGAAAGCAAACACAGAAGCTAAATTACTCTTCATTAAGGATTGCTCAAAATTGTGTCAGTCGAATTTTCCAATTCAAGATGTGAACAAATTTTGTAATGGTCTAACAATAAGTGCAGGCAAATGCACCTGCTGTATAATCTCAAAGTAGCTGTTGTGCCACTCAAATGAGATTTCAGAACTGAGATCTTATAACAGATGAAGGCCTTGGGATTAGTGAATAGAATAGAATAGTGAACAGAAGGCTCTTCACCAAGCACAGTTCATATATAGCACAGTATACAGTCCAGCAAATTAGTACCTTGTATTATCATGTTGCAGTGTACAGTCCATGTGAAATGACTACTGTTCCCTGATGAATCCTGTCCACATTGAGCTCACTAAGGCAAATTCCAACCACAACAATACTGAATCTTGACTCTGAAGTAGGTGCATTTCACACAATCCAAAATGGGAATGACAGGTTTCCTTCAATGCCAAATTATGAATGCGTTTGAGAATAAAAGATAATGTTTCATTGAAACAATCACATTCCTCGGATTTCTGCTAGACTTCAATTAACTGTTCTCGAAAAAGTCTGGGAAACCTGGTGAGTGAGGGGTCTAGCACCATATATATAGCACCAAGAAAGATAGGAGTTACATCCTCATGGTTAAGAATGTGACTTCTATTGACACTTAAACCACTGCCCCCAAGGAGAACCTGAACTGTCATGGTATGAGGGTTACAATTGAACCAGTTTAATAAGAGAACCAGTTTCATGTGCATGGCTAAAACCTCCTTCTATTAGTTAACTTAATGCATGAACAGTTAACAGAAATTACACTTTTACACTTCAATAATGCAATACATCTTCACCATTTGTGTCACTACCGTCAAATAGTTTATGAGGAATGAAGACTCACTGGTTATGCGCTTTAACTCCCCTCAAGATGGTGCAAATTATAATCCTAATCCAGCCTCTGACATTATAATCCTAATACCATCTCTCACAAAGACACTACCATGGAAAATCACAATGCAAATGGAAATACTTCTTTAGGATAACTTCAGTGTAAACAGATTTTTACACTACATGTTTATTATATTATGTTTATGTTTAGTATTAGTTGTGTGTTCCCTTGTCCAGAGACTGACAGAATTTAAATTAGCTACCTATTTTACTATAGTGCAAATCTCTTCTGGTTTGAGATGTATTTTCTGCATGGCCCCTGACAAAAAACCATAAATAACCATAAACATGTTAATGTCTTGTTTCTATAGATTAAAACAGGCATGAAAATTACTTCAAGGGAAAATCGCTGACCTTTCTTGAAATATTTAACATTTCTATCATTTTACCCGAACACTGGATTCAAACGCTTTCTTTAAAAATAAAAACAGGTGTGTGAACACTGAAGGAACCCTGAGTGTAGTCTGGAAGTTTGAAAACTATATAAAGAAAATGCCATAGTTTTGTTGTAAACACAGACTATTGTAACAAATTATATGTAAATAACGCAGCGTTCCAAATAACTATTTGGCTTTTTAATATTAAAATAAATGCATATATTCACGAGCAGAAGAAGGATGTGGGTAAAGGATATATATACATTTCCTTGTGCTTTTGCACGATTAAACTATACGCTAAATACGTTAATTCTGCAATAGTGTCCATTCGGACGGATACGAAGGTATAGCTGGCAAAGGCTCATCAAAACAGAGTAAAGGACGGTCAAAACAAGATCAACACAGGACGACAGTACTCACAACTCTCAGAGTCCTGTGCTTTGTAGCCAGGTTTGCAGCTGGAAATTAAACACCATTATATGCTACATAAACAGTAACGGTTGATCTTACGTTAATATAATTAATAGCCTACATATTTTCTCAACGTACACATTTTTGTGCAGCTTCATGTGTTAGCTGGTGTTAAAAAATGGAAATAAAATACGCTCACCTTTTAAAGGAAATGTTGCAAAGCTGATTCAGGTAGATGGTCTCCCGTATTTATAATCACGCGGCTATAATATAAACACAAGAGGGGAACGCAGCATCCGAAACGCACTGAAAACTGCAAGTGGACCATACGAAGTTACCCACATGAAGGGGCGTAACACTTATGAATATTCAGTTTTCCAAATATGACACTACAGCTAGAAAACGAAGCTTAATGTGTGAACTCACAAATTTACGAAGCCGTCAAAAGCAAGACGTCGATAGTTCACACTGTATAAACAGGCAGTATAATCCAACAAAATCGCAGGTTCCTCCCCCTGGTCACGAATATGTACAAACCCTCTTGAGCGGTTGAATGGGAAAACAACAGGTGAAACACCCGTAGTCACTTTTGTTCGAAAAAAGACAGTTACTTTCAACTTATCCTTCTTTGAGTTTATCGGGGAACGTTGGTCATTTTGGCCTTTATATATCGCGTTTGTGGTATGACATTCCCTACAAACCCTGTGCTTTGTGTTTCGTAGGTTCTGTGTAACCAACTGACTTTTAAATGTGTTTTTTTCTCAGTACCCCGTTGGCGAATTCAACGTTTTAGGGCGTATTTCCCACATGTGGTTCGTTCGCTCCGGTTTGAATCAGTTCAAGTGTTTGTGGACCTGGAGCGTTTCGCTGGGCTCGGTCTGTTTTTACACGGGCAGCAGCACCACGTGAGCACGTTCTCTCCGCTGATTGGTCAGACCTTTCTGGCGCGGGAGCAAGAAAGTAAATACGCAAATAAGGTCCTTATGTTTTAGATTAGTGTGTCAGAGTGCGATTAACGTACATGTCTGCTAAATTAGTTCCACCTAGAGTGAAAACTAAGCAGAGTCCGGACTAAAAATGCACCCACTTGCGCTCCCCTTTCGTTTACAGAACTGCCTTCGGGACTGTGTCACTAAATTATTGTTGTCCAGTATGTGAATCATTCACGTGGAAGGTTTTGCAGCAGATAACTTTAATGTAAATAAAGGAATGAATTCAAGTAGACACATAAGCTCTTAAACTAATGCTAGAAATCATAAAATCCAATTAACATGAATGTAGTACTGTTTTGAACAGTTAGAATACAGTGTTGTCTTATCAAACAGCAGTTGGATGAAACCCAGCTTGTCTGCCTCTTGACACAACCTAATCTAGGACCAGTGGATTAGTGCAACTAGAATGAGCTCAGAGATTAGGCCAGTCAGCTATTTCTGGGTTCTTATTAACCCCCACCCCTCCCCCTTTTTTCTCACCACTAAAACTACTTTTTACACAGACACAACAGTACACAGCAGTTCCTCATACATATTTATTTCAAATTATGCTGTCAATCATTGGTACCTTGGAGCCAATAAAAATTCAAATAGTGGAAAGGGGGCGTAAAACAAGGGTTTTGTTGTGAGGTAATAATGGCTTCTGTCACCTAATATCTGCAGTGTGTACTGGACACTGAAAGACGTGTGGGGGGGGGGGGGTGTTGGAGATTGGCCACCTGTAGACCTGCACATACTCAACAAGCTGACTTCCTCCCCTCCGTCGTCACCCCCTGTGGTATCTTCTGCACACCAGCCCCTCCCTGCGGGCTCCATTGAGAAGTCCTCAGCTCCCATACAAAGGCAGCGCAGACACTTTCTCGTCCTGCATCCACGCTCACGAGACCTCTGAACCACTGCCTAACGGCACACTGCCTCCCTTTCTGGCCAAAGGAGTTCCCGCGGCTTAGTTTGCCCTCCAGAACGCATGACATGACCCCGCTGCTCTGCCGGACACAGGAGAGGAGGTCAGGAGAAGCAGGGGCAGGGAAATC
Source organism: Brachyhypopomus gauderio (assembly GCF_052324685.1). NCBI lineage: Eukaryota > Metazoa > Chordata > Actinopteri > Gymnotiformes > Hypopomidae > Brachyhypopomus > Brachyhypopomus gauderio. The sequence goes on along the minus strand of NC_135211.1, from coordinate 33,730,167 downwards.
AAAAGAAAGGCATTCTTTTGGGTCCTCTCATCACCATGGTGATACTGCATTCCCAAAGTCAGCTGGTTTGGGGAAACCATATGCTAGAGATCAATCTACTTTGATACTGGACAAAGCAAAAAATAAATAAACAAGGATATGGAGGCCCATATTCATCTATATTTCGCATACTAAGCTGAGATTTTTGCATGATTTTGCATTTTAAAGATGCAAAACTTGGAAATGAGTCAAAAGGGTTCTGTTGCCTTTCTGCCGTGCCTGTTCATGAGCATCGTCGGTCAAAGCAGTGCAGACACTGCTCCCAAAAACCTCACATGCACCAAGACAGCTGAACCTGTGGACTAGCAACATTCTCATCAGACCTCACCATCTTATCAATTTATTTATAGTGTTTTTGCCTCTAACTTAAGCAAATACAATAAATAGTTTATTGTAAACTGATAAAAGGCAGGCTAGTTTAAAAACAGTTTAAGATGTTTTTAATTGACCATTTTTCTTTGGAATTCCTTAAATATTCCTGTTGTACACCAGTTTACAGAGTAAAACAGAGCACCCTTTAAAAATTACAAACAGCCATAATTTCAAAGCACCATGAACAGACAAGTTTTGATTTGAGTACATTTAATGAAGTCAATGATATAAATGATAGAAAACCATATTTCAACAAATAAAATCAATGTTTTATTTAATTACAATTATTGTTTTTCTGCTTACAAGCATAAATAAACTCCCCACAAGAAATCAAACTTAAATACTTTCCTTTAATGTCTCATCACTAAATACTGTACTAACGTCACCATCTCGTACTCAAACCAACCAAATTTTGATTACTTTTAAATGTGGAAAACCCCTGTAGTAAAATGCTAATATGCTAAGCTAGTTTGTCATACCCAACGCCAGGCTGGGATAATGTTGTGCAGGACATTGCAATGGCTGAACAAGACAGCGTATAAAATCAAAGCTAAAGTCCAAGGCTGTTTGTCTCAGCTACAATCATATCACATCTGGAGTTCATCTGGAAGTGTTTGTCACCATTAAAAAAAAAAGAAAAACAACCAACTCTGTCATACAAAAGTCATGTTCTCAAATGGCAATCGATTTGATAGAAACACAAAGACCTAAATGCAGTCGGGATGCCAGTGAACCGTTGATACGTTGAACTGTTGAACAGTGCAAGTCTCTGTAGACATGCTGGAAACAAGGACTCACGACTCTGCTCTGCTACCCCGAATAAATATTTCTTTTGTATTTTTTTTTCTCCTTTAGCAGCTACATTTCCAGTTCAGCATTAACAAACTAGATGAATTGTACTGTGAAAAGAAACTGGTAAAATAGAATTTTATAGATAAATAACACTGAAAATATACCACAAAGAGACTTACTTTCTTTACCAACAAATAGAACATTAAAATCAATTTTCTTTTAGAAAAATGGAAGTACAAAAATAAAAATGATACGATCCACATTCACAACAGACCAGATAAAAACAGATATATTACGAAGGTAAAGTAAAAGCACAGACACACAGCTCTGTTTACTCCAGACATAAAGGCAAAGTCATATTTAAAAACAGTGAATAAAAAAATAGTGAGACGCTGTTGACAATGTCCATTTGTGTTGTGAGGTATTTGTGTCCTTGTCCCATCTGTTCTTGTAGGCTACTGAAAGAACTTGAGGCCTGCCACCAGGAAGAACTTCTCCAGGAATATCTCGGAGTCAAGAACTGCGATGTGAGCCGCCCGGCCGATCAAGGAGTTGGCGGTGTTGGGCAGGGCGTGGATGACATCGTAGCGCACCAGGTTGCAGTCTTTGTTCTGGAGCACAGGCACCAGCAGGTTCTCAATCATCTCGGCGTACACGGGGCCTGCGAGACAGACGGATGTAGATACAAGAGATACGGTGAGACAAACATGGAGGGCGAGAGAGAGAGATTAATGAGCTTTAAGAGAATGCGAATGCGCGCACGCACACACACAAAAAGTTGAGCTATCTGTGAGAAGCAATGTCAACGTTTAAGCTCAAAAGGAGATGGCTCTCAGGACGGGCGCCATGCGGGCCTGTGGACTCACCGGTCTGCTTGTCCTTCAAGGCCGTCTTGCACATCTCGACGCGGGCCGAATGATAGGGCACGTAGCGATCCTGCAGCGAGCCCACCAGCACCACGTTCCTGAAGAACTGAAGACCTGCGTTGGAGAGAGCAGTTAGTGTCCCGAGAATCAGACCCCTCCCCCACTAAACCAACCGTGTCCGTGGTGGGAGCCAACGCCTCCACCCCACCCCAAAACTCACCCGCTTTCTTGCTCAGCTTGTAGAGGAAGGTCTGGCGTGGGTCTGAGTGGTCACGGCAGGTCAGCTGCAGCAGCGAGCCCGACTTCTTCCACTTCTGCATGAACCACAGTCCTGCGGCAGAGGGAAGCAGAAAGCGCTCAGCCCGGTCCAGAGCCAGCCTGTTGTTAGCAGAGTCCCTCATTTAAAGCTTGGTTCATTTAGCTTAGTTCCCAACAATGTCTTTTGCTATGGTGTGGCTAGGATGGTGCATGCACACACACACACAACACCTAATGACTACTCTTCATTTTTCCCAGGCCCAGGCATGGGGGCTCCGGCGTACCGGTGTTGACGAGGGCGGAGCTGTTGTAGAGCGTGCCAAGGTGGGGTCCAGAGAGCGAGAGGAAGGTGTGCAGCCGGCTGAGGTAGGACTTAAACCTGGGCCTCGTCAGCACGGACCGCACGATCAGGTTCCCCAGGGAGTGGCCCACAAAGCTGGGGGGACAGAAGATGAGAAGGTGGGCCTGACTCTTAGACGCCGTTACGGCACGTTCCCACACCAAAGCAAACACAAAATAATGCAAACAAAACAAAAACGATTAGTGTATGTGGGTGAAAAAGTAAAATCAGTCAACTTGTGCACTTTCTGTGGATCATTAATGAGCTGCAAACGCATTAAACAAAACATGACATCAACATAAGCTGAACAGACAGGGGTACAGATCTTAAAAACTCTTTAGACAATTATTAAATTGTCTAACATTGTGCATTATATAAAAAAATCTAAAAGCATATATAGGTAAACATTACTGAGATACAGACACTTCAAAAGGGAACCAGTTGCAAGATCATACTTGTACAATATTCAAGAGGACGTATTTAAAGTTGCTCCAATGGAAGAAGTACCCTACAGGCAAAAGAAGGTACCCAGCACCACATATTTGTGTGTAAAGGCTCATTCTCATTCTCACAAAGCTTTCACTTGCCAAGAAAACATGGGCTACAATATCCACCGACCGTAGGCCATGGTTGTTCACCAGCACCACCTGCTGGACAAATCCTGTGCTGCGCTGTAGCTATAAATGACTGATATAGTGTTGCACACACACAGATGCAGATGTAGTAACTGGGCACTACCCCTACACATTAAGCCAACATTGTTAAGTAGTGAAACAAGAGTCTGGTTTCCTTCCTCTTTAAATCTGGCTGCTGTTCCGTGTGAATAGACGTGCGTTACCTTATCTTTGAAACGGTGAGACTGTAGATTTGTATGTACTGCACAATTTCGTCCAAAAGTCGGTCGGTCATGGACTCGAAGTCGGCGAAGGTGTCATTCTGAGGAGGTGGACCCCAAACAAGGCAAACAAATGCAAGTGTTTTAGACACACCTTCCTGTCCCCCGCGTGTTGCACTACATAGGACGGGCCATGGCGTGGTCTCACATACCTGGTTGCGTTCGGACATTAGGAACTCTATTCGGGACCCGGGCAGGCCGAGTTCTAGGTAGGTCTTCACCAACCTTAAATCAGCACTGTTGCCTGTCGGGTGACAGAAGAGGGGGAGGGTTGCACAAACGGTTTTACTGTACTGGGTGAATGACAACACCACCTCGATGTTGAACTCAGTGCGCCGTCTTGAGGGACGCAACGCAATGGGCTGAAGGATCTTAAAAGAATCTTAAAAAGGCGTGTGGCTATAACTGCGTGTCCGAACAGGCTGGCCGCCTCCGCATGTGACAAATTTGATTGCGACGGTTCCCTCAGGCAGCCATGCACGCCCATTAGGCCACGTTTCTGGAACTGGTCCGTCTTTCCTCTCCTCAGTTCCTGGGACAAGCTCTTTGGCCAATCGTAACACAACCAGTACTTCAGCAAACCGTTACGTGACCTTTTTGGAGCTTGTTTACTAAAGGTTTGCCTCTTGTAAGCAAACCTGGTCAGGTTTTATCAAAACAAACACTGGAAGTCTTCCACACGCTACACCCATCTCCACCTATCTCCACCTGCACCTGACCGACGGCGCACAGAGCTCTCGAGCTTCTAGTCACTCTCTTGTACATGAACTACTGTCGCCACAGCACACGGCCTGCCAAGAACCTGCCAACACATGCGACTCCCCCTCGATGTAAAGGGCTGTAAGTATGCAAGTATGCCATAACCATTGTAGTAAGTATGCTGTAAGTACGTGAATATGCACTATAACTTCACGGTCACGTCGTAATTTTTCCGTGCCTGTCCCAATTACTTATGCGTCGCAGTTTTTGAAGGGAAACAATGTCCAGAAGTCCCAAAAGGGACAGACGTTGCCACAAGGACCTGTACAAGCTAATAAATTAATTACATGCTACTAAATGGTTCATGCACCCTCAATAATTCATTAATGCTTTCGGCACTCTCTAGACTCTGCTACAAAGCTCTGCTCCACTTTTGAAAAGCTCGAGACCAAATGTGACTGGCTACAGGACGGCGGGACATTTGAGAATGTTTCATCTCAGGAGCGTTGGCCTCTCTGACGGGATTGTGCAACAGACGGCAGTGAAAGGCCCGTTAGCAGGAGATATGGACCGCCGAGTTGGCACGGCCCTGATGCGCGCAAACACGGCCATGCAGATTGGAACCGTGCGAGTACCGTCGAGGTTACATACTGTAGTCCCACTGGTAGCAGTCATCAGACGTGTGATTGGTTTCTGACCTCGTACAGAGTGGTGGACCGCACCGCGCAAACAGCAAGACCAGTGACACGGCTAGTCGACTTTCCCAGGCACGGCGGCGTTCCTCGTCGTTCTATGGGCGTGCGGGGTTAGTGAGCACGAGGCAGCGTGCGTGAGCAGAGGTCTGCGAACTGTGCGGAATGGAAGCGAGGGCAACCGTCCTCACCGTCCAGGCCGTGCACGCACACGATGAGGTGGACGCCCTCCTCGCCGCTCTCGTCCTCGTCCACGCTGAAGTAGGGCAAGGTGGAGGCCAGCTCCGTCACGTCGCTGTACAGGAACCCTGGCAGCCTGAGCTGCTTCAGCTCCTCCCGGCCCTGGATAAACCTGCGATGGGAAGGAAGGCGTAGCAAGGAAAGAAAAGGAGGGATTTGACTAGCTTATGAGATGTGCACTAACAGAGGTGCGTACTGCATCTTGGAGGCCTTTATGCAGCTTTGTCTAGGAATGAAAACATTTAAAATCAAGCATTTCAATACATTTCTGCTTCGCTCATGGCATGGAGAAAAAACAAATAAATCAAAACAAAGGACTGAAAACCAAACAGCACTGAAGAAGAGGAAACTCACGCCTTCATCTGGGCAGGATGGGCGCTCTCGTACCAGCGCAGGCTGCTTCTACTCAGCGCGGGGTCTTGCGGGCGGATGCGGGGGGAGTAGTCCTCCTGGAGGAGCTCCATGCCCAGTCGCTCGTAGAGGAGGCTCCTGGCCTCAGCTCCTCCACCCCCAACCCCCTCCGCGCCGTGCCCTTCGTCTTCCGGTAGGCCGTTGACGTAGACCGGTCCGTCCGTCTCCTCGTAGTAGCCATTCTCGATCATCTCGTGCTCCTGCTCCTCCTCCTCCTCCTCGTCTTCATCCTCTGCCGTGGTGGAGGGTTCGGGCCGGATCCCCAGTGTGACGGCGGCCGTCTCCACGGGGCTGATCTCAGACACGTCGGTACTGGAGCGCGAGCCGAAGTAGTTCTCCACCAGGCCCTTCTTCACCAGGTCCGTGCTGCTGGTGGCGGAGGCGCTGGACTGAGCCGCATTGTGAGTCTCAACGGGGACCTCCGGGACAGGTCCTCCTCCTGATGGGGGGCCAGCCTCGGCGGGCTGGGTCAACTTGCCAGGGGTTAGGGCTTCGCAGAGGGACAGGAGAACGGAGAGGTCGTCGTCTCGGAACACGGACTCGTCATCGGACGTCACCCGGTGAGCGGAGGGCCGGGCCGGGATGGGGGCGGAGAGCGGTAGGCGGATGTCGGCTCCTCCCGAGAAGACCAGGGTCTGCTCCTGCACCACCACGCTGGACTTCCTGCCCGCCCCCTCGCTGTCTGGCTCGTCGTCGGAGGGCAGCGAGTTGATGGACGTGAGGGACGACTGCACACCGCTCACACCGCTGGTGCTCTCGGCGTTGGGTGCCTCTGGCCCCACAGAGCCTTTCGACGCTGGACTTAGCTGAGGAGCCCTCGGGGCAGAGCTCGGGGGCTGCAGTGCAAAACAGCCTGGCTCCGCCCCCGTGAGGGCAGAGAACATAGCTGGGCCCGGCGCCAATTGCGTGGCAGAACTGGGCTCACTCTCGATGCCCGAATCCGACAGGCGCGAGGAGGCATTCTGTATGCAGTCTCTCCTCAGCGCCACAGCGCTTGCCGGGCCTGCCTCCGCGGCCCCTCCCCCACCCTGGATCTTCCCGCTCTGGGGTTTGGGCTCGCAGCAGTCCGTCTGTGTGATCTCGGGAGCGTCCCTCTTGGGGGTGGCGTTGCTGGGGCACGGGAAGAGAATGGTGACCTTATCGCCCTGGTAGGGGTCCTTGTTGCTGGGCTTGACATCGATGCGCCGCAGTCCGGCAGGCCCGACGGCAGAATCGGCTCCGTGTGCTGCTTTGATCTCCATGGCTCCTGCTCCAGTACCTGCCTGGGGCCTGGCCTGTGCTTGCAAAAGATTTGTGAAATTGTCCTTCTGGATACTGGCATGAGCTTGGCTGTCATTCACAAGACTACAGTCTATAGCGAGGGTGGTTGTAGTGTCATTCTGATGAGCATGTTGGAACGCTGAGCATAACCTACTGCTGGGATCCCCCGACAGATCTTCACGCTCCTCTTTCTGATCACACTGAGGGTTGCCTTCTTTGGACTTGCTAGCTGGTTCTCCATGAGGAACCTTCAGGTTCTTGTAGCCCGTGAGGACCACAGAGTCCTTGGAGCTCTGTCTGATCAGTTTCTTGGAGTTCTCAGCCTTGGCATTCTTCTTCAGTTTGATGGACTTTGCCTTGGGTTTGATGGGAGGCTCGTTCTGTTCGGGCCAGGTAGTCAACATGGAGGCATGTCGCAAATCCGGGTAAGGGCTAAGGGCACCTACACCACCAGTGCCCAGCTCCTTTGAATGGGATTTATCTGCTTTACTAGACACAAAGCTACCCCTGGTGGTGTGGAGACCAAGCCATGGACCATCTCGATCTTTTGGGGGGGGGGGGGGAGCATTCAGTCACAACCAATGAAAATACCTAATTATAATCAATAAATAAAAATGTACCATTCAACAGAAGTTACATGTGCTAAAATCATGTTCTCATTTCTACACCACCCAGGCAGAAGCCTGGGAAATTACATTCATCCCAAAGCCTGTTTGCTAACTACATACAAACCCTCTGTAATGGACTCCAGATATCGATCCTCAAAGATGATCGGTAAGGAGTTGACATCGCCGTCCAAGTCTACGCATTCCACCGGTAGGGGCGGCAGGGCCAGGAAGTAGGAGGAATTCTTAATGGCTGTGGTCATCTGCTGGTGGCTGTGTGCACTGTCCGAGTGCAAAAGTGGTCACAGACACGTTTTGGTGCACGAGAGGAGATCTCTGCAAATGCAAAATGTGACAGTCTGGTGTTGAGATACTCACTGCAACTCCTGGAAGGCCAGTGCAGCTTGTCTTGGGTGTTCGAGGCAGAAGAAGGCCTCTGCAAACCTCCGCACCTACACCACATTCACAGCCATGAAGAGCAGCCTTGGAATGCAATGCTGGAGAGAGAGAAAAGGGAGGGAGGGTGGGGGATGGGTGGGTGGGTACCACACAAACTCACCCTCAGGGCGTGGTGCTCCTGCGCTAGAAGTGCCGAGACGCTCTCGTGCAGGGAGACGGCCTCCAGGAACTGGCCCCACAGGGCCATGAGCAGAGAACATAGCTGGGCCAGGTTCATGTTCACCAGCTCGGCCAGCTCGTCTGGGCTGTCGGCCCTCTGCTGCAAGAGGACACACGCGCCCAATTTCAACAAGACAGATCGGCCACGGTGAAGGTCAGAGTTTGTATTTTACTTTAGGGCAGAAGATGCAAATGTATTAGGCTTCGTCAAAGACCTGCCAGTTGCAAAAATTCCAGATTAGTTTGCTTAGAACTATATATTTTGCTTCTAAGCAAATTTAGAGAGTACCATGTATTGCGATAGGTTATAACAAATAAACTGAACACTTGAAACACAAGTTCTGGTAATGTACCATGTACTAAAAGTCAAGAGGGACTGATGTCACTTTCCTGACCAAACATGCCTCAGTCAGACTGAGTGACAAAACATTCTGCAACACGACTGCGAGAATGAAAATAACAATTATCTGTTTAAATTAAGGGCCGCTGGACTAGACAGTGATGCATCCAAATGGCTTAAGAACCAGTGGTTCATTGACATCGACGTGTAGCCAGGAATCGGGTTTCCCGGCATTTAAATATAGCCTGCTTGATTCCACGCCAGGGAAATATACAAAGCAAAACCTGAAGGCATACAAAAGACTCGCGCATTGGTTGTACTTCAAGGTGGGTTTTGTTGGTGAAATTAAAGTGATGGTGCCAGTGGATATCCTAGCGGGATGTGGGTAGGTTTGCACATATATTTATATTTTATTACAACTTTTATTTGGAAAACTATAAACCAGCCTACTTTGTTAATACCTAAAACAGCCTGATACCTTCTGATACCTAAAACTCAGAAATGATAATGTTCAATGTTTGCACAAACAATACAACCTACGACTAAAACTGACTTATAAAATAAACATTTTTATGGTCACTGTGATATTTAAATGTTTCTCCATTACAAGTACAGCTAAGTTCAAAATCTACAAAGTTATTTGGCTGTCTGAACTGGGTCTGTCTTGGCTAGCAAACACCGTCTTCTGTTTCTTTCTTTCATCTGTCTCTTTCAGACATCTGTAAAAAGACAGTTCCGAATTCATACCACGTTGTACAGTTATTCACACACTAGCCCTTTCCCACTTCACAGGTTTGTGCAGCGATCACACTGCACACCAACAGTGCCACTCAGTGGGCGTAATCATAGTGACTACCACCAATTATGACATCACATGTATACCTTTTATGTAATAGTGGCCAATTATTGCATCATCACACTACATCACAGAAACGGTAAAGTACACTGAGGGGTGGGTTTCCTGCATTGTGGATAATCGTATCCTTCCATATTGCCTTTACACAGTGCTGAGGACATGGTCCAGATAGCATCTGTGACTCCAGCGCCATCTCCGACTCACAGGTGGTGTTTGTACTTGCATGTCATGCTACATTCCAGTAAGAGGTTTAAACATCAACAACTACCTCTATGCACCGTTTTATATCTTCACACACTATGGTCTGATGTCTAACCACAACCTCCAGTAATGCAGAAATACCACAGTACGGGATTCTAAATTTGTATTTTGCTTCAGATAGGAATCACTTAACAGTCACTACAGTGTCAAAAAGAAATCAATTTACTTAATTACATAAATAAAAACAATACTTGGATCTCATTTACAAAAGTGAATCATTATGCCATGGATTACAATCCTAACATTCCTCTACACTATTTACGACCTCAATTTGAGTTCTGGCTGTTGTTTCAAGGCACACTGTACAGTAAAACTACTCACAGACAGGTATCCCGAGGCATTTTGGACATACCTTAACTTGTTCACAAAGCTCATGAAGACGGGCTTCCACATCCAGTTTTTCTATAATAAAAAGAAAACCAAGGTGGGGGGGACAAAATCAGAACAGCTTCCATAACATAAAGGGTGCTAGAGAGAGAAATTTGTCTTTCTGAAGAGCTTGTGTTAGAGCACATGTGTTAGGGCAGAGAGAGAGAGAGATAGAGAGACGTAGAGAGAGACAGACATACACAAGTTAGCATAGAGGGATAAAGGACACAGAATAACAGCATTGCTACCAAGAGATGAGAGGTTAGTGACGGGCCCCCATGATTACATGAGAACCAATCACCAGTGCGTAGGGGCCCCCTACCATACTACCAGTCCAGTTAGGAAGAAGATTAGAGGGGATGAAAAGGGGGGAGAAAAAACAGGTACAAAGGAAAGGCGAGGGTGGTCTTTCTGAGGGACATACCTACGGAGACGTGTCTTTGGCTTCGGGGGAAAGGTCTTCTGAGAACTCGCTCATAAAGGACTTGCATGCCGGGCTTGGCTAGTGGTGGGATTGCACATATAGGCATGTTTAAAATGGTCCTTCTGCCCTTTCATGGGCAGAGCTGGGTTGTTAGCCCTCTACATACATATACGATGCCCTCGCACCAGGCGTCAGGTCAAAGGCAGCAGGGCAGTGTGGTTTAGTACGGAGAGGTATTTGAGGGTGAAGGGCCACAGTGATGAACAGCCAAACCTTAAGGATGAGGCTTATGTTTTCTGACAGCGTTTAGGAAGATCCCGCTTAGTTTGTTTGTTTACCAAGAACACATCAGCTAAACTTGTTACAGATATTAATCATTCAAATAGTTTAACTGAGAGAAAAAAAAAAGGTGCCCCACTGTCCTGGGCTCCGTAATCAGCACCCAAACATTTACATCGTTAAGCCATCTTAAACGATCAGGAAAGTCTTCCGTTAGGAGCTGGTGTTCCCTGCCTGTTGGTTAGTATCTACGTCCCTCCTGCAGCCAACTCTGGCCAGTTACTATGGACTGTTAGATTAAATATAACAGCATTATCTACGTCACTGGATCAGCATAACGGCAAAAATGTCATCCTGGTTAGAGGCGATGGGAGGTGCGTGTTAGAATCAGATTTGATCATTCGTGGTGTTTTTGTGCTGCTGGTCTGCAGCACAGCGCTGAATGCCGAAGCCTCCTTCACCAATAGCAGCGTGCACGTTTACATTAAACCGCATCGTGGGCGGAAGCGTTTTTAAGGGGGAGGGAGCAGGCAGTGCAAGACACGCGTGCAAATTAAACCGCAGCCTTGTGACCTAGAGAGAGACTTCTACCACACTGTGCTGCAGAGCTGTAACAAGAGCCATCTGAACAGAAAACAAACTCAGAAAAACAAAATTTCACTTGGATTCCTGCGGTATGAGGTTATTACCACCATTTACTCTGGGACTTACTCTACATACTTAGCTTAGTGAGAACCAACCAAAACCTAAAACTGCTGATGATGGCAGCTTCAGTTTAGATATAGCTTCTATGCTGTGCGAGATGATGCTGGTTTGTTGAACCCTCATCAAGCCCACCCCTCCCCCACCATCACCACCCTCGGCGGATGGACGTACCGAGCTCCATACGGTGGGACGAGGGAAGGCTGTGGGTGAGAGCCATGAAGAAGTCGAAGAGGCCTTGGTAGGCGAGCAGCAGGGTGGCACACAGGCTGTGGTGCAGGCTGAAGGCGTGTTGCAAGCACGACTCCGACACCAGGAACGTCTTGCCCTGCGGATATCAGACATCCTGTGGCTTATAAAGCCATCGTCCACGTTTGGCCGTCCGATCTCATCCGCGAATGCCTCCGAGCGGCGCTTCGAGGAGGAGAGCGGACCCCCCCCACCTCCCCAGGGCTCTGCCTGCACTCCAGAATCACAAGACGTGACGTTGGGGAGTGACTCGATTAGCGCGTGTTCTGTGGGTGCAAGCTGAGCGGTTCATGAGGCCAGCTTTGATCGTAAAAACATAAGTTCTACCGTCTTAAAGCCCATGCCAGAAGCAAAGATCGGTAATCTACCCAAGAACAGATCTGCCCTTGGGAATAGACTCTTCCTTATCTGGTTTACATCTGTTTGCATACTGCTGGAGAAAAACTTGCTTATAAATAAAAAATACATATTTTTTAAAAGGGCCGGATCAGTTCTATGCAATATGGACTCAAGCCTATAACCACGGGCCCATCTCGTCATCTTCACAGTATCAGCTCGAGTCATCGAACTCCGTTATACCCGTTACACAACACAGACAAAATATGAACAGTAGTTCTCAAAATACAATCACCACCGCAGTCAGCTGAGCAGGCCGACACTCTCTGGAGGCACAAACACGACCAGTGCGGTGCACTTATATAATTTCAGTTGGCAAAGACTACAAGCTTTGACTACAGGCATCAAAGAAAACTCATGAGCAGAGAGAATACATGGTCAAGGTTCGTACCAGGCCTGCTGGTTCCACACCTCTTGCCTTACGTGTGTAAATGAGTTTGTCCATTACCAACCATCTAAGCTTGGACTTTTGGACCAATCATCTAAGCTTGGACTTTTGGATGCTACCTTCATGCACATTGGCACACACTTGCATGTGTGTGTGTGTGTGCGTGCTTACGTCGGGGGAGAGCTGCTTTACATAGCTGCCGCCAAACACCACGGACTCCAGTGGCGGAACGAGGGAGTCTTTGCTCTGGGCCGGCGCATTACGGTTCAGCCAGGTGTTCTTCACCAGGCGCGGGAAACTGCACCGTAAATGGTCAACACATATGGTCATTAGCTTAACCTACCGATGCTTTCACACACCAGAGGCCTTTATGCTCATAATACACACACGTATGCATACTGGCAAGTGTTCCTTTATGATTTATTATGTTCATTCATTCAATGCATGACAAAAATGCCACTGCAAGCATAAGGACTATGGATACTGACAGGACAATATGGCGGCACCATTTTCAAGACGCAAAGGAAGTCTGAGATGCAAGAAATGCATAATGCATTCATAATGCATAATTCATGATCTCGTGAACAGTGTGAAAGCAGTGCCCCGCCCCCTTCTCTCACCTAATGAGGGGCTGATGCAGAGCAACCAGGGAGGCGTGGACGGTGACGGAGATGACGGACAGGTGGAAGTAGTCGAACATGACGTTGATGTGCTGGTGGAGGCCTCGGTGGAGGCTAAAGTGCAAACGCAGGGTGCGACTGCTGATGCTCTGCAGGGAGGTGGGCTCCTCTGGACTGCAGCGCGCACACACACACACACACACACACACACACACACACACACTTCAATTGTCTAATCTAATCCTAAACAATACTGCCATTCAGAACATAATTCATGACAGTGGGATTTATTTTGAATCCAATCTGCTACTGTGAAAAGGACTAGAGACAATCGATGTTATGCTCCATAGAATAATTCAGCTATGACACAAGCTACTCTACAAACCTACAAAGAAACTAAATTTAGTTAACGATATTTAATATCTCATTAAACGAAGTCTGTAATATCGGTTTACATCCCGCTAATATTAAACACAAATTAGAATTAGAAACTAGAAAGAAATTAGAAACTTGTAATGGACACCAAACGTACGTGTAGTCGCCGTCTGTAAAGAACAGGTCTAGACACAGCTGAAAGTCCATCTCATTTAGGGCCTCCTCCACCTGGAAAGGAACGACATGCTCAGAATTACGATGCATCCTTCGCGACCGCAACTCCGCTAGGCGTCCTGAACACGTCACGTTTAGACGGTGATGCCGAGTGCTGTTGCTGGAATCCCTCACCTTCTTCTGCTCCACCAGCATCATCACCTTAAATACGAGAACGTCGTTGACAACGATTTCCTCGTTCTTGTAGAGGATCTGAAAAGTTTTGCTGCAGATGACATCATCTTGCACCGAGGCGGGAAAGGCTAGCTCGGAACCTGGGACGGAGAGAGCAGGTTTTGAGCAAGGACCCTGCAAGGGATTGTGGGCCATGGAAAAACCATTTTTCCATGGCCACATGGACACATCACATTGGTCGTTTTTTTTTATCTAAAAGTTCTAATGACTTAAGACTCCTGTGAATCACAGTCGCTTGGAATGGTCCCAACTCCTCCAAGCTTTTACACCCAAGCCATTTTTAAGGCTACACTCAGTAAGATTTATTAGCTTGTGAATGAGCTGCTAAGTGCTACTGACACTACCGGAAAATAAAATCAGAAATCACAGTTTACAAGCTGGGAGAGTCACTGTATTCATGGTGAAACCCGATCTTTCTCGACACCGTTGTTCACTTTTATGAGGTCTGCAGTTCTGTGGAGTATTTTAAGCACCTAGCTTCTCTGGATGGATCTGTTCAGAGGTCCCAAGTAGAAGTTCAAAAGGTAAAAGTCTTACTATGTTTCTGTATTTCCCTTTTTAATTTTTATTATTATAATACAAAATATTAGTGGCAGCTTTTACTTTCTGAACACCAAAGATATTTGTACACTGGACACTGTGACTCGTTCATTGAGAGGCTGTACTGAAATGTTCACTACTATGTGTTCATTTTCAGTGGTTAAAATTTCAGTGAAGTAGTAATAGCTTGTGCACTTCAGTGTGATTCACACTCGCTCACTCTCACTCTTACATTACCTTCCACATGTTATCAGTTGAAAGGTACCGGATATCAAAGCGCATACCGTTTACACTTGATCCATCTCCAAAGGTGGTTTAAGTGATCTGCTTGCAATTTGATCATAATCTGTTCTATGGTGTTTACACCTGGCTGTACATGCGGTCAAATGAAAATTGAAAAGGGATCTGATCACCAAAACCATGATAATGTAAGGTATAAACATTTTATTATAATGGAACTTTTATTGTAATGTTAAGAGACATGCACAATATATCTACGCTTTCAAATGCCTGATTTTCTGTATGAAACAGAACAATAACATTCTGTGCTACGTGCCATCTGCTGCCACTATTTAAAAAAAAAACGAGACCTAAAGCTGCTTCTAAAAATGTTACTGAACTGCAGGGTCTATGAAAGAGATCAACAGGCGTCGCCTGCTACCCAGCCAAACGATCACGTCCTAGCGCTGCGCTAACCGCTACACGCCCCAGTCTCCACTGGGGAGCCTGCTGGGAGTGGGCGAGAACCCCGCGAGAGGCTCCAGATTCCCACAAGCCCACGGTGTGTTGATCTCCCCGGGCCTGCGGGAGGCTGATGCAACGGGCCTGAGCATCTGATGTAAAGCGGAGCGGCCGGTTCCGTACGGAGACAGCAGGTCTGTTACGGGGTGTGGGGTGTTCTGTCAGAGGGAGTCAAACTTTGGGAGAGGAAATGGTGGCGTTGCAGTTCACCCACTGGCTAGCGGGGCTCATAAAACTCGCACGGATGGAGCGGGTGGAATTTGGGGCATGTGACAAATGATGCAAGCTTTACTTTCCTTGGGGGGGGAGGAGGGTACCATGGTTTATTTAAAGGCTGTTTTCAGGATCCATCACGTTAAGGATTCACAGAAGCCTTTTTATTAATTTAGGGCAGGTGTGAGTTAAAAAAGGAGAAAAATAAATAAGTCTTAAATAATCCGGAAAGACAAGAACGCATAGGTACACGTTTGATGAGTGAACGTGACGAGAACTGGAGACCTTACTATAATGATCATGACTACAAAAAATGATCTTGCTCTCAACACAGGTGATATATATGGTAAAGGTCAGAATATGGTAAAATTTTCTTGATTCTCTTGGTTTTTATATCAAATCATATAACCTATACCTGCTCTAATCCTCTTTTCTTGGCATGCACATTTCAAATCCTTCAGTCTTGATAAGGATTAATTAATCTGATGTTGGGAGTCTTTTCAGTTGCTGGAGTCTGCATCAAAAACCCTGAGATATGCATGACTCTCCTAACCTGCTTTCATGTTTTAAGCTTCATTCAATTTGTAAATGAAGGTCTTTTTCGAGAATGGCTTTAGTCTTCTCCAAGTCGCGCTTAAAGAGAGCGTGCTATCTAGTGTTTTATCGGGTATGAAGAACAGCGTTGTTAAATGGGTGAGAGAGAGAGAGAGAGAGGAGGGTCTCACCAGAGGGATGAAGGAGACTGGCCTCCACTTTGTGAGGGACCCGAGGAGGTACCTTCATGCTGCCGCGCACCTGATAAAACCTGTAGGGACACAAGGAAAAGATCCCAGAGCCATCAAAGTAGAGGAAAGTTTCAAAAATGTCATAACATTGTAGATCATCAGGGTTTCATAGCGGAGGGAGAAGAATCTTTCAGAGACTCAGTCCACATTTCTTGACAATGTATATGAATTAATACTCCCGATGAAGATTAGGCCTACGGTTTATTCTGTGATACAAAACATTTAATTACAGTTGGATTCTTTCAGCAGACAGCTTTAGCAATAGTTTTCAAATATGCTCTTCAATAAACTCCCATACAATTTAAATAAACAGACTCTGGCAATGGGAGGAGCTAGGGACAGGCACGAAGCAGACGCCCAGCTAGAGAGGAGCCAGACGCCCAGGTCTCCAGACACATAAAGCACACCGAGCAGCACTTCACTGCTCATGAATCAGTAATCCCTGCTTTCATAACCTCCCGGAGGCCCACGGCTGCTCTACGGCCAGGGGCAGCCCGTCTCCCCACGCCCTTTGCACTCCGCTCACGGAAGGCGACAGGGGACGAGGCCAGAAATAGGATGGAGATGGCAACCGCAGAGAGGGCGTGGCCAGCCTGGGGATGGGGGAGGGCCACAGTACTGGGGGGGCTGTTGTGAGACGCACTGGCCGGTTTCCACTTAATTACATCATGGCAGCATTTCAATAAGATGCAACCTAATATTTTACGACATGAATGATATGCTACAAATGCAATCTGCTACGAGTGTAACTGTCCACTTTCAACTTCTATTTAAAGGCTTCAAAAATGAAATGTTTGCTTTAGATGGGCCAAAAGATGACTAACACATTGGTGATTTGTAGTGGGGAATGGAGAACACCATCTAGTGAGAACTCAACTTTGGTAGTCTGTTGGGTATTTGAAGTCAGAGTTCTCCATGATGTTTCATGAAACCTGATCACAGGCATAAACACCCTTATATTGTGTGTGTTGTAAACATGAGCAGCATCTTGCTGAATAGCCTCTAAAAATACAGTCTGTGTTAAGTAAACACATCACGAGTAATAACTGGTTAAGCCTGACTTTTTTTTTTTTTTTTTTGTTAAATACAGAAATTTTACAATATGAAACCATTGCATATCCATGCAGTGTCAAACCATATTGTGATGTGGTATGGCACTGCACAGATAATCGATACATCAGGAACTTGATCCATAAAAACAGTTTCTAGGTCAGCTATTTATTAGTCATTCAAAAGGAAAGGCTAGGTGAAGTCTGATCCCAGATCAGGGATCCTTTAACAATACATACCAGGCCCACTGAGATGAATCTGTGTGGGACAAATCATAGCCTGATGCAACATGATGTTAATAATAAAAGAGATCGTTAACTGTTCTCAAAAATGTCCCAGACAGGATCCTTGCCTCAACTTGCCTTGACATAAGCATTAGGAATAAGCTGTTAAGTCTTGATGCATGCAGAGAAGCAAAAAAGGACAGAATAGACTTCTAAATGCACAGAGAGCTTAAACTACTTATAACATTCCATCACCGTACACCTCTCACTTCTGTAAGACGTTTATTTATCAGGAACAGCTTGCAGAGGCACAGTTACGAGACTGCAGCTCATCCGCCGTCGTACAGAATTGGTGTTAGACACCCACTGGCTCCATGAAATAGGCTTCTCACAACAGGGCTGCTGCAAAATGGATATTTCAGGGAGGCGGACAGCGTTCAGACCCGGAGCCCGACGCGCTCGTGCCCGCCCTACAGCCCCTTCAGCAGCGCCCACGCCGTGTTCGGCAGACGCGTCCAGATATCGTCACGCTGGCGACGGTCCCGTGGTCTCATCTCGACGGATGGAGACACAGGGAGACGGTTGCTCACGCCTTTAAGAACATTCGGCGTCCTGTGCTAACCGGAGAGACGGCATAACATTTGTTGATCGTTTGCATAATGACATAGAAAGCTGCCCTCTACGGCTCTATTATGAGTCACTAAAGCACGACACGCTGGTATTAGCTGAAGCCGTGTAGGTCGCCTTGCTTGCTTGCTTCTCTTCCCGAGCACTGGTACGGAGAAAGTTGAGTGTAATTCAATTAAAAGGAGAGATTAGACCTGCCTAATTCATTAAAAACAACTAACTCTGTTTCTTAACCGTGAAGAGATGGCCAAAAACCACTTTGGTGTCTCTGAAGTGCAAACTATGCAGCAACCGGTGGAGATTTCTGCAGAACTACTACCAGAGGACTCTACATGGAGACTTTTCATTTCATATTCAGATGTGCTACACGACGGAGGGGGAAAAAACCACTTGCACAACAGCAACGGATCTAAACCACAACTTCATGTTGAGTAAACCAACGATGCAATATCCCCCCGAAAGGGGCGTGCCAGCTTCTGATGTTGAGAAGGGCCTCTCGACGGTCCTCATGGATGCACGGGGCTCCTCTGCCCTGCTCGTGCTTCTTAAAAGATTCAAGAGTGCTGCCTCACGATTCTCAAAAGACACATTTGGTGCGTGTTACACTGTGGTTTTGGGGTGGTTTGTGAAATCCATTGTTTTTTTTGTTTAAAAATGAAAAACAACCTTCCCCAGGCTTTTCAGGGGGTATGAAACTTTGTGGACCTAAAACTGCACAATGTTCACGTCCATTGGTAGGCATAAAGGCAATACAGCATTACACCATTGGGCTACATGCGAATTACAAGTGTTTATTTTAACGCATTTACCTGCAGACCAACCGAGATTAATCCATTAGCTTGATGGCTAGTGGTCTGGCTAGCCTAAGCCCACACACCCCATGGTCCTACATTCCCTGGCTGGTTTGAATGCTGAAGGTCCCATGAGAGGCTGCGCTGGTAGCACACAGCAGTTTGAAGCTCACCTGCATTCTAGTCTTTAATAAAGTTTTACCATTACACAGAAAAAGCTGCATAACTGAGAATACCGTCATGGCCGTAGGAGTAGGGGGAAAAGGCGGAACAGCATGTGCGTGTGAGGCAGGCGGAAATAGACGGAGATAATAGATACAGAGATCAATAAATCTGCAGAGATAGACTCACTATCGAGATTCACTACTGGCTAGAATTCTGCAGTGTGTCTGAAAAAGGGGAGGGGTCTAGAATTACAGTGAGACAAAAACAAAAAACAAAAAACAAACCCAATCTCCCTGCAAAGCCAGCACAAAAGGACAGACACAGGCCAACTAGACTCAGTCTCCCCTTGCTCAACACCTCCTGCACACCGGAGGCGTTTGGGATCGGCTCGTCTCGCTCTCGTAGTGGGAAGCCGATAATACACCAGCTGATAGTTTCCACTGCCATTCTGCATACAGTATCATTTTAATGTGCCTGGGTTTATGTAAACCGCAATATAATAACACCGTTTATAAGAATAGCTCTGGCCCATGTTCCTGGCCCCTTTTAAATAGAAAGATCAAATCACCATTTAGAACCAATTTCTATGTTCAGGACATTTTTTCACAGATACTAAACATGTCAGAGCTCTCAAGGCTGAAGGCGGAGGTATGCTTAACAGCTGACAGATTGGAGTCTCGGACTGATTCTCAGCATGGCCATCTGCTATCCGCTAGCATTTTTGGTTTTTTTTCCTTTGCTGGTCATAAATACCATAGCACTTCCCAGATTATTCATGACACGGTCCATTACGGAGTCGTTATTTTAATAAAGGGTGATACCATTAGCTCTACCATTAGGACAAAGACCTACACACATTTAGCAGCTAAAAGCCCTGCGAACAGGAAGGTTGAGGCAAGTTGTGGAAGAGATGCACTTACCCTCTCTGGAAAAGGTCCACGTTGTAGAACTTGTGAAGCTCCACAGAGAACTCCACCGTGGCCTGGACCTCACTCATACTGAGCTACAGGGGCTTCAGGAGGCCAGCTTCAAATCATCTCCAGCATGACTGCAGAGGAACACGTAAAACAAAGTTAAGGCCACAGCCCGGCAAGATCTTCAGAAGCACCATGACACAAGTTTCATTCCATATCACATACCGAGCCCGTTACTGGTTTGATTATTTGATCGCTGGCCCGATTCTTCAGCCATGCGACATGCAAATTAGAACATAGCTCCAGCTGAGCGACTGGACGGAAAACACAGTCAGCATACCGTCACTGAGTATATGGAGCATAAACCTTAAGTGTGATATTCTGCATTTTAATCACATTTAGGGATGAGTGTTTATGGCTACGCAGCGCAGCCCTTACCCACCTGCAACCAATTAATCAGTTCTGTAAAAATTACATTTCCTTAGCAGCTTAAACTAAAAAAAAAAAAAAAAAAAAAAAAACCAATTAAGATGATGGATTATCTTGCCCACCAAACAAACAACAACAAAATATCTTACAGACTTCAAGAATAATTTACAGAAGACAATAAAGCAGAAGGTTCTGCGATGTGTAAACGTGTTGCGTCGGACGTACATCTGAAACGCTGCAGCATCAGAGAACAGGGAGTGCTCGGTTCCTGGTTCTCAAATACGCATTTAACCAACAGAAAATGTGCACACCAGCAATACGGTGGAAACATGCAGCCATGTGTGGTGAACCTGTCTTGTTACATGCCACAATTTCAGCCAAGCTTTAGAATCTGAATAGATGAGTAGAATAGTGTGGTATAGAGAGGACTCTAGAATACTTTGGTATACACAGGGGTTTGTTCTTGCCTCAACGAATGCATGGTGCCTAGGTCCTGTGGGTGCAAAATAAGTCCATGTCATCACGCCTCCACCACCACATATGAAAGCTGGCAAGAGGTGTCTGTGCGGAAATGCTGTGTTTGGGTTTCAACAAACGTGGCACTGGGAATTATGGCTAAATGTCTTCGCTTTCATTTAGCATGTCTGAAGGACGCTGTTCCAGAAGTCCTGCGGTTTGTTCCGATGAAATTCGGCAAACAAGCTGTGATGCCATGTTTTTTTATAGAAAGAAGATGCATTCTCCAGCCACCCAGTCCAAACCAGTCATACCTGGCTAGTATTTTTCTAATTATGCAGTCGTGAACTTTTAACATTTAACATGCTAACTGAGGCCCGTGTAACTTAGGGCGTTTTTTTGTTTTGTTTTTTCCTTTTGCAACTTCTTGGAGCATTGCGTCGTCTGACCATGGCATGAATTTTGCTTGGATGTCCACTCCTGGCTAGACTGGAAACTGTCATGGGTGTTTTTCACTTGTGAATAAATCTCTCTGACTGGAGAATGACGGGACCTCAAGTATAAACTCTTCACAGATTGACTGGAGGAAACATTTGCTTCTCATTGCTCATGTCTTTCCTCTCTGGCATCGTGTTATCATGCCTGAATGCTCCGGATGTGCAAACTGGCCCAAGTTCTGCCATTATAGAAGCAGCAATCAGTTAATGAGGGGCATTTTATTAGCTGCACATGACTGCTACTAACTCTCCTAATTCCTTAACTACTTTATTTGCCATTTTTGTTCAATGACACCATAGGTTGTATTTATCTAACTTTAAGACCTGCTAAGGATGATAGTTTCTCATTATGTCCTGATATATAATACCATAGAACTCAAAGAGGGTGTATTGTGTTTTTTTTTTTTTTGCATAACGGTACATAAAACCGGGGTTGATATTAACCTAGTGTCTGCCTATTGTCTCTGTGTTCCAAACATGACAATGGTGTTTGTCAATAACAAGATGCATGAAACGTTAGGCACAATTGTACAATTCCAAGGCCACCCGTTGAGAGGAAAAGCTCTACTCCACTGCACCGGGCCACTTGCACAACGGGGCCTGGAGGACGTTGGGATGGCAGGACGTCGGGCCGCATGCAGCGGTGGAATCTACAACTCCAAATCTCTGATCCTAATCAAAGAACAACGGCAACTCCAGCTATTCCATGTGCAATCTTAGCCATGCTGTAAATATCACTCCTTTCCTAATTGGCTGGCCAAACATAGAGGGAGATGAGTGGTAAGAAAGGAAAGGCAATGAATCACTACTCCAAAATAGTACTGAAACAATATCTGTGACCGACACCAAGTCAGACAGTTTAAATGTACAGTCTGTGGAATAATACCCACGTTTTTATTGAATTTCATTTATCTTTGGGTGTACAGGGGAGGGATCTACAGTGATCAAACCGTCTGGTAATTAAGGGACTTATTGGAATCACATTCCATGATATCAGTGCCTTAAGAAAATATTCAGTTGGAAAATACTTGTGAGGAAATTCAGTATAAACAATATAGCAACTTTTGTAAGTCACTCTGTAAATAACTAACAATATAGTGTGGAAAAAGTAGAATATAAACATATAAATGAACTCATATATAGGCAATCAATTGACCCATTTCTGACATTAACCTATAAAGGGAATGCTAGTATATAATACTTATATTAGAACGCACCAACCTACCCATATTAAAATGTTTTTGGAAACTAATTCACTACATTTCATGTGTGATGAGGTCTCTGTTACCACAGTTACTGTGTTGAATTATTGACCTTGAGCACCACCTTTCCATGTTTAAACCTTGCAAACACAGAAACAACTGCTGACTCTGATTACAAACTGAGGCTTGTTATCTGACCACGTGCAAAAGCTCAAGGAGACGTTCTCCTCCTGGACGTGTGTTACCTGGGAAGACCTGTACTCAATACACAGGCCTGGGGAGAATGAGTGGTTCAAGCTCATTTGCATGAACATCACTGTAAAGTAGATCACTTACCTAATAGCCTTGTAAACTTACCAACTTTGTACAACAAATGCAAATAAGAACAAACATACACAGAGTGTCTGACCATCAGAAATAGCAACATGTACTCAATAAACAAAGCTGATCTGTGGTCACATGAAGCGTTTCTCTTGCTCCATGACAACAGGTCGGATTAACAGACCGCAAAGTAAACCACCCGATGCAATAACAAATGGATTTCCCTCCGAACTCACTGACGGGACTAGGACCAACACTTTTCACTTGGCAAGACACCGCCACCACCACCACGCCTGCATAGTAATGGTTGTAGAAATGCAAAGCTTGGATGCATGCAAGAGAGGTCACCTACTGTAGCTTTCTATTTTATATTCTTATTTTGCCAGGAGTTACCCAGTTATTGCCATGGTTATGATGTGGTACACGTGATGGTGGTGATTGAACACTTACGTCTTTTCTGCTACCGTGTCCTTTGCGTTGTGTTCATATAAACCCATTATCGGCTGTTGAGATCATGGCTATGCGTTCATCCCTATAGGGGCGGACAAAAAGGGCAAAACTACAGTAACCTCAAAGCGTTAACAGTTTAACACATTTCCCTTA
The DNA here is from genome assembly GCF_052324685.1 of Brachyhypopomus gauderio. Lineage (NCBI taxonomy): Eukaryota > Metazoa > Chordata > Actinopteri > Gymnotiformes > Hypopomidae > Brachyhypopomus > Brachyhypopomus gauderio. The sequence goes on along the minus strand of NC_135211.1, from coordinate 33,706,855 downwards.
ATTACCATACATCACACACATATTAACATTCAACCTGGCAAAGCCGGACAGCTGTGGTAAGTTTACATAACTGCTCAACACAGGGCATCAACTTTTGACTAAAACAAATCAACCCCATCATCCATAAATAAATAAATATCGAGCAGTAGCTGTGTTTATTTGGTGAGATGTTTTAGATGATCTACCTCTATAATTGAGTAACAGTTAGGACGGCTGCCTCGCTGCCCAACTTAGGTTAGCCAGTGCAGAAGAGACCAAACCTCGGCTGAAGATTTTTAGTTTAATGAGGTAAACTTTGGATTTACCTGCCCCACGTTAACCAGCGTAACATAATATTTTTCGACCGTAAAAATAATTTAAAGTATAAAGTCCTGTACGGCTAGCCTGCTAACGGGCTATCTGCTTAGCTGGTTTTCCTGCTGTGTGTGGTAGCTAGGCTAGCTAGCTAACTTAGCGGCTAACCAGACAGCTAGCTAATTTAGCAAGATAGCTAGGTTAGGTGGCGCAATGGTTAACAGCCCGGAGACGTTGCTTTCCCCTCCATGACGTTTCCTCTTTTATCGGTTAATAAAAACAGCACAGGCAGACATGAATACTATAAACACGAATCGAGTCTTCGGCGTTTTGAACACATACCTTGCACTGATGTAGTTCGGCGCACGGATATGAGATTTGGGGCCAGGGTTCAGGCTCGGTTTATAGGACCGACTCACTCCCTCTCACCACAGATTCTTCTCCCCGCACATCGCCAGCTGCCTAAATCCTGGAACTCCTTTCGGCTTCGTCAACACAAACTCGATTATCCTTTCAGGGTCCGCTTTATTTGTTAAATGCATTAACGGAAGTCCTGTAGCCAACATTAATCAACACTGATTCAAGTCTCAGAGTTATATCTACAACGAAACGACATATATGTGGCTATCTTTCTAACTTCTCCTTTAGGGTGGCGAGCACTACAGTCCAGCAGTGGCAGAAGCTGAATGACAGGGGGCGGAGTCCACTTCTTCTTGATGATTCTGATAAATGCATGTTTCTAAACTTGATGGACTGGAGAAGTTATGCCAAAGGTCATGCCAAAGAATGCACGTCCATTTAATGAATTATTAGTTTATTTAAGTTTATTAAGACTGAGTTGAATCTATTTATTTATCCATTGAACACGGGTGTGTGTGTGTGTGTGTGTGTGTGTGTGTGTGTGTGTGTGTGTGTGTGTGTGTGTGTGTGTGTGTGTGTGTGTGTGTGTGTGTGTGGGCGGGCGCACGCACACATGTGGGACTGTTGATTATGTATTCAAGTAAATTGTATTTAATATATAGCAGTGCTGTAGATAATGATTTTCACTATATAAGGAAACCATATGGGATTTGGGATGACTATTTAAGCCATTTAATGCTATGTAAGTTGGCAAAAAACATGAAATCGATATCTTGACTATTTGACTGTAAAATTGGTCTAATAGATGACTTACTGAAGTCTGTGGCCAGATACCAGATACATCAGCAGATACTGGCATTTTCAGTACTTGCTTCTTACAGGTGCTTTGCCAGGGACTGTGGATTTCACCTTAAGAAAATGTTCCAGCCAGTCAAGAGCATTTCTTCTCAGAAAACTCCATTACCACTTTTGCTGCACTCCTGAGTTGTTCACCTCACAAATGAGCTTCCAGGCCTCTGATTGGTTCCAAGCAGTTCCGCTACACTTCAGAATTTGAGACAAGTGAGCCAATCCTCGTGGCAGGTGGCAGGTATAACCACAGATGAAGTGTCGTTCTTTGGAACAGCTTTGATTCAGTTGTGCCTGCAACAGTGTTTCTCTTTCCATCTTTCTGATACAGCTACATCCTTCATCTTATTTATCCAATATACTCTTCCCCCAAAGCTAGAGGCTTTTAAGCACATTTCTGTAACAAGCAGCAATTGTAACCTATGCTTTCAGTGCTTGAGGTAGTTTGCGACTGATAGTAGCCCCTCTGGGATAGGGTAGCTGTCCTTTTATGCTTTGTTGACACGTCTATGTCTACACCCCAGAGTGCTATAATGATCTATTCAAAAGATTATTCCTAATGATTCAATTATTTTCAGTCCTGCCCTCTTGGGGGCAGTATGTATAAGAAGCCCTGCAATTCCTGCCCTGGTATACAAAATCAAATCTGCACTTTAACTTCATAATCACTGTTTAATTAAAATGATTTGTTACACTAGGGAACCAAAACCTGTAAAACTGTTGCTTTTACTTATGAACTGCACCGCACATAAACAGTATAACTCCATACTATTAGAAACACTGCCATAAACATTTAGGCATTTAAATACAGTTTATAAAGTTTATACCCCATTTACCGAATTCGTGCAAGACAGTCTTCTGGCCCCAGGAGAGCCTTATCTGCCAAGGGCTGATCTGGATGGAGGTTTCCATCCAACCAAGCAGGACCTAATTCAGTCCATCTTCACACAGGCCAAGAGCCGAGTCTGCAGTGCTGCTGTTATAGGGCCGAAAACCTGGGACCCCCCGGCCCTTTTCGAACAGGATCCCAGCTTTTCGTCAATGGTTCATGATCACGGGACGATGTAGGCTGGATAGTCCAGGGGTGTCTGATCCTTCTCAGCCCAGCAGTGATAGATGTTAAAAAACAAAACAACTTCAGCTAGGGTTCTGTACCTTGTGTGCTCCAATACAACACCCTCAACCATGACGCTGCCATGTTACTTTTTACACTGTGCTGAGGATGGTCTATAAATACTCAACTTACATAACAATAAATAAAAATAATATCAGTTATAATAATGGTTGACAGTGGTCCTGTGGTCAGAAACCTGCAACGAGTGAGACAGAGACATGTCCAACTGTCCATAACATCATATGTTCTGTAGTAACTGTCCTCTTTACAATGCACCTAGAAGTTAAGTCTGTCCTAATAAAAAGTGGCTTGTGGGTGTAGATTGTCCACCATACACCCCACAGTAACGGGTCCGCCACCAGGCTCAGCGTGGGTCCAGATGGCAGATGGCCGTCTGTATAGCTCCGATAAATCCGCCCGCTCGTTCCTGTCCTTGTTCTGACTTTCATCCTCACCTCCTCTGACACGCTCGGCTGAAACAGGCTAACACGGATGCTAACACTAAAGGCATCAAAAAGACGATGTGATGAAAAGCTGTTTTGGCCTGTTTGATATAGTACATTTGTGAAAGTGTGAGATGTAGAAAGTTTGGTTGGAACATTTTTTGCACTCATGGTCCCACACTACAGACTACTGAAATGCCACTGATGGATTATGGGCAAATGACCCTTTGTTGCGGTACACAGGGGGCTGTTTGCACCTCCTGCCTTGTGTTAGTAGACCCAGCCATTTTCCATTTCCTTCTGCAGTTTCTGGTGACACTAGAAACACAGTCCTGCAGCACGGATACAGACTCTAAGCTACGTATACATCAGCCATGCCTGAGACGGTGCCTAGCAACACCATTATTAACTCTATGTATTATTTCCCTGTGTGGGGTTTGAAGGTCCTGTTAAGAGTACAAAGCTGATAAGATATGCAGCGTAGATTGAGCTGTGGGTTCACCCGCATATGAGATGAATTAAATGGGACCTAATTGTCATTATTTGTTAATTAATCATCTGACTTGTATTTTTGATTGCCCTCCATGGTAAAGCCATTAAGAAATGGTGATTTGTTTGACATTTTCTCAAGAAAGTCAGGAAATACAAGATGTTTATGATAAACACAAGTGTCAGATGATGAGTTTGCATCAACCAAAAAAATGTAATATCTTATGCTGTTTCACATCGGTTCTCAATAGCTTACGAAACAAAATCTCCATCTATAGCATTGAATAAAAACTTATTCAATGTTGAGCTTTGCAACAACTCTGCAAAGCTCACACATTGAGCAGTTAATTCAGCATTTTTATTTTGCAGTAGGCCTACCCTAATAAGTCAACCTATTTATGACTCTTTATTTCTTATTTCAGTGTAAAGAACATTAGAGTGTTCAATTCTCCTTAGTTGAATTTCCTTGGCCATCGCTATTCAGAAAGCAAACCTGTGTTTAAGCCATAAACCCCAGCCTATAGAAAAGGTCTAAACCCCATACATTTGCATACGTCTAGTAACGGTATCGGCGTGGAATCGGAGCGTAGAGACATCATCATTTCGTCGCGCTGCATGTCAGTGTAGTAAGCAGCAGTAAGGATCTGACGTAGAGTACACTGTTGACGGGATGCTCGTGAGGTAATTTTCTAATATTTTTTTGTCAGTATTTTGGATGATTATAGATGATCTGTGATCTGTGAACATTTGTCTCAACAACTATACGTTTACTATGTTATTTGCAGGTTAACATTATAGCCGTGAAAATCAACCAATGCGTGGTAATTCAAATGTAGGCCTATTATCAGTTAATACCACTGTGTATTTTCCTTTCAAATATTCTACTTTCCAGAGAAGCGGTATTTTACCTATTGTTTAATGTTATCCCACAATGTCTCGGCACTGGTCTTCATGCACAACGTGAGTGTATTATGCTTTATTTACGTTGTTTATTTATGTGAAAATTATATATATGTTGTACGTTAGTATTTTACGCTAAATATTTAGTTGAACATTTTGTATTATTCTTAACTTCGCTGGTCTGAGAGTGAGCCTGGATACACTTAAAGCAGCCTGGAACCAGCTTTTCAAACACAAACTATTTTTACTGACCACACTGTCAACACAGCTTTCTCCCCACGTCCCGGCACACTGAAGGCTGAGTTTACCAAAAACGTGTGCTTGGTACACACACGCACAAGCACACGCGCGCACGTGCGCGTACACAGTGGTGTGAGAAATGTGCTAAGAATGAAAAAGACAGAAAGAAAAATAAAGAAAATACACTGTAGATGTTTTAATTCACAGCTTTTAGTTTTTATCTAATTCAGTAAATCTAAATCTGGATTTCACAGGAGTGCATTTCCCCAGTAGTAGCCTACAAACACACCAAACCATGTGTCCACGAGCGAAGGTCGGGGACATCCACTTTCCAGGTAACAATCAAGCTATAATTGCATCGTAACATTGGATAGAAAGTGATAGTTCAAAGCACTATATTAACTAATTTAACGTGGAACAGGGTTTTATATAATGTCTCAGTTCCAAATCGCCGAGCTTGCCAGAAGGGGAACTGTCAAGAAGGTACCTGGAACGACCTCTCAACATGCAGCCTACAGGATCGGACCAGAATTCAACTTTAGGATTAATACAAGGTAACTCAAGGACTCGGGGAAATCGAGGCTGTCAATACATCGGCGTCTGGCGTCATCTACTGGCCCATCCTGGTATTTTCCCTGTCCATGGTGCTGAAAGAGTGCGCTTGCGCAAGAGCGGTAATGTTGTGTACAATATTTTATGGTAATTTAGTGTATTAATTGTGATGCCATTGACAACACACGTAAACTTTGAACTTTCTCTTAAACAATATTTAAAAGTTTAGCGTTTTCATACAACATATGAGGATTGCACGCAAGTATTCCTACCCAGGGAACTCCAGGGAAGTGTATTTCACGCTTTCTTAAACAGGTGTTGTTTATATTTTTATATTTCAGGTCTGCATACACCATGGGACTGCCTCAAGAGTTCACATTCTTGGCTATTTTTCGGATGGATGCATATACCCTGACTAAAAACTGGAATATTTGGCAAATGCAAGACCCAAATGGCAATATGCAGCTTTCAGTTACACTCAATGGACAGGCGCGTTCCCTGGAATTATCCTACATTACCCCTGAAAACAGAGTTATGACCGCTCTTTTCCCATATCTCCCATTTCTCTTTAATTCTCAGTGGCACAAACTGTTATTAGTTGTGAGAAAAGCCACGGTCTCTCTCACAGTCGATTGCATTTTAGTGGATTCCCAACAGTTGCCAGCTAGGGGAAAGGTGAATTTGGATGGCTTCACACATATCGGGAAATTAAAGGACAATCCTGCTATATCGGTGCCGGTGAGTAGGATGTCTGATGGTTAAAACAAACAAAAGCCCTCCTCTCCATTTAGATCGGTTTTGTGTATATTACCTGATTTGCACTGTTAGAAGGGTTAGACCAAAGGCTTGCAGTGGGAGTTGACTGTACGTGTTTAAGGGGAGTCTGTGCCCTGCCACACAAATTTCTACACATATGTGAGAATATAACAGCAAGGCTCTAGTCCAACAGCAGCTACGTAGCAATGGAGACAGGGAGACATGTTCTACACTTCTAGAGTCTCCTTCTCTGGACACAGATTACATTATGTACTGTTGGCAGTCCTTACCTGCCTCTTATTACCTGTAGAGTAATAAGAGACAGTAATAGTAATTGCACTAATAGATTAAATTATACCTAATAGATTTTTCTGCTTTCAGACTTTCTCAACAAAACTGGATTGCTTTATAAATACTGCTGTATCAATAACTCACAGTCTCATGAAAAAAAGTGGTACCAGTCTGATTTGATCTGTATCTGCCCATATCTGCAGAATCTCTTTGAAAGTGTTTAACACTTTTTGAACGTTTGACTGTGGATGGCATTATAAAGACATTACAAGAGTGCAGATACAATAGAATTTGTTCGTTGTGCAATAGCATTTGGTCATTCAGGCAGTCTACAGAGAAATATATCCTAATGATGTCGCCTATGAGTGTTTGTGTTTCTCATTTCAGTTTGAACTACAATCGATGCTGATATACTGCGATATTAATGCACTACAGAGAGACACCTGTGTCGATTTACCGGCCACTCGATCGGTGAGGTTTGTTATGAAGATTGTGTTGGAATGTGGAAAAACGCTGCGTATTAATCTCGCATACGGACGACCCCTAATTCACTATTCTAATAATTTTTGCCACAGATATCAAACCTGGAATATTGTATTGTTTATCAGTATGTTGTGTCATTGAAAGGTCAGGTGTGACGTCTTCGTAAGGTTTCCCGCTGTAATTTTGAATGCGCTCTGTCAGAGTTCTCGAACCCCTCCTCGCGCTCTCTCGCTCACATCCTCCCATTCTCCTCCAATCACTTCCCACAAAACAATGTCATGAATATACATGAGCGCTCCGCGGTTATGGTATCCTTTGACGTTGAGATAGTCGAAACGGATTTAGTTGGGTGGTTTGGTCGGGGGTCCGTCTACCCAACTGATTCCAGAAATCGGGATTTGTTTGTGCAGTTGTCACTGGTGGGGAGACCATGGCTCGCGCTACAAGTTTGCGCGGGCCACTCTTGGTGCTTTTGATGGGGATAGTGGTCACCGGTTCAGCTCAGGTAAACTGATTTATGTGTTTCGATGTATTTTGCAGATATCCGAGGCTGAATTTAAGGTAAGCATGTGTCTTCGGCACTCTTTACGGACGTTTAATGCACATAACTTTGGAAACGTTTCCCAGGAACAATATAACATCATAAAAAACTTCTGAATGTTCGTGTCTTCATAAACGTACGACGGTACTGAGTTCAGCTGATCCTTCATTAGAAGACAGAACACGGTCCAGACTCCTCTTTCGATTGTTGTTATTTTGGATATGAACAGTGAGTTTGTGTAGGACTGGTAAATGCATCAATTTTGTTATGCACACCTGCTTCTGGAGTAACTATATTTTGCAACTGTATATCAATGCAGTGTGGTTTGGAGCGGTTTTTAGAGTGATTTCTCCGTTAGAACGTGTTGATAATGTTAACCTTTTGACGCTGAACAGAGGAATGCTCCGTCTGGCCCGCCAGGCCCTGCCGGTGTCCCAGGAATCGACGGAATTGCCGTGAGTTGAATAACGTTCCACTTTATACTTTACCCATTTAATCATATGTCGATACAGCGACCTACATTAAGTAATTGGGCTGAAGGACACGCCCCTTTGTTATCACCGCTAGGCTGGATGACAAGATGAGCCTTTTTTTTTAGGGAGAAAGAGGTGATGATGGAGACGTAGGCTCAGCTGTAAGTGCTGACCCATTATTTAATTAGGTCATAATTGCTCTTCGACCGCCCTCTCCCCCAGATAGATGCGTTAAAATAAATTATGTTGTGTTATGGTGTCAAATTGAAGGGACCTGATGGTGAACCTGGCAAACCTGGCTCTGCTGGACTTCCTGGACTACCTGGAGCTGATGTGAGTACATCACTGCTGGATTCATAGAGGGCATATGGCCTGCTATGGCAGATAACTCCCTTATTTCTGCTGTAGTGTCATAGGCAGACATTCAAACAGGTAGAAGGACTTTGTATGAAGGCCCTGTGTGTGTGTGTGTGTGTGTGTGTGTTGATCCTCAACAAATGGGTCAGAAATGCAGGGTATTTCTCACGTTGGGATGAGGTAACAAACCCAAGGATAGCTTCGTTTTGTCCAGGCCTGGAGTCCTGAAGTCTGGACTTCATTAAAGTCTTTACCCTGTGAAAACAGTAGCAGGGTTAAGAAAATACGGCTCCTCTGCACTTAGCCGATCTCCCACAAAGACTGAATATTCTAAATAGCTATATGCTAATATTTATGCTCACTGGAACTGTATGTGTAATATTTTAGCATTTCTAGAAGCCATGAGGCAGGTCTTTTTCTCTTGTGACTCTTGGTTACTCTGAGCTTCAAAGAGAGTAATAAACAGGCAGCTTTTAACTTGAATACACTAGATGTTGCGGTTTTATAAGCATAATTGACATTTTCTTAATTACTTTCTACATAGATCTGAATTAATTATTTTCTGCATAAATTTGAATACATCTTTTCCCTGTGGTTTTTGAGATGAGGTTAGGAGCCTCAATGGTGTCTCATCTCTTAGCTTCATCAAATCAGCTTTGGGCAAGGACGGAGAGAGAGAGAGAGAGAGAGAGAGAGAGCTCTCTGTGTGCTTCTCTTCAGAAATTCTCAGGATAGTGAGGAATGATAACTGAAAGGGGCTTGTTTGAGAAGGTCAGTCAGCATACACCTAAAACGTCCTGAGATATCCAAACATCTGGATCTCAGGGCTGGTGTGTATGGGGGAGAGCTGGAGACAGGGAGTACGTGCTGATGGATCTCTGATGGAGGACGCTTTAGTCCTAGTGAACACTGTTCATTCTGCCCTGTCCAACAAATCACCACTTCAAAGTGGATATATGGCAAATTAATATTCTCTATGCTTAACCCGCTGTACCGAATGCATAATTAAGTGTAAACAATTTTTTTAATCAACTGACCTGAAAAGTAAACAGCTATGGATGGTGGTGTTTGTACTAAAGCCTTTGAAAATATGCCAGCAGTTATTGGTTCTAACGCAGATTTAGGAGCAGCTTGGCAGGACTCACATCCAGTTTAGGTTTTCCATGTTGTATTTGTGTCAGTTTCTTCCTTTTCTTGTGGCCTGCCATGCCCACTTATTTTGCCTGCATCCAGCTAAATGGGCAAAATATATGGATATGGATATCTCAAAGAGTGGATGTCTAGTATAATGTCCGAGGATGTCTAAGTAAATGACTTTGTTGCATTGAATTGCACGAAAACATTACATTTAACAGTATTAAATTGCACGAGAGTGCATCAGCTGAAAGTGTGTAAATCTGTGAAACACATTCAGTCGAGTTTTTTTTTTTTTTGGCAAGCCTTACTTGATAGAAACTGCTCTAAAAAGCTTGATGTCAATCTGTGTAATTGCATCGTTACAGGCTTCGAAAGTTTAAAAGCTCTGAAATAATGACTATGCATCCTAGCAGATCCATCTCGCTAGCACAATGATCTTCTGAACATAGACTGAAGAAGACAAATATCTCCTCGTGTATGGGTGTTGTTACGACCTATTATTTGACATATCTAACTATGTATGAATTCTCTGCTTATCCTCAGGGACTGACCGGCCCAGTAGGAGACGCGGGCCCGGATGGCCCCCCCGGACCAAAGGTGACTGGCTAATAAACCTCTCCACTTTGGAAGTGAGCCAAAACTGTCCCTCTTTGCCCAGTAGAAGGATTTACTGTGCAAAAAAATTCCTCCTGACAAAAACTTAAATGTTAATCCTTTCCTATAATCCCTTTAATCTCTGTGGGGAAACAGAGGACCTATTGTTGGCCCCATTGGCAGTGAGGTTGACTCGCTTTACAAACATTACAAACGTCAGATGATTGTCATTGCCTGAAGTTGTGACAGTTATGTTTGGATGAACCAATCCTCAAGTGAGCTGTGTTGTGATTCAGGGAGAACCCGGGAAACCAGGACCTCGCGGACAAGCCGTAAGTTGGAACATCTGTCCTTCTGCACTGGTTACTGCCATTTCTCACTAACAGCGAAGCACGTCTAGCATGTGCTGGAGTGTACGCTCCCTGTCTTTTAAAAGTAACGCTTTTCATTCTGTTCTAGGGCATGGGCCCTGATGGACCACTGGTAAGTTCTTCTCGCTTGCTTTCTGAACGCTTAGGAAATGGAAGGTTCGTGAACAGGATGTAGATGGTTTCCCACATGTAGGAGGCGCTCAGGAGCTTGTGCGTTGTGTTTGTGTGAACAGGGCCCGCCTGGACCTGGAGGACTTCCAGGTGAGCTCGGCAAAGTGGGCCCCCCTGTGAGTACCTCTTTCACTTCGCGCCATTTATGTATTTGTCATGTTTTGAGCACATTTGGAACTACATTCAACACTGATATTAGGACTTTTTCAGTCCAATAATAACCATAAACGCTGGTCCTACACTCATTCAGGATTTGTACATATTTCAGTCGGGAAATGTATATTTATGTATTCATGCTTTCAGGTTGTAAGGCATGCACATTGAAGTCGAGCCTCACAAATAAGGTGTTTTCAGTTTGCCAGACAGGCAATACCCCAAAGATAACGATGCAAATCCTGCACCGTTTCTGAAGATGGAGAGGCTTATTAGAGCAGAAATGAAAAGGCTTGGAAGGAGCATGTGGTTAGGCAGTGTAATTTGATTGACAGTGAAAACTACCAACTGCATTATTTGTGTTGTAGGGGGCCATGGGTGTCAGAGGGCCACAAGGACCTCGTGGGCCACAAGGACCTCGCGTAAGTGTCCACCCACTTTCCATAAAACCCATGACAGTAGTTTTGAACTCCCCTACTACCATAAAAATTGCATGCAATCCAAAGATATCAAAGTTCACCTCCGTCCTATAATCACACCTCCATCACAACTCGTATAGAAGGTGATATCTGCACTGCAAATTTTTTTGGGGCAATTCCACCAGCAAAGCATGAACCCTAAAATAAATCCCCCTATGTGTTGCTAGGGAGCCGCAGGCATACTCGGTGGGACAATGGAACTGGTGAGGATCCTCTTTGGTGTTTCCTAATCCTGCTGTGTCTTTTGAGTGACGCTCTGATGTGTGTCTCACCAGCTGTGTTTTTTTTTCCACCTTTAGTGCCCCAACGCGTGTTCACCTGGTACATCCGGACACCCCGGACTTCCCGGCATGAAAGTGAGCTGCACAGTTTTGAAAAACAAACAAACAAACAAACAAACTCGCTCTGCCACACAGCCTAGAGTGTAGAGTTTCCTTCATTAGGCACACCTGCGGCGCTGTATTTCTGCTGTTCCTAGGATGGCACTCTTCTGGACCGAGAGCGATGGTGTCTTTTCTGTGATCTGTTGGATCTGTTGGAATTATCGCCCCTGTTGTTGCCGGGACAACCTTGGTGTTCACCTTTCAGTTCCATGTGTTTCTTTTGCTTCTCCTGTTCCTTCCTGAATGTTTCACCTGGGATCACTTGGGACCCATTACCACTGCTGCTTTCCGGTTCTTATCTATTATCACGGTGTCTGGTTGGTTCACTATTACTTGTCTGTCTGGAACTGGAGGTCCCACAGGATCGTAGCCATGTTGATCCCTGCCACTCTATGGCTCCTCCCACTCAAACTTGGGTGTGTCCAGCTTCCAAGATTTGCATATGTTGCTACCACTTGGTCTCTCAGCATATGCTGTCTTGCCACAAAGTGCAGGATTGTCTTGGGTATTGTCCAATGTCATTTACTTATTCAGTCCTGCCTCAGTCACCCCTGCTATCTGTCAGTGGTACATTCCTTAGAGGGGCCATGGCACCTCCACCGTTTCCATGGTATCCATGTCCCCCATCATTTTGATATACTGTCTCATCAGCTCATCTTTTGGAGACCAATGAACTGAGCAATGAAGTTGGGAAACCTAAGAATGAAGAACTGGTCCATACTCTTGGGACTGTGGAACCCGTGGAGGTAATTTAATGATTTCAACACCTTCAAGGTTCCCTCATCAGCTATCTGAGCAAAGTGCTTGTCTGAAACATACTGTTTCTTTGGAAACCGTGCATACCATATTGCACATTTCACTCTGTCTACAGGTTCCACTCCAGCACACTGCCGCTGCAGACACTAGACTACATTACATATAGTCCATGTTGGTGCAAAACCGCACAGGTCCACAGCTGGATGTGTAAGTCCATAAGGATGTAGTTGGAGGTCTGAAAATGAACAACAGATGAACAGTTCAAAAATTAATAGTCCATAAACAGCAGACAAGTGTTAGTGATCAGCACACAGATCTGACAGGCCTGTCTGGAACAGTGAGATATCAGATGGTGTTAAATGCTGATAATGTGTACACAGTGCTGGACTGTGGTAGAGCCAGTCAGCTGATGTACCAGCAGTGGATTCAAATTTACTGTGAAATGAATGGCAGTCTATTAAGCCTGTTAACCTATTGATTCTATAATGTATGTCAGCGTATTAGAGCTACAGCATAGAAATACCCAATATACTCAAATTGTTAAATGTTTTTAAAACTTTAAAAATTTTAAATGTTAAATAATATTCATTTTTATATAGCCTTTGATGAAACTTGTGAATGTTGCTTAATACATTAATTGTAGTAGTTATATAGCAGATGTCTTCTACAGTGAATCATACATTTAAGAAGCATCCATTGGATTTACTCCAAATGAACCTCCGGCTATAACTACCACATGTGTTTGTGTTGTTTCAGCAAATGAAGTTCAGACATTAATTTATTCAAATGAAAACATCATTAAATAGCGTTTCACTGCATTTTTAGAAATACATTTTTTCCCCTGTATGGCTGAGCGACTGTAGTTTGCTTGTTGTTCAAGAGTAAACATAACTGGGGTTTGGTCAAATTCTTTTTTTTAATTTTTTTATTTTTTTTACTTGTCAGGGTCACAAAGGTGTGAAGGGCGACGCTGGAGAACCGGGTAAACAGGGACACAAGGTGAGGACTCATCAGACCCTCTGGCTCTCTGTAGGCTGTAGGCCCCCAAATATAACTGATATGATCTGGTACACGAGAGATAATAAAGCCTTCGAGACTCTGTGGACAAACATAAAAAAACTATCGCAGAGATGTTTATCAAAATCTATATATGGAGATAATGGCTTCAACCTTTAGTGTCGGTAGCTAAAGGTCAGACGGAATGATCTGCTGACATCATCAAAGGGCTTTTCTGTGATTGTGATCTTTTGGAAATTATTGTGATGCAAATTCTATCGTGCATTCATTTGTTTTGCCGCCCCCTCCCCCTCCCCCACAAAGAAAACAACTGCCACCTGCCAACACAAATTATTATAATTGAAGTTTTCTGGACATTTTGAAGTCTTGCTGTGGATTCAATTACAGTGCCCTTTTCCACCAGCGATCTCATCAGCACAGCGGGGAGCAAAGCTTATGCCATCTTTGCCCGTATAGTCGCTTCACCTGATGCATAACTCTGCACACCTGCTATTGTCTGGTTGCAAAATAAAGGCCTATTATGTTTGTATGATATTGCATATGGTGTCAAAAATATATATTTTTTCTCAAAAAACCGCAGCGAATGAGCGCAAACCCCAGCCTGAAAAGATCCATTACACTTTCGATGTTTTCCACTACTTTGAGTCTGTAGTAGGTGTGTGGTATGATTGCACTCAGCCCCTGTTGTACTTTTTCATTTGAACACCACATTCTTCGAGAACCCCAGCCTGGACAGCACATGGCGCTGCTGGGTTTGAATTGTGAGTCATGTCTGAGGATTGCTGAGGAGAGCTTTTGTTAGATGCAGTTTCTCGACCCCTCAGGGATGTGGAGAGCTAAAAACATGGCGACCCATGACAGGCAATTGGCGTTGTTATGAGAAATCTTCAAGAAGCAAAGTAGACTTACATTATGTTAAACTTTTACCTCTGAGCGTTTAAAGTCCTGGTTCAGTCACCGGTTAGACAAGCTTGTTTTTATCTATCACTGAAGGATCACACTCTTTAGGTAATACACCATAAAACTGGCTCTGATCTCAATTCAGGCATTGTTTTTGCACTTCTGTCTGAATCATTTAGAATCATGGGACATTAATGTATGTGTGAAAATAGAACCACTCCATCTCCAAATAGCACCGCTCAATCTGGCTGTTATATTAAACATAAAGTTTCCCACTCTTTTGTCAGGGAGAGGAAGGTGACCAGGGGGCCCCAGGAGAGGTTGGATCACAGGGCCCAACTGTGAGTACTTACAGCACCTTTATGCAATTGGCTTTTTCTTGAAGGCTGTGGCTGAGGGTTCTGTTTTGTCTTTACAGGGTTCCCAGGGAATTCGGGGGGCAACTGGAATGATGGGTCAGAAAGGAGAGATGGCAAGTGGCAGTTTGAGATGGCTGCTGACAGCTCCTTATGTGGTTTATGTGGTTAGTGGTTAAACTAAATCACCGAATCCCTTTGTTTTTTCTCATAGGGAGCTCGGGGCAACGATGGGAACCCAGGTACTCAGGGTGTCGCCGGTGCTGCTGTAAGTTCCACTCGTCCTACTTCGCAGAATCCAATTGGCCGTCGTCTAATCGTTGTATTAACAGCCGTAGAACGGCCCACATTGAGTTCATTGAGAATTGTGAGCTGATGCAGGCATGTTCCTTTCCGGCAGGGGGATCGTGGCCAGAGGGGCCGGATGGGAGAATCTGGCCCTAAAGGCGAACAAGTATGTATTAAGAGCAGAGAGTCCTACTCTGTCCTGTTCCCGAATCCATGATATAGTATCCAACACAAAGCCATTACAGTCGACAGGGTTTGAGAAGTGGATGGCTAAAAGAGCAGGACTCGTACTCGTTTGGGGTGGGATATTGGATGAATGATGCTAATCTCTGTTTCCAGGGGCCTCAAGGATCCAGAGGCATCACTGGCCTTCCAGGTCCTAAAGGGAGCAGTGTGAGTAAATGTTGGACTCTGCAATTGACGCTTGTATTACCTGTGTCCTTATTTGGATTGAATGCACTCGAGCATGGCTTCATATTTGTAGAACATTTGTTGTTTAAAGGCAAAGCCATCTGGTTCATGATTGGTTCTTAGGGCTTGCCGGGTGTGGATGGGCGTGAAGGCATTCCTGGCATGCCTGGAGCTAAGGTACAGTAATGGGCAATAGTGTTTTGAGGTACAATGTATAGCATAAAGTTCTGAAGAAGTCATTCCATTATAACCAAGAGGACTCCATTTCCCACAGGGCAACCCTGGAAAACCTGGTTCCCCTGGAGAGGTTGGACTACAAGGTCTTCCTGTAAGTTTGATGCGTAAAGGCCCTAAGAGATCCCCACAGTCTTGCCATTCTGGGTTTATTTCTCAAACTTATTTTCAAGTTGGAAATATTTAACGACAAACAGTAAACACATAAAGGAGGCCTCTATTATACTTGGTAATTTTTTATTGTCAGACATTTGCTGGAGAACATTAAGAATTGTTTATCACTGAACATTTTATTATTTTGAGATATATTCATTCATAATTATGCCTTGCTGTCTCATTAAATGACATACTAAGTCATAATTATGAGATCTTTTCTTGACTCAGTGACATTACTGGCAAGAATAATTAGAGCTATTCTCACTGCTTACTAATGGCCAGAAACAGGCTTTCATAAATAGTTTTATGTAAAAATAACATCGCTAAAAGAGTCCTCGAGGACGGGTCCTGCGTGGTGCGCTTTCGGCCCGCAAACTTTACTCGTCTTTATGGACGGTGGGAGTGTGTGCAGCAGCATGAGTTCGAAATGTTTTGAGTAACTGTTCAGACTGACCACCTGAAAGCTCGCTACGTACCATGTTACCTGGCAGCAGGCCAAAGGTCTAAAACACACTCCTAAATATTCTCGAGTCTGTTGGATTAGGGCACGTTCATCACCCCGTGCATTTTCCCTTGCGGCCCATTTTGCTTAGACGCTGCTGTATTCTACGCTTGCCTTGCCATGCCTTGGCTGTCATGTTATTTAATTTCATGCTTCTGACAGTAACTTCGGGGTAAGGAGTGTTTAGATATTGTTTTTGCAGTTTCTTATTGTTACTCATCCTGATTTTAGGACCTCAGATTTTAGGCCAATCAGGCACACCATCTTTTGCTGGAAGAAACATGTACGTGTGAATAACGGACATACGGTATATTGGCCTGGTATAGCGGATCTTAGATTGGCCAGTGA
Source organism: Brachyhypopomus gauderio (assembly GCF_052324685.1). Classification (NCBI taxonomy): domain Eukaryota; kingdom Metazoa; phylum Chordata; class Actinopteri; order Gymnotiformes; family Hypopomidae; genus Brachyhypopomus; species Brachyhypopomus gauderio. The sequence goes on along the minus strand of NC_135211.1, from coordinate 33,690,457 downwards.
GAAGCTGTTTGATTATTAAGACAAGTAGATTCTGAAGTGAATCTTGCAAAAATGCAAAAGTTTTATGCTTTAGGAGCAAGTTGTAGCAGAACAGACCCAGGAAAAAACTGGGATGACTCAGGAAAACAAACATCAAAATGAGAGAGGCTAGAGGCATAGCTTACAGTTGTAGTAGACACACATGGGGAGGATGAAGAGGGATAGCAGTGGAAGAGGTGAAGGGTCATCGCCATGGGCCCCGACGCTCCAGTCTCAACAGACCTGAAGGTGATGGGGCGTCCCTGTTGACACTGTGTAGAAAGACAGAAGGAGAATGAGAGAGAAGGGCAGGTGAAGGTCCATCGAGCCCAAACAGAAGTGAGAGGGTCCAGTGTGTGGAGCAGGGGGTAGATCCGTCTCCATAGGCTGGGGTGTGCAGATGCCAGCTTCTCTGCTCCACACCTCAACATCCAGGAGCAATCTGTGATATGAGGAAGCAACAGCAGACGATGGGAGAGGTGGTGCCAGATGCCCTAGACACTAGAAATCCACAATGATCCCATGTGAACATCAGCTGCCACTGTATATCTGGAGAATGGCATGAGTCCAGGAACCAAGCAGTGGCAAGGATGTGGCATCACTTCCTGAAAGTGCTATTCTTGCCTTTAAACAAGGTCTCAGGGATATAAAAGCCATAGGAGGAACTAAGGAGCAGATTGGACCAGACCCTGGCTCTGGAGATACTAAAATGGCCATGCCAAAAAGCCAGTAGGGAGTTGAGGTTTGACTCCTCGGGCTTCTCATCAGAATGCGACTTAGCAGCAGGAGAAAGGAAAGGCCATCTTGGTCTTGGCTTCACTTCGGTCCTGTTTAGTGCAGAAGTTGCCAATTTGTGCTCTCTACTACCCGCTGTGGTTATCTTACAGAATGCTTTAACCTCTTGGTACATGGGTTCCGTCTGAATAAGGAGTACCATATGAGCTACTTAAAGAAGAGAGTCGCTTCCCTGTGTTGTTTCATGTGTGCCACATAGAACTTTGTGATGGGTGTTTTTCATATGTTTAGATCCTATGGTTGTCTTGTGCAGTGCTGCAGAAAGGTTTGTTAGGAGTGGGCAGCTTTCTTTAACACGACGAATCTCAACCTGGGTGGAGTTTTGACTGTGCGGTGTGTTGTTCCTGCTCTGAACACCCGAGTTTTGTTTGTGCATCAATGTTCTTCTTCGCGTTGTGAGAGGAAGAGAAAGGACAGATGAACAGGGCAGGTGTATGGTGGCAGCAGGATTAGAGAGTGCAGGTGTACGGTGGCACCAGGATTAGGGAGTGCAGGTGTATGGTGGCAGCAGGATTAGAGAGGGCAGGTGTATGGTGCAGGGTACCCGCAGGTCCTTAAAAAGTCTTAAAATGTCTTAAATTAAATTTTACATATTCAAGAAAATGTCTTTAAATGTCTGGAATTTTAGGAGGGGAGGCATTAAATAAGTGTGTTGCTCAGTTTTTCTGTTTTATTTTACCGATGTATATCCTACAATAATTATCATTTCCGCAACGGCCGTATACTCCGCCTGCTAAATGGCAGTAGTACGTCACCTAACAGGTGGAAACAGCAGAACAATCAGGGTTGCCAGGTCCTACAAAAACATCCTGCACAAAATCAGTGTAAAACCCATCCTTCAGCAGCCTAAACTAGCCCAAAGCCCAAAGTTGTTGACAGGGGGAGTGGGGGTAGGGGATGGCGAGTGAAAGTTGTCGAAAGTTGTCAAGTTATGAACTTGCCAAAAAACATTCAAAGTTGGTACAATGGGCTGTAAAGCGCTGGATTCTCATATGAAATCTGAAAAACACAAGCGATATGATAGCACTCGTAATAGTAATATGCATATCAAGTCATTCGCTGCTAACTGCAGTTTAACTGTAAGTACCAAAAATGATTTGTCTACTGTGTAGTGCGACCAGACGTCCGTATTTCCCGGGATGTATTTCACCCCCCCCAAACCCCCCCCCCCCCCCCCCGTCAACAACTTACGGTCCCCCCCCCCCCAAACAATTTACACTCGCCACCCCCTCCAGGTTAAAATCTCACTCCAAGCGATCTTGAAAAGTTGGCAACCCTGGTATTATTTTTTCTTGTGAGAGGTATTAAAAAGGTCTTAAAAGTCATTGAATTTGAGATTTAAAAATGTGCAGATACCCTGATGGTGGCACCAGGATTAGAGAGGGCAGGTGTATGGTGGCACCAGGATTAGAGAGGGCAGGTGTATGGTGGCAGCAGGATTAGAGAGGGCAGGTGTATGGTGGTGGCAGGATTAGACAGGGCAGGTGTATGGTGGCACCAGGATTAGACAGGGCAGGTGTATGGTGGCAGCAGGATTAGAGAGGGCAGGTGTACGGTGACACCAGGATTAGAGAGGGCAGGTGTATGGTGGCAGCAGGATTAGAGAGGGCAGGTGTACGGTGACACCAGGATTAGAGAGGGCAGGTGTATGGTGGCAGCAGGATTAGACAGGGCAGGTGTATGGTGGCAGCAGGATTAGACAGGGCAGGTGTACGGTGACACCAGGATTAGAGAGGGCAGGTGTATGGTGGCACCAGGATTAGACAGGGCAGGTGTATGGTGGCACCAGGATTAGACAGGGCAGGTGTACGGTGACACCAGGATTAGAGAGGGCAGGTGTATGGTGGCAGCAGGATTAGAGAGGGCAGGTGTACGGTGACACCAGGATTAGAGAGGGCAGGTGTATGGTGACACCAGGATTAGAGAGGGCAGGTGTATGGTGGCACCAGGATTAGACAGGGCAGGTGTATGGTGGCACCAGGATTAGACAGGGCAGGTGTACGGTGACACCAGGATTAGAGAGGGCAGGTGTATGGTGGCAGCAGGATTAGAGAGGGCAGGTGTACGGTGACACCAGGATTAGAGAGGGCAGGTGTATGGTGACACCAGGATTAGAGAGGGCAGGTGTATGGTGGCAGCAGGATTAGAGAGGGCAGGTGTACGGTGACACCAGGATTAGAGAGGGCAGGTGTATGGTGGCACCAGGATTAGGGAGCCACGCTTGAGTCCTGGCTAAAGATTCATGGCTAATTACTGGAACCCACTGGAGTTAAGCAAGGAATGAACACTGGCAGGGACGGGACGTGTTATTAATGTTATTAGAAACACCTACGCTGCATGATCCCTCACTGATGATGTTATTAGGTTCACCTATCAAACAGGCACCTTCAATAAATGTACGGCTGCAGGTTAAAGATCATCTATTGGTGCAAACTGCTCGTCAGTCAACCCATCCCTCTCTGCTTAGAGGTCACAGCATCAGTGTTGACTGTATGATTTGGACAGAGGATGATTTTAAACATGGGATTCCCACTAACACAGCCAGAAACTGAGCAATAATCAGAAACTGAGCAATAATCCGGGGCTAGAGGTTGGCTAACACAGCAAGACAGGCTTAAGTTCACTAATACAACATACAGGAAAGGCTACTGCATGAGAGGTGTGGAACTGGACATAACAGGTCCCTTGTATTTAGTTTTTTTCGTTTGACAGAACAAAAACAGAGTTTGGAATCTCATCCGTGCATGTATTGTTTTGGTGATGTCCTGTATGTGTTTGTGCAGGGCTTACCCGGCGTTCCAGGACCGAAGGGAACAGGTGGTGAAAAGGTAGGTGGTGTAGGTCGGCCGTCTTTTGTGACCCATCGATGTGACGTAATTCTGTTCAGGTAGGTAGAGTCTGTCGACTCTGTCAGAAGAAGGCGCGTCACAGATATCTCATGTTGATGAGCGGTGTAGTACGAGCACAGGAGTCTGCAGACCCGGGCATCTGGATGCTTTCAGGACATTTGCTTTGATTGCAGGGCGGAGCAGGGCAGCCCGGTTTCATCGGGACTATGGGATCTGCAGGGAGACAGGTGAGTGGCTCATTAGCTTACAGCTCAGCCGTCGTAGATAACGGGCAAGATCAACCGAGTCATGTTTCGTGTCTTGAACCAGGGCGAGCGTGGAGAACAGGGAGAGGTCGGACACAACGGACCCATTGGTTCACCCGTGAGTGTTGGGCCTGGTTTCTTACTAGGGATGGGATAGTGGCTGCTTTTAATGATATATTGTGACATAAAAGCCAAAGGTAATACTTCTGTTTTGGATTTTAGTCATTCCAATAACGAGCATTACCTTTGCAGTGGATATGCATAAAATGCTAAGTGTTCATGGTTATTTGGTGAAATGCATTGTGGTTTAACGATTATTCTGTGCACCTAAAGGAGCAAAATCTAAAGTGCACATGTCTTTTTATTCAAAACATTTTTGAGTGAGGTAAAATTAAGTAAAAGTACAGTATTGCATTGATTTGTTGTGATTTAATAATTCTTCACAAACATTTACAAAATATTTGAACTATATCAGCATTTGTAAAAAGTGTTAAACCAGTCAATAATATACATGTTGTCATCACATCTGTATTGGCTGGTGCCTACATTACTGCTTATGTTTAGGGGGAGAGAGGAGAACAAGGGCCATCTGGTCCTATGGGGAAACCAGGAGCCAGGGTAAGTGTGTGTGTGTGTGTGCATGTGTGCATGTGCGCTTGTGCGCGTGTGTGTGTGTGTGTGTGTGTGTGTGTGTGTGTGTGTGTGTGTGTGTGTGTGCTTTTAAGATCTTTCATTTTCTTTGGTCACTTATTATACCACTGTTGTGTCTTGACGCCAGGTACCATATATTTCACATGATTTATTACCAAAGAGTCGACTATACTTGTTTGTGATAGGATAGTTCCCAGTGCAGAAATTCTCACTTAAGCTTTGCTACCACCTGTGTGGTAGCAGCTTAGGACCCATAGCAAGAGGTATCCGCTAGCTAGCTAAGAATTTAGCAGGCAGGGGGAGATGCACTGAAGGCTGGGCAGGGAATACCAACACCGCCGTCTCTAGAGACCGCCTCGCAATGGGATTGCACCACACACATTTTTTCACAGTTACGGGAAGCTGTCTTAAGGCCCTGTCCTGTCAAAGAGGCTTCTGTTCCTTTGGTATTCTACACACACATGCACACATACACACACACACACTTGCAAGCACTGAGAAAAGGGATAAAAGAAATGGCAGTGTATACACAGACACCCGGGCAAGGTTCTGCATATGTTTGCTGGAATGTTTCCCCTTCTGGGAGTATGTCTTCTACCCTTTAGGAAGCTCAAATGTGGGTTCAGTTCATTGTTTACGCTTGAAATGCAGCATCGTGTCACATAACTCCCTTATCAATAATGAATCCATTAATGAATCGTATTCTGATTTCTAAGAGTGGCAGGATGTGACCGCTCGCGGATGTACACCACGTCCCCTCCCCTGAAATAACCTTGAAACCTCCGAGCTCCCCCTTTAAATTCCCTTTCAAGCCGAACACCGCGAATCGAAAGGGAATTATCTACCACAGTCCCACAGAAATGGAAACCGCTCGTCCGTCACATGCAGTATTAATGCCGTTCTCAGGGCCCTAAAGGTGACCTTGGCCTGCCCGGACTTCCCGGACCCCCAGGCGTTCCTGGAGAAAAAGGAGAAAGGGTGAGTAACTGGAACTTCAAAGAACTCTGACTTGAGAAAGGAGTTTGCACTTTGATGTTAGCTTGAGTGATGGGAATTGCAAACATTACAGCCTCAGTCGCATAATTGGCACCCAAAACAATGGAGCCTTTGATTCAGCCATGGCGACGAGACCTGTGTGATTGTTTATGCATGGGTTTCATAATTTTGCTCCCACGTATCTCTCTCTGGTGTTGTAAAGCCTGCAAGACAAGTGAGAGTCCATAGCAAGACATTCTCGATGTACTTGTAGACAAGTGTGTATGAACAAATCAGTCATTTTTACTCCTCTAAACAACCAAGTAATAAAGATGTTTCATCATAAGCATGTTTAATCACTCGGAAAATTAAAGATGTTCTCCTCAGCAGCTGTCATCTGTTTAATTAAGGTTCATTACTTCATATAAACACATTCCTGTGTTTGTCTTCCCAGGGTGTATCTGGTGAACCTGGACCGAAAGGGGAACAGGTGAGAGCCCTTTCTTCACCTCACCTCACCCCATGCCAGATCCACTCACATGTGTCACAACATTCAAGTGTGTTTACAACTGATTCGGACCAGAACTGGTGCCCGAACCTGAAAATAGGTCACAACTACACATCTCACCACATCATAGGCTCCAGACTTCATGACTTCAGTCATCATAACTTAGGGCTTATGATGAAAGACTTCATATAAAGCATAAAAAAACATGGTGCAAAATGACTTCATGTTCTTCCTCGTGGTATCGACTGCCTAGGGGGATCAAGGAGCGGAAGGCAACCCTGGAGATAAAGGAGAAGTCGTAAGTAGAATCGTTCTAACTGGAGCAGAAGAAAAGACTGCATAGGCCTCAAAGTGCCACGTGAGATGTAATTGGTCGTGCACGTGCACGTTCAGAGATTCGACGGCGTGAATAAACCTGAAAACGTGGTGTGTTGTGTTTGGCTTTAGGGTGCTTCTGGAGAGAGTGGGCCGAAGGGGGAGGTAGGTTTCTGATGAAGAGGATGTTACACCATACTCCTTATGGCCTTCTGGATAGATATAAAATACATGTACCGTGTATACATGTGCAACTGAAGCCTGCATTTTTAGCCTTTTTTTGGGTAATTGCATCATTCTTGGCAACAGCCAACCTTTGCAGATTCTCTGCTTGAGTCGTGAGTGATTCAACATTCTTGGAGCTCCAGTCTGTTAGATTTGTCAGGTCTGAGTGGCTTCTGCCGGGGTCATTTTTCTGCTGATTCCAGACAGGTGTTCCAGGAGAACCCGGCCACAGGGGACCAGAGGGCACACGTGGGCAGCCCGGCATCGAGGGGCCCCCCGGCAGCCCTGGCCCCCGCGGCATGCAGGGGAACAGGGGGATACCAGGTGCTCGTGGCTCCCAGGGGCCAGCGGTGAGTGTTGGACTCTGCAAAAATGGACGTTCGATTAACGATCAGACCCTCAGGAGGTTTGGTCCACACTAACCCTAACCCTAATGACCACATAGGTTTGGCATTGTTCTTAGACTTAAAGATTGAATGAAATGCTTAGTGAATATGTGATGTGTTTGAAGGATCCTATATGTAAATGTACACGGTTTTACCAAGTGGGGGCGATATAACAGTGGCATATAAGCCTCAGAATCTTATTAATATCAAAACTGAAATCTATTTTTTCCACTTTATACTAATCTTATCTAAGTGAGTGAGGAGAAGTGTCTGAACGTTGCTGCAACAGAAGGATTAGCTCTTGTTTTCATTCCCAACACCACACAGCTCCTGCTGCACATAGCATATCACTTTTTTCAGCACTTTATCCGAAATCGTACACTTCAGATTGTTTGAAGTGAGACTAACTTTTGTGGTCAAAGGAATGTCAGTGTGATTTAACGTGAGACAAATTCCTCCCATGTTCCCAGGGAAAAGGACCAAGCGATCAGAATATTAAACAGGTTTGCATGCGGGTAATACAGGGTAAGTATTTTCAACATATTACTATTTGGAATAAATTCGTACACATATACATACACACATATATACTTATATGTATGTGTGCATATGTATACACACACACACACACACGCCCATATATATATATATATATATATATATATATATATATATATATATGTGTGTGTGTGTGTGTGTGTGTGTGTGTGTGTAATTACGTGTGTGCGAGTGTGTTTGTGTGTGTGTATACACACATACACACACAGGAACAGCTCAGATCTCGTTTCCACCCCCTAAATTGCCTGCTGTTTGAAGTGTGGTGAGACCTCGGTGGAATATAGACACCCACTCTGTCAGAACTCCAGACAAGGCAGGCGGGAAAAAAGAAAATGGAGGGAAATGAAAGAAGAGGAGCTTCTGTTTTGTTTGTGGGGTGGACGAATGCCTCTTTAATAAGGCCCTCCTCCTCCCCAACGCCCGCCCTCTCCTTCTCTACTTCTACACCTCATTTGTGGTCTCTCTATCCTCCTGTTTCCATCCGTGACTCCACCCCCTCCACCCATGTCTTTTTCATCCATGCTCGGCTGAAAAATTCATTTTCCCCCATCGGGCTGAGCAGCACCAGCAGGACTGAGGTTGACACCCCCCCCCCCCCCCCCCCCCCCCCCCCCCCCAGACGGAAGTGGTGGCTCAGCTTGCCCATACAGGCAGCGACACCTGCAGCGCCGGTTTTTGCCCTGTCCGCCGCAAACTGAAAAGGAAAACATGGTGGTGGTAGTGCGGCTGGGGGTGGGGCTTGACAGTGGTTGGTTACAGAAGGCGGGGAAATTATACAGTTTCGGTTGAATATTCTAAATGCCGCTTGCCTAATGCACTAGCGTATGGCCACTTTACAGGGGATGTAAGAAACTGCAAGGCTGGTAACTTTTGAGCGAGACCGGCGTGATTTGCCAGCAATACCGGCATGGTGTTTTAGTCCTATCAGCATGGCGTGACATGGGTCGGGGGTGTTCAAGCATGGAGGCATTAGGGGAAATGGCTAATGGAGAATTACAGAATTATTTTGCTTACTTTATTTAAGTGCTTTCCAGTACATTATGCACTGTAGCTATAAATAAATACAGCAAATGTGTAAATGGGTGTAAGATATGTTGTATGAAAGCATATTAGACATACCCATAGGTTAGGAGTTCAAATGTTTGTACACTGTGAATTCTGTGTTTTTGCCTACTGATGATACTGAAAATGTACTAAAATGTAAATGTTAATGCAATAGTGAAAGAGTGCGAAAGGACCCGGGATTCATGTAGGCTTACTGAAACATACCACAGAGCAGTAGCCGATGTACAGAGCCTCCCTGTTTGAGGTGGGCTGAACTGGGATGAGGTGTAATGAGATGTGATGAACTGGGCTGGACTGGGCTGAACTGGGTTGAGGTGGGATGAACTGGGCTGAACTGGGCTGAGGCAGCGTCAGTACTTACTCTGCTCTTTGTTTCGGCTTCTCCAGAGCAGCTGGCCCAGTTAGCGGCCAGTCTGAGGAGGCCCGAGACCGGTGCCATCGGCCTGCCAGGCAAGCCCGGTCCCCCCGGTCCTCCTGGGCCCCCCGGGGACAGCGGCTTCCCTGGGCAGGCTGGAGCAAGAGGGCTCCCTGGCCTCAAAGGACCCCTGGGGCAGATGGGTGGTAAAGGGCCTAAAGGTACGTGAGGGTGATCTGTTCTGTGGATACTGAGAATACTGTTGTAAGCTGATCTGCGAGGTCTTGTAAGTTCTAAAAATACTATGTTTAGTTTTAACAATCTTAATGTTTAGGTTTAAACAGTGTTAAAATTTGTGTTAATATTTAGGTTTGAACAACATTAATGTTTATATTAATTAATGCTTAGGTTTTAACAATGTTAATGTTTAAACACGATAAAAATTAGTCTTTAGGTAATGTTTCAATTTTAACGGCAGTATTTAGGTCAGTCTTAACACTGTCAATGTCTAGGTTTTAACAACGTTATTGTTTTGGTTTGAACAGTGTTAATGGTTACAGTTGAATAGTGTTAATGTTTAGGTCTGAGCAGTTTTCATTTTTAAGTTTGAACAGTGTTAATGTTTATGCTTTAGCAGTATTAATGTTTACATTTGAGCAGTTTTAATGTTGACGTTTGAGCAGCATTAATTTGTAGGTTTGGACAGTGTTAGATCATCTCACCTCTGTGTTTATTTCAGGGGAAATGGGAGACAGAGGAGACCGAGGGCCGGCTGTGCGAGGGCCCAAAGGGATGCAAGGACCACCTGGCCTGCCAGGTTGGTGCCCACACACACACACATACACACACACACACCACAGCCCCATAACACTAGGGTGCCATCGTACTGTTGCCTACTCCTGGCGCTGTGGCATTTTACAGTGGATTTGCTTGGTATTTATTAATACAATGAAACTAATATGCCAGTATCAGTATGATATTTTTATCTTCGTTCATAAAAAGAAAAAAATGACAGACCTTGACAGGAGCTGCCATGTTCCACTCAGCAATTAAAAACAGAAAACAACTCATCCCTTCCCCTAGAATGAAGCGTGAGTTATGTTGGGGGGGGGGTGTTTGTGGGGGATTGACACTGAGCAATATTACCCAATCGAAAACTGTCAAATTCAGTGATGCAGGGGCCTTGTTAGAGTACACGCGGCGTTGTCCGTCACTAGCTGTTAGTCCTGCTGTCACTCAGAGTCGTACGTCTGCATAAAACAGCACCGGGTGGCACTTGCACCCTGACTTGATGAAGAATGGCGGAACCATATTGGAGAGGAAGCAACGCAGGGCTTGGTTTCTTTCCTCCAAGATCATAAAACACCGGATCAAGCTCGGGCTGTAATATGTCAGCGGGACGTGCGTCTGAGCAGCTGAAGTTGCTTGTGAGAAATCACTTGTCAGCTTACGTTTATTATGCAGTCTGACATGTCTGTAAAAGTATGGTTATTTCCTGAAGTGGTCCGTTTGAATTATGAATATAAAAGGGCTTTAGGGAGTAGTTTCCCTTCAATACTGAACAATATTATAAATGTTGTTCATATAGTAAACGTTGAAGCCTGTACTCTATGAATACATATAAAAGGCATAGACAGATTAAAAGTGCACTTCAATAGGGTCAACATACATATGTCCAGTGAAGGGTAACAGAACCCTCTTAGACTCTTAGAATTTTTCAGTTTACTGACCATTTCACCAGGCACCATCTGGGTGTTGTTAGGTGAAAATCCGCACACTAAACAAACACTTCAGTAACAGACGCTTAAGCTCCAAGTTGTCCAGCTATCTAGGGCTGGTGCCCAACTTAACAAAGCCCAGTGTACTGGAAAGGATGTAACTGCACACCAGTGTATGAGTGGACAGTGTTAGGTACAAGATATCAGGTAGATGGACACTCAGAGTTTTTTTTAAGTGTTTTCTTAAAGAGGCTGTGACATGCATCAAACATTTCCTTTAACCCTCATCCTTGTTTTTAACTCTCAAACCTCACACTCCAGGGCAAACTTCAGAGCTGTGTGAGATAACATGACACACACGCCACATGCTTAGTACAGCCGTACAAAAAGGCATGAGATGAGTAATACGACTGGCTATGAAGACAAACGAATCACCGCAGCCTCCAAATCAATCACCACACTAATGATTCTAATTAATGAATTAATTAACTGACACATCTAATTAGTACACTCCATTGATCCACTTTGTACACAGAACATGAATCACGTGCAGTTCTCGGAATGAAGATACTTTAACGAGATGCTGTCCTTGTGGTCTTGTGACAGTAATTGGCCAGAAGCCCAGTTGTGAAGATTGTTGCGGCTGCCTGACGGCGAGAGCTGCAGTACTGCTGAACAGCCTCCTGCTCTGAACAAGTTCGTTTAGCTTGTCTGATTTGTTTAATTTAATCCTCACAGGGGTTTAGAAAGCACGACCCATGGCCTGTTCAGCTTTGCATGGTTTCCGTGGGCAGAGTGTTTGATGAGAGCGTAGATTGTTGAGGGCAGTTCGTGTGCAGGTCGGTTTTTATGGCTCCAGACCTCGGACCTGACAGATATTCGTTTGCTCCGCGTTTGGTCCGTTTGTTTTTACTCCATTTGATTTCTCCATTGATGACTTTTGTTTTAGAAAATTCTTTCTTTCTTTCTTTCTTTCTTTCTTTCTTTCTGTGACCTTGTTTCTGACCTACAAAGACTTCCTTCCAATACAAATGTGCTATCGTTGTTTTTTTGTTATGCAATAAAGGTTTACGACGTAATTATTTTCTCCAGTATGGAAGCATTAAGTGAAGGAGGATGATGTCACGCCCGCAGCTGTTTTCTGCAGTCAGATTCAAAGTGTCATCAGCACTCCCTGGAAAATCTGAATTCATCCATGAAAACCAGCTTCAGCAGTTTCATTAGTGTGCCTAATGTAGCCTACAGGTGCATTCACAGGTGGGTTCAGATGAATGACCTACTTTCTCCTGGTTCCCGCAGGAGAACCTGGCAAACCTGGTTATGGCCAAGATGGCCGTGATGGGGAGAGAGGCCCCCCCGGCCCCTCCGGACAGCCCGGGGTCCCGGGGCCACCAGGCTCCGCCGGTCCCCCTGGCTACTGCGACCCATCCGCGTGTAACCTCAGCCCAGGAGTCGCCCAGCAGGGCCTGCAAGACAACGTTAAGGGACCAGGAGGCAACTGAGCTCCCTCCAAGGACACGAGGGGGACATGGACCGAGGCAGAAAGACGGGTGGATGGCCCCGCCCCCACGGGGCCCATAGCATTCCTTACCAAAGCATGCGCCGCTGTCACCATGGTGATGCAAGAAGGCACTACCCCCATCTAGAAACAATGACAAACCTTCACAAGCACCAGAGCAAAGTGCATTCGGGAGTTTTATTTTATTACTTCTTGTACTTCATTCAGTTGCAGGGAAACAGTTACTCTTGTCAGAAAATGCTCTGGTCACTTGGTCTCTGTCTTTTAAAATGTGTACCCTAGTTAGTAATTGGCCCCCACAAGTAATTTCCTTTAGACCTTCCAGAGAGCCCAGATGGTGTTGTTTCAAACAGCTTTTGGTGCGAGCTATACTCTTTGAACTCACAGAATAATCCCCTAAAGCAAGGAGACACGCCATCAAGTGCTTCTTCGATTTCTCATTTGTAACAAATGTACTCCACCCTGTGCTAAAGATAAACTCACTGAAAAGCCTGCCGTTTTTAGACTGTACAGAGACTTTACAGGACCGATATTCTCCTGAAATAAAGAAGGGGGGGATGAAGTTTTGAACGAAGAAATGGGCCTGTGCTGCAATATCTCCCAGACATTTCTGTAAAGGTTTTGAATTGTGGTGTTGTATGAAATTCTTGTTTGCAGCTGCGTAGAACAGATTAGATGATTTCTTAGCTGTACTGACAAGAAGCGATGTTCGGTCTAGATTACGAGGGCAAAGATCTGCAAAACACCCAGATATAGGATTCCTTGGGATTAGTATTTATTTTACATAGGTATTATATTAAAGTTAACACTGAAGATTGTACAGAGTGACAAAGAAATTCACATTTAAATAAATTTTTGAACTTTTTTGTATGGATTCTAAACAAAACTAGGCCTTACTATGTGTTTCTAAATGTAATGATTTGCAGATGAATATGATAGGAATTTTTGACCTAGCACAAAAGGATATGTGGACATTAGCAAACAGAAACGCGTTTCAAGCAATAAAAAGGCCAGCCAGCCAATGTCATTCTTTTCCACAGCAAGCACACGTTATTTTATTGTGTATGTTTGACACAAAATATAGTGTACACATGGAAAAGATACTAAAGAAAACATCAAATGCTATATCAGGCATTAAACAAAACATTAAATAAATATGTTGCTACAACATAAACCTTAGTGTTAAAACATAATATAATGATCAAAACAGAAACTTTATTTGGTGAAGACTGCTCAGTCTGAACAAAATACACAGGTTAGGACAGAAACACTCCATTCCATGTAAAAAAAATAAATAAAATTAAAATAATGTAATGAGAAAGAAAAAGAATAAACTCTTTTGAGTGACAAAACACAAATAAAACCCAGTGGGTAAACTTAGAAAACTGAACTGAAAACATTAGCACTGATTATGTACATATATGTTACACTCATTAGGTTAACAATCTAGCTTTATCATTTGAATATTTTTAACATGCTAAATAAGCATACATTTACATGGGTAATTAGTAAAAGCATGAATACAAACACAATCAATTTAAAAGTCACAATACATATTAACAGAGCCTCTTGGAGGCTTCTATATGAAAGGATCATGTTCCGAAATTATATGGACGTTGCCACAAACATGATCAATTCAGGATCATGCAGAAACACATATAAAATGGTTTATATGCATGATTACAAAAAGTCATGATCAATAAAGTAACCACCATGATGGATTTTATTAGTATGGTGCAAATAGCTTTAATCAACCCAACACTTCCATGGATGTACAATATCAACATGAGGACAAAGAAAATAAAATCTTTAAACGAAAATGAAAACCAGTCTGTTTTAGCAACATAGTGCTGTATGTTTCTGTAAACATGATCTCCATCACAAAAATCACAGAACATATGATGCTATTGTCAATTTGTTTGGCACTAATCTAAACCATTACTGAAATATCAAAGCAACGTCGCTCAGGGTTAGATGTAATTTAGGTCTCCCTACACTTGATGCTTTTACTGGTTGTATTCATATGAATCATATAAACTTGCCATTATTAGTAATGACATTTAGTGAGCTGAATAACAACACTACTCTTTTCCATGGGACCATGTGAAATGGATTATTTTACACCTTTTTACTAGATACTGTGATAAAGTATGTTGGGGTGGTCAGCTCTCATAATACACAGTTCAATAAATTCCATAAATTCTGCTCTGATTCAGCTAATCATCAGGTATTTAGCTAGAACTGGGATAAGACTGAACTGTACTAGTCCCCACCCCTCCACAACTAGTACCTCTTTAGTATACACAGGTGCTTATGGGATAAAATATCATTTTATACTTGTAAATTGGCTATTACACCAGTTATTAGCTAAGTGATGACTAAAATGCAGGTGAGATTTTCATGATAAATGGAGAACTTGGAAATTCAGATTGCAGGCTGTCTTAGCTTGTCTCAACTCCTAAATCGAGACCAGTGCACGTATAAGCCTGTACAAGAATGCTGATCAATGATCAGCCCTTTTCTTCTCTCCATTATGACCCACGTGATTTAATGATCTAGATCTAGAATCAGAATTCCTGCATCTGCAGAACTCCGATTTGTTGTGAGCAAATTTGCACAAATGCAGCCCACAGAGGTACATCTTTGGTTTGGCGTGTAAACCAGTACTGAAGACTGAAAGGCAGAAGATGAACAGTCACTGGGTAATGGATCCAAAACCATGGCCATCATCATGACCACACGGGTCACTTCAGAGCCATCGGTGACGGACCTGACTGGGTTTAAAAGCAGCCCTCCAAACTCTTTGGGCACAGAACACCGCACGTTCCAAAACCCTTCCAGAACGTTCATAACCCTTCGCATAAATTTCAGGTAAATTTGCAGGGCCATCACAGCGATCCTGAACCGAGATGTAAACTTTAGAAGACACACATAAATACACAGTCATCTCTGACACTGCAGTGCATCTGACAATAGACCTGAGCCTGTTCCACTTGAGAGAAGCAGCACCCTGATACGACACGCACGACCCCAGCTGAAGCACAATGGAGTTCTGCCTTCTCCCACTTTAGTCTTTGGAGAACAGTTGAAATCAAGAAAGCGTGATTATCAAAATGGAGGCTCAAAAAGAGGAGGAGGGGGGGATCAAAGGAAAGTCCTCCAGTGTCATACACGCCACGCACATCGTGGATTTAACGCCCGTGTCAGTCAGTGCCATGTTGAAGGCTCAGGAAGGCAAGGCGGAAAAAGCAAAGGCCTCAAAGAAAGCTCACTGACTGATGCGCACACTGCTTGAGCTCGGTGTTTCAGAAGAGATGCTGGGGTAAAAACACACACACACACACACACAAAGCCGAAATACACACATCTCTGAAAGGCTGCTTTTTAAATTAAAACACAAAATGTTGCTAATTCCTAACCTGTTGCAAAATCAAAGCGCAAATAAATAATTTATACAGAAGTATGCGCTTAAGACACATTTTGCGTGTATGTAGAAAAATGTTCAACAGTGGAAAAGAAATAAAACATGTTTGAATTGTGTAAAAATTAGAAAACAACCAAACAGACCCACCAACAGAACAAAAAATGAATTTAAGTACCTCAAAACAGTACCCTCACAGAAAAAGAAACTTCATAAATACCTTGAAACAATAATAATGCGATGTTAAAAACAAACCACGGGGTCGCAGTGTTCACACATAGGAAACAGGCACATCAAAATATACAGTACATATCAGTGAAGTATTGAGTGTCGTACCAGTAAGGTGGGAAATCACAGATCTGTGATCCACTGTAAACAACTAACTCTCCCCACCACTTTTAAATCAGGAAAACAGTCCAGTGCAGTGTGGTCTTCGCTATAGGCCTAAATTGCTGGGTTAGTCATTCCAATACTAATGCCACATCATACATCATTTTCCACACAACATGCTTACACACCCTTGGGTCCCTGTATTCTGAGAAAAAAATGGTTATGAAAAGAGAGAAAACAAAAATATAGGCAATCGAGTTTAAGCAGTGGGTTCCATAAGACCCACAGTAATTGCTTTGGCTGTAAATGAAGGATGTGTTGTGAGCACACTCATGAACCATGAGGGTGAATATGTAGCCATCACCCATATCTTTCAAATCGAATGTTCTGCAGTCTTGATACAAACAAACAAAATCATATGTACATTTTGAACTAGATCTGCTGATATTTTGCACAACATTCGTTATTATACACATGCTCTTTTAAAAGTTGCATAACTCCTTCGCAATCTAACCTAAACGACAAAACTCTTCTTCTCAGCTGGCCAAAAACAAGAAAGAGAGAGAACTGAGGTAAGTAGGATTTGCTGCTTCGTCTAGCTTACACACCCTTTACAAACAGAACCAGTAAATATGGAATGCATTTGTTTGCTCGAAGCGGAAACCAACGCAAATCTGTAAATCATTCAGTTGTAATTGCAGTGTGGGCCCAGTGATGCAGCCTACTGAAGGGGACCAATCACTGTGCAGGATGGAGGGTTGTAGCTGGGCTTGGAGGCAGACATGCCTGTCTCCTCTGTCAGTGGCTGCTCAGAGAACGGGTTTGACCCCGAGCTCGAGGAGGAGGAGGCCACGCGTGCTGGAGTTAGGCTGGAGAGATGCAGGGAAGGGGGCGGGGTCTGGGCGGGGCAGTGCCCTGAGAGGGGCAGGCTCTAGGCATGGCGGCGGGCACGGGGGAAGGCGTGGGGCAATTGGTGCAGGCAATTGGCTGGGTCACACCGACCAGGCGGGCCCTGGGGCCCCGGAGGGCCAGGCACACCGGTCCCTTGTGGACCTGTGAGGAAAAACAAGTGGAAGAAACATTGGAGTGTCAAGTAGGGAATCACTCAAGGATATATTTTCTTTTTCTTTTTTTACATTCTTGTCATGTTTTAACAAGGCACTCAATTTATTTTTTTTAATTAGCTATATAAAGCATTACAGTGGCCATGTTTACAGATTTTGATATGGCGTATAAAACATTGGGGGTCCAAGCACTTTAGCAAATGATCAAAGCAAATTAGAAGATTCTTGCTATCTAAAAATAACCCTCACATGGTTATGCCACATTCATGTTAATGCAGTGAGCACACACACATTCTCTCTCTCTCTCTCTCTCTCTCCCATTTGCCTCAAATAACATGACTTTTCCTCTAATCTGTGACCAGATTTAGGCCTCATGTGAATTGCCGCCGGCAGGATTTTTGGACTTTTCTAACACGACACACAGTGCTCCAAAAACGATCTGGAAACTTCTAGACTTGTTCTATTCATTCATCTATTCACATCAAACACTTTGTTAAAAAAAAAAAACTCGTTTGTTAATTTTTTTATTTTTTAACAAGAAAGCTCATGAAGAAAAGAGGCTCCCGGGTGTGTTTAAAAATTCACCTGAGGGCATCGTCTCCTCACAAGCGTCCTCGCCTGAGGAGAAGGACGTTTAGGAAGACTGTTGCATTTAACTTCAGTTTTGCTGGATAGGTCTAGCTTAATAGGAAGAAGTGTGTACCTGGTGCACCTGTAGCTCCTGGATCTCCTGGAAGCCCCAGGCCCAGCTGACCCCTCTCACCTTTCTGCCCTCGATAACCTGAACACAAACACAGTGACCCCAGTTACACCAATCAAACAGCACACTTTACACTCTGGACAATCCCACATACATTAGCCATACATTATACGAGATACAGACAGACAGACAAACAACTCCCTTACAAAACTCACCCTGTCATTACCCAGCCTTAGGAATAGTTTATCTCTAAATTATAATTATGTAAACAATTAGTGGAATTAATAACAATTAATGGAAGGAATAACAAAGTTGACTGACATGAAAATTGAACCGAAATGAAAACATTTTCTTTGCAATATAGTCAATTTGCATAAAACTGTTACATTTTTGAGTACATTTGAATACATTTTTGAGAGCAGATGGGTACTGTGGTATGGCAACCACCTTCCTGATGACCCCTTTAGCAAGGGGCTTCTGGTCTTTAACCCTTGCCTTTCCACACATGACCACAACACTACTGCAGGTGCAAGACACACAAATGAACAAACAGTACAGGCACAATAACAAACACAAACAAGGAATAAAAAAAAAAGACAAAACAAATGAGCAAACGCAGTCCACTACAGTATCACGCACTACCACGTTGCTATCCCAGCACTCACAGATAGAGGGACTGTGAGCATGCAGCCTACAAGTGTGACAGTGCCACTACAAAGTGTGAATCTGCGCATCACATCAGTCCCACAAGGCCACAAGCACGTTCCTCGCTGTCTGTTCAGTGCAGCATCTCCGCACGCACTACAACAATGCGTATGGCACCCCTAGTGGCCTGGAGGTGAAACGGCACCTGAACCATTCACTTAAGTTACTCTAATGGGTCACATACACACACGCGCGCGCGCACAAACACACACGAGTGCGTGCCTATGCTGGGAGCACAATGAGGCACATTCAAAGAGAGAGATGACATTCCATGGGGCGATCAACACTGTACCTTCAGCATTAAGTCACGGTTCCCCGCGGTTGCACAGACTGCTTGAGACTCGGGGTGGTGAGCAGGGGGATTGGTCAACACAGTGGCTGTAAACTGTGGCTTTGCTGTTCTCTACGGACACTGGACTTTTACTTTAGATTCATTTGTAAAATATATGTACTGTACATTTTCTCCTCAGCTTTATGGGAATAAATGTGTATTTTTCAAATGCTGCTACACATTATTACCATATTAGCACACAGTTCTTGTTTACTGCCAAATTAACCCAGCCAAATTTATTTACATGCGACTGTTATCAGATGGATGAAAAAAAACGTGAAGCATTTCAAAAGTGAAGCCTGGTACATTGCTTCTCATGAAATCCCATTATCTGATATGCTACAAGAAACACTCAATTAAGTCCAATACATTTAGTTAGATGTATTCCTGTCATGCAGGGAAAACTTCAGATGATGAATGTGATATGTTTGAATTAAGAGTATTAAGAGTAAATGTGGTAAAATAAATAATCTTAATACCAAAGTTATATATACAAAAGGATGAAAAAAAACATAAGAATAAAAAAAATACAATTATTGCATAAATGGGTTTAATTTTGTAACATTGTAACAAATAAAACATGCTAAAAATATGTCTATATATGTATATATACACACACACACACGTGTTTTAAAAAAGTTAACAAAAAAAGTCAACAAATTCAAACAAAAAGAAAATACACATTGAAAAACAAAGAATAAAAGTAAAGAAAACAGTTTAGTTGAGATATTAGAAGATGAATTAGACACACTGCAGACCAAAAGATAAAAAATCACTCAGAAACAAAGAGAATTAAATAACAGGTGTGGCATGTAGCATGTGAATGTAAAGCATTATTTACAGTTTCCTAACAGCACGGCGGCCATGTTGTCAAAGAACAAGATCCTTTTAGACACTGAAAAAAATGGCTTATACAACCAATACAACAGAGATCACAGGAAGGTGCATAGAGACCGCTGAAGTCTGCATGTCTGAGCCAGGCTTACTTCACAGCTGACCCAAAAGCCAAACCACAGCATTTCTGGTGCAAGGAAGACCATAAATATCATTTTTCTCCATAAACTATTGAAATTGGATTTTCCAAGACAGATCCAAACCCGGTGAAGGATGTCGAGGAATAATGAGAACTTATTATAACCCACCTCAAAGTAATAAGTCAACAAAAAATGCATTAAAAATTGTTAAATTACCGACGTAGCAAGGGACTAAACTTTCTCACCAAGCTTCTTCTCTGCTTTTGTTTCCTCTCTATTTACTCCAAATACAACAAAGCATAAAAACAAAGGAAAAACAACCCCAAGAAGCTCGTGAGGTCAATGCGTGAGAACCTCGATGCCTTCACACAGCACCGGACAGCCTGGCACACCTTCTAAGGGCAGCGCCTAGCTGTACCATCCAGTACTACACACGAACACTGCAGGCTTTCACCACGAGGTAGAGGGGTGAGCCTTCACGTTCATCACAGCAGACTAATTCTACACTGCTGCGCATGCAGCACAGGTCGCGGGGCCAACGGCGTGTAAGCTCGCTAACGGGGTCGGCCCTCGCCATCCATGATGGATGTGCTGAACGGGCATGGAGGACACCCGTTCAGGAGGGAGGTTGGCGGCCCGGTCGACCCAGGTCTGGGGGACCACTGCTTTGTTTATCTCTCTTTTCTCTTTTTTTTCGCAGTTTCTGGATCCAGAGTGAGATATTGCTGAGATATATATATTTTTTTTCTGGCCGACGTTACATTTTCCCTCTGCTCCCTGTGTTATTCTCAGGCAGTTTCGTCATTTGTCTTCGTTCCCTCTGGACACTCGGTGATGCTCTCTGCTGTGACGCAGAGACTGGCAGGGACCCCGGGATAATTGCGGGAGGCGGCAGAGGCTCCGTTTAAAGTGCTCTGACGGATCGATCCCGGCGCCAGACCTCCGCTCGCGAGATGGCGGCGCCATTTTTGAAGTCCTGTCTCTTCCCTCCCTGGTTGAGCTCGGGTGAACATGGAGCTACAGGCACATTTCCTGCCTCCAGCAAGCCGACCTGGAAGAGCTTCGGCAAGGCAACAGACCGAGGCTGCCAGAACAGAAGCTCTCTCTCTCTATATATATATCTTTTTATCTCTCCATATCTTTCTCTCTCTCTCTCTCTCTCTCACTCACACACACACACACACACACACACGGTAGATATGATCTCAGTTATCAGGAGCTTTGCTAGACTTCTGTGAGAATACTTGAAGGGATTCTGGGTAAGGTTCTCTCGTGTTAGCTGGCAAGGGAGTAGACAGGGTCACAAATCTTCAGTCCGATGATTATCGGCTCCTACCTCGAGGGCCCGGGGGTCCTGGCTCTCCAGGGGGCCCCGGGGAGCCATCGTTGCCAGGGGGCCCCGGGGGACCCTCGCGACCGTGTGCGGCCAGTATGGCTGCTGGCGTCTTCTGCAGTGTGCCGTAACTCGACAACCTCTCTGTGAAATTACCATTAGGGATAGGTAAATTAAATAAGGTTTATGACATTAATGATTATAAAAAATATTTTACAATTATAATAAATGTAATGAGCAGTGTTAATAACAACTAACTGCAACACCAGTATACATTTCACACATAATTCCAAGCCCTTTAATCTTCTAGTGAGCTAATGCTTATGCACAGAGCATGTGATGCACAAACAGGCAGACGTCCAAACGGAATCGCCCATCAGTCGAACAAAATGGTGGGCGTGACATACGCACCTTCGATAATGTGCACCACTTCGTTTTGGATGAGCTTTCTGATTTCCTCCACGATGCTGCCGTCACTCTGCAGACGCACGACAAAGCGCAAGAGGCGAGTGTCAGCGTGACGGTTGGCACAGATTAAAGCGAGGCAATCAGTTAATGACGAGAGCTCATGTTTTATTCACAGCGGGTACGGAGGCGCGAGAAGCTGCGGCCACATCGGTCTTCTGGGTGGCACCTCGCAGGACCCCGTTTATCGTCCGCACGGGCGCAAACTTTGAGGTGACGGTGGAACTGCTTGGTTAAAAACAGGAAGGACACACCTCCACCCATCCCTCCATGTCGATACACACCGCTTTATGTTGAAGCATACGTTCTGATCTCTAACGTCCAGAAGCCATTTTGTGAATGATTTATAGTGAGTTGTAAACAACTTTTAGGCATCCAGTTAAATTGCCCGTGGCTATGTGTGTGTGCGTGGGGGGGGGGGGGGGGGGGGGGGGCAGTGTTGGTGTGTTTGTTTATGTCTTCCAGACTAATCTGGCATGATAGCAGAGTCCTGCTCGAGTTCTTGTGGTGTCTAAGTTTCCTGTTCCTCTGCTTTAAAACACCATGTTCCATTTCTGACATCGTTATGCAACACTTTTCTCTGAATGTGAATATGGAGGTGGTGATGTTTGGGGAGGGGGGGTTCGTTACAGAGTGCCAGACACCACTACGCACCCACACACAGACGTGCCAGACTCAGTCACAGGCAGGCACACACACGCACCACCCACACCCAAACAAGCCTCCCTCCCCCTGACCCTGATGTACACCTGATCGGACGGAAGGTGGGTGGTCTACAAGTCCCATACGCCACTGGGGGGGTGGGGGTAGCTGTTGGTAGGGGTGGGGCAGAATCTCCGCACCACCCAAAAAACCCCACAAAGCTTTAAAGGCACAAAGAACGAGATGCCAGCCTCGAGTAATTGCATAACATCTCCCAGAGGCGACGGCCTTGTGAAGAACGCGTTTCTGCCGAGATACCAATTATTTCTTCCGGAAAGTTCACGGGTAGCCCGCCGCACGCGGGTCCATCAATCACGCCGCGGAGGCCCTCCCGCATCCCGCCGCGAGACGCCGACGCGTCGGGCGGAGAACGGGCGGTTTATTAAGCCGCCGAGCCTGACTTCAACCTTCCGTCCTTGCGCAGCGTATCGTAATAATTACTGGGCTCCAGCTTCCGGATGAACGGCCACCTCGGCGAGTTTGCAATCATCAATCAGACTATTACGATTTAAGGCTGCTCGCGCGCCGCTCGTCTAGCCAGCACGGTTTCCCTTCACCCGACCGCCTAATTGGCCGGTTTAATTAACCGGCTTCCTGTCCCGCGCAATCTGATGGAGTCTGTCGGAACCCTCGGCTACGCTGGTACAGCACCGTGTCTCCTCCTTTCACATATCTGCCTTACTTCAGCCATGATCGGCACACAAGTGCACCAGGACACTGCTGCGGCGTTTCCCTTACGCCGTCATTAAAAACACGAAGCGCCGCTTCACGATTTCGAGTCAATACAGTGTCCTCGCATCTGTTTTTAGCAGGAAACGTCTTTGACTCGCAGTCTGCTAAACCAGACCCACCACACACACCGTGTGATTCTAACCTCAGGGGTGTTACTGTAGTACTGTGATGCCTGGCGGTTATTCGGGTTGTTGTGCTGATCACTTCCTGTCTGCTTCCTTTTGCTTTTGCATCCACCCACATACAATTGGATGATGATCATTTCAAACCTGTTGCAGTTGAACAGGACCGCCAACGCTGCATAGCATCAGCTTTCAGGATTATACCATACCATAATATTCATAATATTCATAATATTCATACCTTTAGAGTCACAGGAGTTATTTTCAACTCCATCATTTTAATTGTACATCTGAAAAGTTTCAAACAAATATATTTGTGCATGCAAGTTAGCTTTGACTCATCTTTCTGTTTACATTAATTATAATATACAGTCATCAACAAAAGGACCTTTTTCATCACGTATTGCTTTTTCAAACCATACTGCTGCCACGATGTCACACAAGTCATAACATGGGACACATACCAGTGGATTAAATGCCCCCAGTAGACCAGGCAGGCCCGGCTCCCCTCTGTCTCCAGGTGGCCCCTGCAGTCCGGAAGGGCCTCTGTCTCCGGTTCGTCCCCTCTCTCCCTGGACGCCCCGCTCGCCAGGAATTCCCGGATCACCCTGCAAACATCAACAGATGGTCAATTGGGTTGGGGGGACACTGGACGTGGGGCCTCTGCTGGCCCTTACTCCGACCGTTTGTGGTGTTTCGGTGGAGCAGACGTGGCCTTCCCGCCTTGCTTGGGATCTCCCTCTCCAGGAACTGCTCGCTGTTCTGCTGCGGGACATTTTAATTACCACCTGGCGCGCTGCTGGGATTCGGGGAGGCGGGATAGATGGCGTGGGAGTGCAGTGAAGAGAGTGACGGTTTGCTGCTCCTGAGAGCCCTTATCTGGGCTGAGTACCGGGGCTTTGAGGGGAGGGGTCGGCATTACCGGGGGCGGGGACTTACCCGTTCTCCTTTGGGACCTCTGTCGCCCGGTCTGCCGGTGGCCCCCTGTGGGAAAGAAGGAAAAGCAAAATGAACTGAAGGTGACGGAGCATGGGCAGAGCCGGTTGACAGAGGGGGCGGAGTCTTGAGAAAAGGTCAGCCCCTACAGGGTATAAACCTTTCTCCTGTACCTCTGCCTTCAGTGAAGCAGGTACGAAAAGCTCATCATTATCATCCCCCTGCACAGGCCTCTCCACACTGCTAGTGACCTGCTGCTGGTGCTGAAAGTGTACTATGCTCAATAGCCCCGCCCCCAACCCCACCTATCCCTCTCTCCCATCCTACTTCCCCTCCTCTCTCTCTCTCTCTCTTGCTCTCATGTCAAAGCCCCTACCGTGGCCTCCCAGAGCATGTCTGAATCAAAATTCTCTGGCCCCATTACAATAGCCACAAAGCAGGGTGACCGTGAACGTCCTGTTCTCCCCCCCCCCCCTCTCTATCCCCCAGCTTCCGATGGAGGGAGGGGGCTTAAGCCCCTCGCCGTGCCTGGTCAACAGCTCTTCCCCCGGCTGCATTTGCCTTCTCTGGCCCTGATTCATGACGAGTCTGCGGAGAACCTTCCTGCTAGATGGCACTGTTGTACCACCGAGAGGGAGAGAGAGATGGAGCGAGCGAGGGAGGGAGCGAGGGAGGGACTGGTAGGGGCAGCGAAAATAGAGAAAGAGAAAATCTTGATGAGAGCCCCAGAAGCCCGTGAGCACAGAGTCATGCCATTTGAGAGGAGGATGACTCAGATGGATGTGAAAATAATGCCAAGCCGACCTACAGTCAATCTTGGTCTAATAAAGAGATAGCCACCACACCTCCAACATGGCCTCCACGCCGCTCACCCCGAGTTTATCTCATTAGGGTTTGTAGATGTAAATACAGCACATTTAGACAGGCTCTCTGTTTATCGCTCTGGCAAACACATCAGAGCTGAACACACATGCATGCATTCATGCTTTCTCTGCCCCTGTGCAATGCATCTCCATAGGTTTACATGTATGTGTGTGTGTGTGTGTGTGTGTGTGTGTGTGTGTGTGTGTGTGTGTGTGTGTGTGTGTGATCAGCTCTTTGATATGTCTGCCAGTCAGTAATATGCTGCAGTAGCCATCCGACTGAATGCATCCACCTAGCAGCATAAATCTAGCATCCCAGAACAGCCCGTTTTACAAACTATACAGCAAGTTACAATTTCCGATTTGGCATCGGAACATTTAATTAGTGTCGAAGTGCATTACTCATGAAATACTGCCCTGTGTGGCTAACACTTAATCCCCTTAAGAGAGTGTTAGAGATATGATTAGGGAGGAAAGTTAGCATTAAAAGCTCTGGAAAACTAATAACTCATGTGGTCTCAAGTGTGGGGAAAGTCTCACCAGCCCAAAAACAGCCCAAAGTTAGTGAGATCAGTACAATCCCCTCCTTGGTTCCCAGGCAGTAGTTTCAAACTGCTTCTACTCAAGAAAGCAGTGCTTCAGCAAAGTTACATCAGCACACACACACACACAGAGTTTGAGTTTGTTCTTCTTTGCTAACTAGCAACGCCGCTTCAGACACCCAGACACGACTCAGAAGTAAAAGACATCGAATCACAGTACTACAGCTTGGATCAGGTGCATCTTTTCTTTCCATCCTGATCAGAAACATTTTCCCCTCCCAGCACACTATTTCACGAACTACATTCCCCATAATCCCCCTATTCGCTCCCAATCCCCTATCTACTGAATTCCTCCGTTGTCCATTTCCTGTGTGATTTCTCTTGTTTGCCAAGTCTCGTTCAGAGTTCTCTATTGTTTTTCATCTGTCCTGTCTTCCCTGTTTTGTTTAATCTTCTGGGTTTTGACTCATGGCCATGTTCTCCTGGTTCTACCTTTGTGCCGTGCCCTTGTCTGGTTCATCCGCCTGCATTGTTGGTGTACCTGTGTATGGCCATTGGCCTGCTTTGTGACAGTGCAAGTGTTTTTAAATATTTTAATAAATACATAGTATAATAAATAGTTAGCAGCTGTGCATGGCCTTATAGCTTGTGTGAATACATCATTCACACAGATGTCTCCTCTTTTCTGCCATATGTGCTGTCTAAAGCCTCTCACCTCATATCCAGGAACTCCATCTTTTCCAGGTCTTCCCTGCAGAAAGTAAACAACACCATCAGTCTTCCTACTTTTGATCTACTTACACACTCACAACGAGCCAATGGGCGGCAGTTAGCGTTATGCAAATCGGGTTATGCTGATTGGCCGTCACTGTTAGCGCCGTGAACATTGCTGGGTAAGGTATGGCTTCAGAGATCATCCTATCACATGCGATCTGAGAGCCAAACGGAGATGAGGACCATAGCTCGGAGCTCCGATTCTCATTCCCAAGGTCTCAGGATTCCTTTCTCTTTTATTTGATTTATTTGTTTCATTTGCCCTGCTCTAAAACACCTGATTCAATCCCTTTGTGGGAGAAGTGTGTTAGAGAAGTGGAAAAAGGGCCCCCAGGCTGGTGTGTGTGCGAAGCCCCGCCCCCTGTCACCGGGGTGGGGGTGGTTTCAGAACAGCGCGTAACCTCTTACAGGCGTGCCTGGTGGGCCCTCGGGTCCAGGGAAGCCGGTCTCTCCCACGGGCCCTCGCTGTCCCTGGGGGGAGACAAAGGAGACAGGAGGAAGCGTGATTGAAGTGGAGCTTCACAACCCCTCCACGAGAACTTCCAGAATCTGGCACACGAGAGGCGGCCGCGAGCGAAGCTCACCGGCTCTCCGGGGGTCCCCGGGTCTCCACGGGCGCCAGGCCGTCCCTGCCAGCCGCGCACCACGAGACAAGAGGGAGACACAAAGGGAGAAACAGAAAGAGAATGCAAGGAGACAAAAATTAGAACAGGAGACGGATCAGTCTAGAGGGGCCATCCGTTCTTCACCATTCGAGCTGTGTATTGAGGCAAGATTACACCATGTGCTGGAGATGAACTCTCCAGTGGACTGGTTAAAGGCTTGCGCCATCGGTCATGGAGACCAAACAGGACTATATAGAGCGTGGCGTATATGTGAAACACACTCACAGCAGGGCCCGATGTTCCGGCTGGACCAGGCATTCCCATCTCTCCCTGAAACAAAAAATAAAAAAGTGAGTGACCACTTTTCCTGGACTTCCTTTGCTGGTGTGGTCATGGCGGGGGATCGGCGTGGTGCGATGCCACACCGCCAGCTCCTGTTTGCTGTAAGCCACTATAGCGTTGTGAGGCTGCGGCGTCTCTTTAATAGCAAGCTGCTCCCGGCTTCCTGTAGCTTAACCTCTCGTGCTCCACAGTCAGGGCTGCACTCGTGAAAGCAGACAGGCTGTCAATGGGCCCTGGGTTTATACATATAAAGCTGTAAAAACAAGTCTGAAGGGGAACGTGTGTATTTACTATTAGTTCTTCCTTAACCAGTTATGCGTGACAAGCCAAGTGTATGTGAGTGTGTGTGTGTGTGTGTGTGTGTGTGTGTGTGTGTGTGTGTGTGTGTGTGTGTGTGTGTATGTGTGTGGGTGTGTGTTCTCTCCTCTTGTCTCCTCCACTCTGAATTTATGAACCTCTCTTTGGGGTTCTGGTGACTGTAAACAGCTCTTGTGGTTGAGATCCGTGACGCTTCTGAGTGTTCCCGTGAGCTCCTGCAGGGAGGATCAACAGTGTGGCAGCGAGGGGAGGAGCTTGGAGTGTGGCAGTGAGGGGAGGAGCTTGGAGAGTGACAGCGAGGGGAGGAGCTTGGAGAGTGGCAGCGAGGGGAGGAGCTTGGAGTGTGGCAGCGAGGGGAGGAGCTTGGAGTGTGGCAGCGAGGGGAGGAGCTTGGAGTGTGGCAGCGAGGGGAGGAGCTTGGAGTGTGGCAGCAAGGGGAGGAGCTTGGAGAGTGGCAACGAGGGGAGGAGCTTGGAGAGCGGCAGCGAGGGGAGGAGCTTGGAGAGCGGCAGCGAGGGGAGGAGGCCGTGCGATCTCACTCTCTCACCATTGCTGTCTCATTGTGTCACTCACCCCTCCTGTAATGTGTAACCCATACACACGAGAGCATGTCACGTACCTTGGCGCCTGGCAGTCCTTCAAGGCCCGGCAGTCCCATTGGCCCAGGATCCCCCTACACAAAGAGAGAGGATTATGCTCACCCAATCAGCCAGACATGGACTGCGTATGGCTGTGCAGCATGGTGGGGTTTGGGGGATTAGAGTGGTGTGGGGCGCCCTTGGAGCAAGGGATCGGGATCTTAGAACAAGGAGTGGTGGATATTTGGAGCATGGAGGGGCGGGGCCTAGGAGTGTGACTCTGGAGTCACGGGCCAGTGCGTACGCAGGGCCCTAAAGACCACCCTCTGCATAGTGAAGAACTAACTGTACACAGCAGGGCCTCAGATGCCATTACTACTGCCATCAATAATGCTCTTTCTTTATTAATGTCATTTTACTGTAAATTTGTTATTAGTTGTATTATTAGTAGTAATAGTATCAGAACTGGATTATGCAACAGTGCCATAATACTTTTTTATTGTTGTGTTTTGCATTTTGTCTTTGTAACTGAGAAAGCTGTTCATCCCAAATAACAGCTCTGTAGACAGAAGGGTGTCACAGCACAGCTGCGGCTGTAGGCAGCAGGAGGCTGGGACTGAGGCCCGTCTGACAGACAGGCCCCGAGGTTCAGCTCCACGGCCATAAGGACCTCCCAGGGCAGCTCGGCGAGCGGGCGGGGTGGAGTCATATGATGCCGCTAATTATCACGCACGGGTTCCCTAAAGGTTTCTGTCCAGAGAGTTTTTCTGTGCCATCGGAACAATACATCTGTAAAACCCGCTTTGTGATGACGTGTTGTAAAAAGGAGCTACGCGAATATGTTTGATTTGATGGACTGGTACCACTGGGATCCTGCTCTCCGTCCCGCTGCGGGACAGACGGTCACTGGCCCAGCGAGGCCTGCTGCGCTAAGCTGTCCAGTCTGAACACACGACGGCAAGACGAGGGAGAGACCAGGAAGAGAAATCGATAACTCACCACTCTGCCTTCGTCTCCTTTGGGCCCCTGAAAACAAAGCAAAACCTGGCGTTACCGCAATCAGACAAGTGCGCTGGCACTATACGTCTCCCTCCACGTCTCCCTCCACATCCTTTCAATTGGATGGAACCACCGTGCCGTTTGATGAATGCGTTCTAAAGCTTTGTAGTGGCTATTTGCATGCAAATGGATGGCACTCGAATACAACATCCTTGAACCCATGCTCCATATGTATGCAATCTATATGCAGACTAAGGTAACTGCAAAATCATAGACGCTTAAACAGTAGTTCTTCCCTCTCTTACAAATTGAGACTGTGACCCACAGAGAGATGGTATAGTATAGCCTCTTCCGATCCATGTTAATGAAGGCTTAAAAATTCATCAGCGCTCGTACCTGAAAAGTCTCATATATATATGCTTGCGCCCTTGAATAGTCAAAAGAGCCATTTGTCACAGGTAAGCTAAAATGACACTAGCCGTGTAGGCGACGGGAGATCAGACGAAAGCTCGTCTGCGGCCTAGTTTCCCGCTCTTTTGCACAGAGCGCATCAAAGCGGCATCCTCGAAGGGAGACGTCACGTCAGACATCTGGCGAGGTCTAAAACGCTGACGGATAACGGGTCCCTCAGGGGAGACCTACACATCCAGATGCTTTAGAAACGTCTCGCCCCTCATTTTTAAAACAAACTGTAGTCTTTATGTGCCACATACCGGAGGTCCTGGTGGTCCTGGAACTCCTACTGTAGCTCCTCCACTCTGTTAAAAGCACAGCAAAATGTACCATCATATTTTTGATCATTATATGCACATTACTCTATAATGCATTATATATATGCCATATATATATATATATATATAGATAGATAGATAGATACACACACACAAACATATATGTATATATAATTAAATATGTTCAGATTTTAATGAAAGGTTGGAACATTCAGAGAAGCCTTGTGTCTAAAAAAAAAAAAACAAAAAACTTTAAGACAGGAAAACAAACTTGTATCTCGCACTATTTTGACCCAACTGACAAGCACTTAAAGGAATTTTTCTTTTTAGCTCCGAGGGATTGTAAACAACCCGCGCTATGTAAAAGAGGATTCAGTCAAATGTGAAGGCAAGATTTTCCTGGGACTCTGATGATATATACGTGTCAGCAGAATGCAGAAATGCCTCTGCAAATGCAAAAAAAAAAGCAGGTGACTTTGGGACTATATCAACAGCGCTTCTCTGAACCGGT
Organism: Brachyhypopomus gauderio; assembly: GCF_052324685.1. Taxonomy (NCBI): domain Eukaryota; kingdom Metazoa; phylum Chordata; class Actinopteri; order Gymnotiformes; family Hypopomidae; genus Brachyhypopomus; species Brachyhypopomus gauderio. Next base: position 33,660,197 of record NC_135211.1, on the reverse strand, counting down.
CCACTGAGCTAAAGTTCTTAGTTTGAGGATATTTTCCACTGCATCTACAGGCCGACATAATGGAGAGAGAGAGAGGGAGAGAGAGAGAGAGAGAGAGAGGGAGGGAGGGAACGTTACCTGGAGTTTGTAGATACTGCTCATCCCGTTACCTTCCACATAGGGCACACCCTGCAGGGGAGGATAATTACAGTCAGCCACCCACAGTCTCTCTTCTCTCAGGACGGGGTTTGTAACGACCCCACCACCGCCTCCTACGTGTGCTTACGGCAGAATCGCCCTGTTAGGTCTTAAAGACGTGGCGAGAGATCGATATCTCAGCTGTCGTGTAATGTAACGGTGAAGAAGTTGAGAGAGAAAAAGATTTAAAAACCTGTTGCCTTAATGAGGTCGGTTTATAACACTAGTATAGAAATGCAATTCCAAAATAGAAACAAAAAGCCAAACAATGTATTGATTTCTGGGGGGAAAAAACAGCAGAAGGGATAAGGGATCGATTTCGTTTGAGTGTTCGAAGGAGCTGGAAGACGGTGGTCCGGGTTGCTGAGGAGGAAGTTACGAAATGTTTAGTGAGAGACTATCAAGAGCCATTGGAACCCAGCATGGCCAAGGGTCTTACACTCCTGGAGAACGCATCTCTTCTTCTTGGCACAATGGTCTGTCCGTGAATCCGTCGGTGGGAGCAGTTTATGGAGAGAACGTTTTGAAGATGATCTGAGAGTGGGTAGAGGTTGTACGAGACGTACACCAGGACATTTGGCTTTGGGCTCAGGTGCCTGAATTACTATGGTACATGTGTATATAGGTAAGCGTGCTGGGAGATAATACATTAGAAAACCTCTGTATACAAAGGGGAGAGGTCAGAGGTCATTGGGCCAGCTTAGAAACCCGCTTTAATTGCACCGCATATGAAGAGATGCAAGTAGGCTTTCTACAAAGCCTTTTCAACAAGGCAGACTTGTACTGGACTTGTGTGTGGGCGTATTCCTGCGTACACGTGTGTGTAAAGACTGGGAGGGTACCTCTAGGGCCAGAAGATCACACACAACGTCGTTTGCTAGATGCAGTGGCTACAAAGAGTACAACCTTTAGAAAGGTCCCCGCTGAGTTCTTGATGAGCTCCTGAAGCTAGTTCACCAAATGAAAAACCTTTTGACCTTATCGGAGGTTTCAATGAGGCCCTCGCAGCCTGGAGAATCACCAGCTGTAGTTGTAGTAATACAGGATGTGAAGAATCGTGAGCTTATAACTACCTCTGGAGGTACTGTTCTCATAATTCTCTCTCCCATTATTTTCATTATGTAACAGTTGGAAAAAAACAAACAAACAAAAAAAACTTTAGTTCCAGGGAGAACGATTGCATGAGGGATGTTTTTGAGTTTTTGGCAGATGGCACCATTCCATGAGGGCTGTTTTGAGGTTTTGTGAGATGGTTCTCTAGGACACAAAAAAAACAAGGTCCCAACAGGAGAACGCTGGGAGAAGTTCCACATTGTTCCAACCTTGAAGATCAACTGAAGACACTTACGGGAGGTCCAGGAAGTCCAGGCATTCCTGATGGTCCCTCGCTGCCCTACAAAACAAACACACACACACACACACACACACACACACACACACACACACACACACACACCATCAGAATCATCCTCTCCAGCGCACCCACACTCCTCCCTCCCCTTTTCATTCCAAATTCAGCGGCGTCTGCAGACCTTTCTGTTATTTTTGAGACTGTACTGCACGGGCACGGAGGTGTCAGCTTCTCAAGCACTGTCTGCACACCAGGTGAATTCCAATGAGCTGTCAGCCGAACGGCCCTGGAACTCCGCGGGGAGACGGGAAGTGTCCCTGCTTCAGTGGGCTGACACTAACGGTTAGAGGATGCCTCTCTTCTCTTTCAAGCGCAAACGTGCTCCCGATCCCATACACCGAGAGGCACATTCAATTTCTAACTCATATTTTTCCGGGAACATCATACTTGTGTGCGCAGTTCATTCGTGAGAGGGCATAGTGCGCGTGAGCCGCTTGGAATACCAAACAGTCTTCAGACTGGAGATGAGATTTAAGAACAGACTTTAAATCTGAGATGAGCTTTAAGATCTACCTTTAAACCTGAGATGACTGCTGAGCTTTAGAATTACTCCAAACAGCAGCTGCTGTGTTCTCAACTTGAAAAAAACTACTCATCTGAGCACCGAATTCAGGTGCATGGCCTTTTTTTCTATGGTAATTACTGAGGCGTTCCTGCATATTTATGGTGGAAGTTTAAAAGTTGGAAGTTTATACATGTCAATTCAAGGTTAATACACATTAGTTAAGTCTTGAAAGCTACGTGAAAGTCGTGTAAAAGCACCATTTCGTTTTTTACTGTGTAAATCGTCTGGAAATTTGCCTGTGGATAAGTCAGTCTTGAAACCAAAAATAATAGAGGCTCTTGGAAGTGTGAGGTGATGAGGAGACCCGCACGGGTGCTTACCCTTTCTCCCTTTGGTCCAGCAGGGCCAGGGGGTCCCGCTCTACCCATGGGGCCCTGGATAAAGGCAGGTGCGGTAAGGCAACGATTATGTACAACATTTAACAGTTTCGAAAGATCTTTTAGCTGTAGTTCCAGGAAACGCATTAAGCCTTGTCGCTTACAAAAGAGCAACGTTGTCCAGAGGGAGCAGGGAGACTGAGAAGTGACGGTGCAATTTGGTCCGAGCAGAGGACATGAGGACAAGCTGCCAGTGGAGGTCCCAGCAGGACGGCCAGGACGCTAACGAGTTTACTCGACTCGGCTGCTGCGAGTCGCCGGTGTCACCTCGAATTCACTTACGTGTCAATCAGTCAGAGACGCATAGAGCATACGCGACGAACGAAAGCAGCTGTCGTTAGAACGCTAGCACGACGCGTCTCACTGCAAGAGCGGACGCAAGCGCTACGCGGAAGGATCTGGATGGAAACGCGGCCAGCTGAAAATGATGATGAGAATGGACGGACTTACGGGAGATCCGGGCCTTCCGACCGCGCCCGCAAATCCTGGGACGCCAGGGACACCCTGGGAAGAGACGCCGCCAGGTTAGACTTAAAGTGTCTCGCACTCTCCGAGAAAAGCCGCAAATGTGCGAGCGTCTGCGCGAAACTCACCTCATCGCCTTTGTCCCCTATGGGGCCCGGGAAGCCTCTCTCCCCCTTCACACCCTGCCAATGAAAACAAACCAGTCAGAGTACGCTGGAGTAGGACCTGCGCCAACCTGACCTATGACCCCTGCCCCCTGGCTCCTCAGAGAAGAATTACATGCATTACATCACCTTCCCTGCAAAATTCCCCCTGCAACCCCCCCCTTTTTCCTTTGCTTCCATGGCAACAAGTGGCAGGAATGCCCGCTCCTTGGTTAATGCAGGGTGCGGTGTGGTAGATGCAGTGTGTGTCTCTTTATAATAAGACAGCATGCATAATCTTAATGACCCATAACAGTGCAGACCGCCTGTGTGCTTTGGTTCCTTAGGAGGGGGTGAGCAGGGGGTTTCAGATTTCCCACTTTCTGACGTGTTTTTTGATATAAAAGGCAGAAGAGGAGACAGACACACAAGCAGCATCAGCTCTGAGCAGCGTCTGTGAGACAGCCAGCCCCAGACCCAGCTGTCCCACTGCTGGCATTCACCTTGGGGCCTTCTTTTCCGGGATTACCGACTGGGCCTCTCAGTCCCTGATCACCCTGTTAAACCCGAACACACACACACACACACACACACACACACACAGCACAGTGCAAGGAAGGTGTGACATTTCAATATATTATTAGGCAGTAACAGAGGACTAGCACGTGGTTACTCGTCAGTCTGTTGCGAGGGTGAGTGTGTGTGTGTGTGTGTGTGTGTGTGTGTGTGTGTGTGTGTATCTTGTCTGTCTCTTACTTTCTCTCCTTGCATGCCCTCTAGTCCAGGTAGTCCAAGAGAACCCTTCTCTCCTTTCTGGCCTGGCAGCCCTGGTACTCGTGTCTGGCACAAACTGCAGGCATTCTACAGACGCAGACACACACACACACACACACACACACACACACACACACACACACACGTACAGAGTTGCATCTCCATGAGCTTCAGCACTACACCTGCTCTAGTGAAAAATACTGCAAACATTGCATGAGAACCACTCTGAAGTCACTTGTTCTACTACTTTAATGTCACACCTCCATCAGATCTTCCATCAGACCTCAATCCTCCACCACACTATGTTTATATTTCCAAACTCCTATGCATTGCTGTGTATACATTATAACCCATCTGACCCTCTCCCATTCATAAGCTGTGTATTAACCCCCGAGAGACCTGCTGCATGCCCATGGTTACACGGTCCCCGCTGGAAAGAACCTCTTGTAAATAAAGTAATTACGAGCCTACAGTCAGAGCAGCGTTTCTGCCTCTGCCTCCACCTGACCGTATCTGCAGGAAGAAATGGCACGCATTAGCCTCGCGTCACCGTTTCCTCCAGTGTTTGCACGGGCACTGACCTTGCTGGGCTAATGCACTCACCACGACCCCCACCCCCCCCTCTTTTGGATGGTAAGCGCCCCGCTGTCGGTAACAGCCCTAAACAGCCTTGGCGGGGGGGGGGGGGGGGATACGTGCTCTTGTAAGCCCTGGCTGTCGTGCACGCATAATGCGACGTAATGAAGGCTTCTGGGTGATAAGTGTGAGACAGGATGAACGGTGTTGGCATGTCGCAGTGACATTTCACACATTTCGCAGCCACTTTGGAAGCAGGCGTTTGCCAGGTCGTCAGGCGAAGGCCGCGGAGGAGACATCGGGGCTGGCGCGGGTGGAACAGGCACTCAGAGAAGCTGCAAGCCGCCTTCGGAGGCGCTCACAATTAGCAAAATTGCACATGACCGCGACAGCAATGGAAATATGACAGATCAGTCATTAGGGAGGTGCTGTTGTGGAGAGAGAGAGAGAGAGAGAGAGAGAGAGAGAGAGAGAGAGAGAGAGAGAGAGAGAGAGAGAGAGAGAGAGAGAGACTTTTATGTGTCTTAAACATTTCGAAAGGTTGCCTTCACACTGAGAAGGAGATGCCTTGGACATAAAAAGTTCAATTTTGTTAAGTGCCTTGAAGCTTCCGTTTAAGGCAGGAGAATATTATAAAGCAAAAAGAAAAAAAAATGAAGAAATGTATATAAAAAAAACCTTTAAAGTGAATCCCAAGGAGGCTGTCAGTCAGAAGAATTCACAGTCATCCTTCAGATTGACACATGTCAACAAAGTTGCACTCACTGTCAGATACTGTGAAACTGTAGTGTCACCAAAACCCGACTCTCCCTCCATCTCTCTTCCTCCATCTCTCTCCCTCTGTCTCTCTTCCTCCATCTCTCTCCCTCTGTCTCTTTATTTTGGTGTCTGAGCTCATTTTTCTTCTGATGGGAAAGAACACACATCCATTCTTTGGTTCTTCCTCTTAGAAGATTTCCATCAAATATTTCCAGCCTGCGTCAAGTCGTGCATGTGACCCAGTGTGTCTTGTCCCCTCAACCCCGCCCCCTCCCTCATGTAACCTCTGCGGTGCTTTGTGGGGTCGGGGGTCAGGGGTCGCTGTGATCAAGGGTTGTGTTTTGTTCTTTAAGATGCAATCGCCGCCAACCGATGGCATACCCAGCCAGAGCAGATCTGGTGGGGGCGTTTGGGCACCTCCGCCCGAATAAAGCCCTGCTGACGTGCCATGGAGCTTTTGCGAACAGGAAGCAGCATAGTGACTGCGGGCCTGGAGAAAGGAACCCCAGAATAACTCCGTAACAGAGGAGGCGTAACAGAGGAGGCGTAACAGAGGAGGTTACGGGGGGGAACAATGGCAGCCAGACGGCCGCCAAAACGCACGCCCGCTCGGTCGGGCCAGGCTTTCGACACGTTTGCTTCCATCCGCTTGCAGTGCAGCCGTGCCTCCTTCGGGAGGCGCAACAGGACTTTGCACGAACCGCCTCGGATTGCCCCCCGCCCGAACCTCACGGAGGAGTAAAATAAATAAATAAAAATCGACAAAACAGAGTTCTCAGGCTCACTGGAACTTTTTGTTCTTTGAAGAGGCGCACAAAGGCGTCTCTCTCGGGACATGAACCAAACACCCAGAACTGGAGCGCGGGGAAGCCTGCGACAGAGACCTTAACGATCCAAAACGCGTTAAAGATTTGAGACACCGGTACCTGTCAAGGCTCCTACCATCAGCAAGGTTTTTCTTCTGCGTATGTAATGAAAACACGGTGGCTAAATTCATCAGTGCGTCTTGCATGTACTCCACACGTCCTTTGGGAGCCTTGAGAGGCTTTTATTTTGACGTTTAATATATCTTATTGTAACTGGTGCTTTTTTGCTTCTTTTTGAAGACTTTGGCATTTGAATGACCTGTGCTTGGACATTATACTGTGAAAGATCAGCTCAGTTTAAAGAATAAATCAATGTAGTGAAATGTAGTTAAAGTAAAAGAGTCGGTTATAGACTCTACAAGGAAAGAGACTCTACCTTCTTCAGTACGGTTGGTGGATGTCATAAAAAATTACATGCACTTCTAAATATGTAAATTTTCCATTTGTCTGAGCACTGTGTGTGGAAATTTGAATGTCCGAGATTAAACAGCAGCGTAACCTGTGAAAACCTGACAGAACCTATAGTGACTCTTTAACTCAAAACAATGTTAAGTGTCAGACACGAGCTGTGGATATAATTATTATATATGATTATTATTCATCAGATATAGCTATATAGAATAACGTGTAAAATGGTAAGCCAATAACAACAGGACTGTGTCCTATAAATAATAATAGAGCAGAAGAGACCAGACTATTAAATGCAGTGTGCTGTGGATAAAGATGTCTAGGTAGGAAAAAACTGCAGTGTAGTATAACAAGGTTTCCAGAGGAGCCTGAGCTCCTTCATCAACTGTGAAGAACTTTGCTTGCGCAGCCGATGAGGGACCTGTGTCTGAAATGTCTTGTTTGCAAACCTCGTGTGTTACAGTGAAATATTTACTACCTCTACATTACATCTCTCTCTCAAATATATATGTGTTTGTGTGTGTGCGTGTGTGTGTGTGTGTGTGTGTGTGTGTGTGTGTGTGTGTGTGAGATATATATTCACCAGACAGACCAACCTGCGCCCTCTCTGGGTTGACAAGCCAGTATATGATTCAATGACCCACACAGATTGTGCAGTGATTGTGGCTGTATAAAAGGATTCTAAGAGCCTTCATCAGAAACCCAATGGGGCTGTGGACGACCACCCCAGAGACCAACAAGAGCAGGACGAACCAAAATGATGCCCTGTTCCTGCCACAATGCTGTGGAGCGGATCGTCCATTAACCTCCTCCTCTACATGGATGGCATCAGGCGCATGTCAGACGTGAGCATGCCTGTGACTCACTAGACCATCTCACCAGCGTTTTACAGGAAGCACATCGGAATGGCATTCGGACTGGATTAGTGTGGTCGGATGACTGCAAGCAAAGAGACAGTACAACAAGATGGTAACAGATCTTGAGGGCAGCTATGGACAATATGGAGAAAATCCTGCCATTGGTCAGTACAGGCTGGGATCTACCACACCAATCAGGAGCCCCAGAAGCAAACTGAACAATCAGACAGTCCAGCACATAACAGCAGGGTGCAAGTGTCTAGCAGGCGGAGCATACATGGATCACCATAACCAAGTGACTGAGAGAATGGGTAAGAAGTTCCAAGATCAAGGTTGGACACGCCCGAGAATCATATGGCACTTCAGATACAGACTGACAAAATGATAACGACCTACCCACCGGACACTGTGGTGATGGAGAAACAGAAGAGGGCTTTTGTGATAGATGTAGCGATCTGACAGCAACATCAGGACCAAGGAACATGAAAAGCTTGAGAAATACTGAGGGCTGACAGAGCTAGAAAAGATGTGGAAGATGAAGGCTACAGTGGATCCCGTAGTAATGTGAGCACTAGGGGCTGTGAGCCCAGAACTGGTTCTAGCAGATCCCAGGGACAACATCCTAGATCTCCACCCAGAAGAGTGCAGTCCTGGGAACTGCTGAGATACTGTGCAGGACCCTGAAGGTCCCAGGACTCTGGTAGGGGACGCTAGCTCTCTAGCTCCAAGGATAAAGACAGAGTGGGCACTTTATATACATGTGTATGCTTGTGTGTGTGTGTGTGTGTGTCATTAAGAATGTAGTATAATACTAATTTAATAGATAATATGATAAATAAAATACTAAAATATACTAAATATAATAAGACAGTACAGAGAAGGGAAAGACATCTCATATCCTGTGCAATGAGCATAATGCAAAGGTCAGACTTTATAAATATAAATGTTATGCTACTTTATTATTCTAATTTATCTTATTTAATTGTTTTGTTTATAGTCTTATGTTCCTATTGCAGTTTTATTACCCATGTTCTGAGCATATAGTTACAATTAATTTCTCTTATAGAGCAATAAAGTTGACCTAGACCTTGGCATGCATGTTGATATTAAATCAGCTGTGATATTAAAAACAGTTGTGTCACAGTCTGGGAGGCCAAGAGGGACAAGTACCTTCAGTAACGTGCCCATGTCTCCGACGATCGGCAGTGCCGTCTGGAAGAAGAAGACATGATGATGCGTTAGCAAGTGCCTCTGCGCACACTTCCATCAGTCCCGTCACAGTCCCGTCATAGTCCCGTCACAGTCCCGTCACAGTCCCGTCACAGTCCCGTCATAGTCCCGTCACAGTCCCGTCACAGTCCCGTCACAGTCCCGTCACAGTCCCGTCATAGTCCCGTCATAGTCTCGTCACAGTCCCGTCATAGTCCCGTCACAGTCCCGTCATAGTCCCGTCACAGTCCCGTCACAGTCCCGTCATAGTCCCGTCACAGTCCCGTCACAGTCCCGTCACAGTCCCGTCATAGTCCCGTCACAGTCCCGTCACAGTCCCGTCATAGTCCCGTCACAGTCCCGTCACAGTCCAGTCACAGTCCCGTCATAGTCCCGTCACAGTCCCGTCATAGTCCCGTCACAGTCCCGTCATAGTCCCGTCACAGTCCCGTCACAGTCCCGTCACAGTCCCGTCATAGTCCCGTCACAGTCCCGTCATAGTCCCGTCATAGTCCCGTCACAGTCCCGTCATAGTCCCGTCACAGTCCCGTCACAGTCCCGTCATAGTCCCGTCACAGTCCCGTCACAGTCCCGTCACAGTCCCGTCATAGTCCCGTCACAGTCCCGTCATAGTCCCGTCATAGTCCCGTCACAGTCCCGTCATAGTCCCGTCACAGTCCCGTCACAGTCCAGTCACAGTCCCGTCACAGTCCCGTCACAGTCCTGTCACCTCTGACCACAGCATTGCGGTGGTTGACGTGCTTCGCTTATCAGTGATCATAGCAGGAGACTCTGAGACGACCAGAATACTGTTCTCTTATATATCCTGCCAAAATAATCCCAGCCCTAATCTCAGTCTTAACTGGCACTCGTGCTATTCCCCAAACCTAACCATTGTAATAACCGCAGAGATATGTAGTAAATGTTAACATTAAAACACAGATGACCCACCATGCTAAATCATCCCAGTTCATTCACTGGTAACTCCTGTTCATGCATGGTTTGGTCGCCGTGCCATAAATTGCTTCTCACGTTTGTTCAGGATGATTCTGGGTGTGCAGATTTTTTTAATCTGTAGGATAGCAACTTAACCTCTTCCATCTTAATAAGCTCTAGGAAAGCAATGAATCCACCTGGGAGTCTCCAATCATGAGCTATTCACCTCATCGAAAATGTCATCTATTATTTCAGCGACCATCTGACATCGTTTTTTGACTTATTATTTATCATTATGACTAAGATGCCAAATACGAAGATGCCAGGATTCAGTCGCCAAAATCCCACTTTTCCTGAGACTATGCCGGCTGCTCCAGATCCACACGGAACCTGGCCTGGGCGGATATTCCATCAGAACACTCGGCAGTGCGCCGTCTTTCCCCAAGACCTCGGGCACCCAGGGGAGCCGGTGCCTTTTCCTGTCTGCTGGATAAAAATTCGTCCATGCCGATGCAATCATTTCTGGGAAGGGTGTGCACTCAGCTGCCTAAACATGGGAATGTTTAATCCCAGGGATGACCAGACCCAGGACTACAGACGCAGTATGGTGTCTGAAACATATGAATTTGCACACTAAACTCACCGGTTCCCCAGGGGGTCCTGGAGGTCCTGGTCTGCCTTCACGACCTGGAGTCCCCTGTAGGTAATAACAAGAGGACACAATGGGAAAGACATTCACAGACACATATAAGCCACAGTTACAGAGTGGAAGCTGTTTGTAGAGAAAGGCAAACCGATATTTTCACAAATCATATCAAAATCATTTTTATGGATTTCTTAACCAACTCATAAATCAGCCTGTGCAGTTAAAATTGATGCACTTTAATTTAGGAAATTCAATGCTGGGGATCGTAGCCTGAGAGAGAGAGAGAGAGAGAGGGGGGGGGGGGGAGACAGAGGGAGAGAGAGAGAGAGAGAGAGAGAGAGAGAGAGAGAGAGAGAGAGAGAGAGAGAGAGAGAGAGAGAGAGAAGGGCACAGCAAAGATTCCTCACCTGGATTCCTGGGATTCCCGGAGGGCCTTGTAAACCCGGGAGTCCACGCAGACCCTGAGACACAACAGATATCATTCCACACTCCTCTACTGTGTCTAGCTTTGTTATGGATCATTGTCAATATTGCGTTGGATATAATGAAGACAGTGGATAAAGGTTTTGTCTTTTGGATAGTACCTCCATTCCAGGCTCACCCTTTGGTCCCATGATGCCCTGAAGATACAGCAAAAAATATATAATAAATACAAAAACCACACACTTTCTCCACACACTCCTAACAGAATATGTTGTAAGACCATTCCTCTAAAGGTGCTCTCTTCTCTACGCCTGTATATTTATACCAGTCATTGTATTGTGTATTCATCATCTGAAATTCCTTTCTACACAAAGTCACACAATGCACATCTTTGGTACTACCGACTACAAATGGCCAGTTTGCAGGCGTCAGCATATGACAGAGAAGCAATAAGATGAATCATTTGGACCATGACTCACAGGAGGACCGGTGAGTCCCACACCCTGATCTCCTTTTTCTCCTGGTTCCCCTGGTAATCCCGGGACTCCCCTCTCACCCTGATGAGAAAGAAGAGAGGAATGATGACGGCTTAATCCCAAACGGGTGCTGTGCAGTGTCTCAGACCCCAGTCCTGGACGGAGAAGGTTCGCATAATCCCTAGATTAATGAACATGCTCTAGGGAGGAGCTTCCATCATCTCTGGAGGAGTACACATCATCTCACCTAATCCGTCACGCAGGGGTGCCTGTTTAAAATGGGTTCCTTTGTGTACAAACAAGCAGGAGTTGCCTGATACAAGACAGAAGACATGACGGGCCACTGTGTGGCGGCTGCAGGATTTATTTGCTATGACATGTTTTATTAGTTCACCAAATGAAAAGCTGTGTAGGACCATTTGCAGCAATCATTTTCCCCATTGAACAGCTGGCAGTCTAAAGTCTACCACTCTGCTAAAATAGCTAAAACTGAATTGGAGCCCAAAGAAATCGCCCTTGATCTAATCTGTCTGCAGATTAGAAGCAGACAATGACGTTCAGATCGTCTCCGCGAGGATGTTGATGGGGAGAATACAGGGGAAATATTGCAGGGCGAGGTGTATTCTGGAAGCTCGCCAGCTAAAGCATCACTGGTCCACTCTCAGAGAGGCTGTTGGGACTGACCTTTGCCCCCCGTGACCCTCTTGCCGCCGCTGCACCCTCCCCCTGCCAGAGAACAGAGAAAACAGACAATCAGAGGGAGAGCGAGAGAGAGAGAGAGACCATCAGAGATACTGGGCAGAGACAGATCCTAACCAAGTACAGGCTCACTGTGTGCACAGTCCTGCTATTGAAAAGGGCAGAAAGAGACAGACATGTCTGCCCAGAGAGGAAAGATATGGTGACATGACAGGGGAGGTGGGCACAGAGGCACTTTTCTCTTTTACTGTGAACATTTCAAAGCTTATGCAACATTTTCACATAAAAAATGCAAAACATAATCCCAAATTTCAATAATATAACCCAACATGTTTTTGACTTATTAAAGTTATATCAAAACTGCTTTGGCAATATTGTATTTTGTACATGCCAATGTCAAGCCAATAAGGCCATCTTGAGAAAGAAAGAGAGAGAAAGAGAGAGAGAGAGAGAATGAAAAAAATTAGAGACAGAAACACAGAGACAGAAACGGTGAAGGAGAAAGAAAGTGAGGGAGTAAAAGATTTAGAAGGACAAAACAACAGAAAGAGAGTGAAAGAGGTTTAGAGAAACATGAAAGAGTGAGAAATGGAGAGAGAGAGAGAGAGAGAGAGAGAGAGAGAGAAAACCCACCACCAAGCACAGGCGCTTGTGGAAAATGGGGCTATTAACTTTCTTTATACTTCGACGCAGGCTGCAGACATTTCCAGCCCTCTCTCTCTCGCCTTGCACCGATGGAGCTCAGAGCAAACATTTTTAATAGTTCCCCTGCTGTGAAGTGCAAGCATGATTTTCCCAGGTTGGACAGCAGGAGCCCCTAATTGTCAAAAAGAGTTACAGTAAGCATCATTTAATGTGTCCCGCTGATGGGAAATTAATTTCTGTGATCAGCATGTTGCAAGGCTGTAGGCGGCATCGGGCGGCCCGCGCTTGGCGAGCGGGTCTGCTCGTCGGATAATTGCGCCGCGCGGTCGAATGTGGCGGAGTCTGGCTGGCTGGGACCGTTTCCGTCGTCTGGCTGTCAGCACGGAGTCCTGCCTCACCTTCACGGCCACCCGGAGGGGCCATCCGTCACCTCCCTGGCTACGGCAGGCAGCTAGCTCTGCGTTTAGCTGGTCCAGCGACGTCTAATAAATGTCTTACTAATGGTGGGTGCTGGAGAGGATTCGTACAGAGGGCAGCGCTTTACCGGATATAGTGGTAGGTAAGAGGTAGTTCCACTGTGATTTTGGATTCATCAAAGAGGTCGTAAAGCTGTATCAAGACTTAGCCGATTTAGAGACTGCACGCGCTGCTGGTAATTAAATTTTAAATTGCTAGGAAAAAGGATGTCTGAATCCCTCAATTTCTTTCTGAGTCACTAATGAATAATAACTATGAGCTATAGTGTGTCAAGATGGATTCAGTAGACATCAATAGACCTCAATTGTATTACCAGGAGCGTAGCTTGCACACTACCCAGCATGCTTGTGCACCTGTTCGCACGCACGCACGCAGCTTTGATAACCCGACTGAGCCCGTCACCACCGCCCACCGAGGTAGTGCGGCTCATCTCTCCCGTATTTGAACAAACAGAACAGCCTGGAACGGGGTGGTGGTGGTGGGGGTTAACACAGAGTGCGGAGACACCGTCCGATCCCAGTCAGGCCCGGTCGGGCGAGCCGGGCGTCTCTGGAGGCTCCTGTGAAGGACGGTGATACGGCCACGCCTGCAGGAGGCCATCCATAACGCTCAAACTGCGCCGACAGCTGCAGAATGGAGGAGACCTGAGGGGCGAAGGGTGGAGGGGTGGGGGGTGGAGGTGTAGGGGGTGGAGGGGTGGGGGGAGGAGGTGTAGGGGGTGGAGGCGTAGGGGGAGGAGGTGTAGGGGGTGGAGGGGTGGGGGGAGGAGGTGTAGGGGGTGGAGGGGTGGAGGCGTAGGGGGTGGAGGGGGTACTGCTAGCAAGCTAAAAGCATTTCCTGTAGATAACGGCAGTGTCACCTATGGAGTAGGGGGACCACTTAATGGCTGCTTCTGCTGTGTGTTTGAGTGTGTGTGTGGGAGTATCTTCAAAATTTTTGTTCAATCTACTGCTTCCTAAATGCCCAGCCAAAACGGTACTTTTCCATGGGGCAATTTCTGAGTTCCTGGGACCATGTAAGTGTTGGCGATGGTTGATAGTGACTGAAAAGAAATGTGGCATTTCTCGTGAATGGCATCCTGAGCAGTGCTTTGACTTACCATTTGACCAAGGGCCCCTAGACCAGGGTCTCCAGGCTCCCCCTTGGGTCCTGGTGGCCCCTGTTGGCCTGGGGCTCCACCTGCATCACCCTACACACACACACACACACACACACACACACACACACACACACACACACAAATGTGTATAAGAAAACATACTGTCCCCAAACCTCTTTGCATAACACCACAGATGTTGAGTTGGGACTGAGCAACACCCGCTCCACCAACAGCAACCTGGTCGTGGCGCACCACGCCTGTGAAGCTCTTGTGCTAATGCCAACTCTATTATGAGGCGCGGTGCTCCCCGAAGCCCTGAGGAGAGCGTGTCGGTGCGTGAGCCCACACACTGCTGATGAGAATGTCTAATCACGGGTAAACAAACACACAAGCAGCACAAGGAGAAACCGGGAGGCGTGGCCTGAGACTCAGTCGCTGAGAGGGCATGGCCAACCCGAGCGTGGACCCACTAAGGGTGGAGCTTTGTGATCTCAAGCCTTTTAATCTCGAATTGACATACTATATACTATACTTTTCTGTTTCTACATTCAGAGTTTTCAAAGCTCACTGCTGTGAGATTTTATGAACCTGGTTTTTGGATGATTGCAATGACTACAGTCATACAAACTGATACATGCATGAGCACAATGCTAATTTTGTACACAAATCAACTTACTAATTGATTAATTAATTAATCAACTGAAATCCTTCCTTTAACAAAACGTGAGAAACCGGGGAAGCAACTTATTGCTCCAAAATGAGCAAAGCAATCTGGGCCGGATCAGGCCGATCCATGTCAGCCAAGCTGACGTACCCACAGTGCACCTGACGCTAATTGAACCTAAATGCACCTTAGAAGGTAGAGCGAGAACATGGCTGAGTGCTCATCAGATAAGAACATCTGAGTGGAGCATCCGGTCTACTGAGATCATCTTGACCTTTGATGTAATGCATGTAAACACGCAGAGCTTTTAGAGACAGGCATGCGTTCGAGGCTCAGGGACAACAGGCGGCTCCCAGCCGTCGGTACCTACCTTCTCTCCTTTGGGCCCCTGCATCCCAGGCACTCCCGGAACTCCGACCGAGCCCTGCGAATCATAACAGGTCGAGCAGTCTGTCAATCATAGCTCGTCCTGGAGCGGTCCGGCCCCCGAGTCAAACTTCCTTGTGATTTTATTTTTCACATGTGTGCGTGTGGGCTTCCAGATGCTGCTTCATTACGGTGAACTTGTTCAGGCTACCATCCTGATTACACAGCCAACGTGTAGATGCGAGAGAGCAGAATGAACGCGCATCCTCTTACCTTATCTCCAGGAAGCCCGAGAAGTCCCGCCGCTCCCGCTGGCCCCTCTTTACCCTGAGAGCGAGACAGTTTGAAAAGCCATTAGCCATACCGGAGTGCTTTTAGCATTATACGTCTGCAGACGAATAACCAATTACACATTCCTCCCGATAACCTTCCTCCGTGCTGCTCTGTTGTTGCGCGTCCCATGACCTTTCGTTCATTACGGAGTCAAATGTAATGGCGGCACACTGAAAGCGATGCTCTGGGAGCCTGACAGTTCTGCTCGAGCTCGTTCTGAGAGGAAGGAGGCTTTTAGAGGAATTGCCGTGGCGCCTTTGATTTCTTCCCAGCTGTGAAAATTGTGGCGATCTGACCACTGGTTGCCGGAGCTCAAAAGGAGGATGAAAAAAAGGTTTTTTCAACGCCGGTTGCATGTCACGACTCTTCAAAATAGCGCAGAAATGGTTTCAACGAGTGGCCTTCAACAATAATCTGTAAAGCACCGAAAATACAAAAAAACCAAAGACACTCTCTAGATCAGAGTGTTGAGACTAACGGTTCTACTGGGAGAGCAAGAAGCATTTTTCCGTTTTGTTCTCAGTTTTAAGGTTTCGTTGTTGCAAAACAGGGCAGATAAAGCAAAGGTGTCACTGACTGCAATGAAAGTGTGACCTCAAACAGATGAAATTAAATAATGACTACGAGTTAAAATGGAGATGACCCAGTTTCATTTGAGGGCAAGTACAGGCCTTTTTCCCATTGTGAAGTACCTCATTGACCTGGCTTCTCTCTCTCTCTCTCACACGCAACATAATTCAACATAAGGGGCTGCTGTTAGTGTTGAAATAGTTTTGGTGCTTCGCATTAACAAGACTGTATGTCCTTGATAGGGGACCAAAGTTGGAAGGACAATAACTACTTAGTCACTTTCTACAATTCCAAGATCTAGAATTGACTTGTCTGCTGACATTTGTATTTGAAAAGTCTCTTTATATGATAACCAAGGAAGTGTCCAGGCAGCAAAAAGCAACAGAGCACACCATAAAGTCATTAGTTTCCATAATGAGGTCATCAACTCATTACACACATTTGTTGTGATGTCAAACCAGACTTTCAGATGCGAAGAAAGCCATCTTCAGCAATGTTTTTTTTGACAATGGCAATCACCTGACTGTTCCTGCCACTTTCTGCACTGATGACATTTAGGGTATTTAGCAGATGCTCTTATCCAGACCGACTTACAAAGTGCACGGTAGTGATCACTAGATGACTGTGGTACCCTAGCCCAGTGCAAGGGGAACAGTTAAGTGCCTTGCTCAAGGCTACTTCAGTCATGGCCTAGGGCCTGGGAATCGAACCCACAACCCTCCGGTCACAAGACCGGTTCCCTAACCACCAGTGTCTAGACATATCTGATGATAACACATACTAAAGATTTTACTTAAGGCTATTTTAATTTGTACAACTTGCACAGACACTACATTAAAAATGGTTTTCATGCTTACACTATTATAATTTCACATTCCGAACTTTAATCTCAGTCTTTGTTTTGCTTTAACGTGATGAGTCAAAACAGCAGGAATTGTGTTGGTATATAGTTTATGGGCTGTGGCATATACAAACGACTATGATGCTGAGGCGTTTGTCCATTCATCACTCCGAGAGTGAACAGGAAATGAAAACCATAAATGAGGTAGGGAGACACATACCTGTGGACCTGGATTCCCCGTCGGCCCCGGCAACCCAACGGTTCCCTTTACAACGGTGGGCAAGGGTCATTGGTTGTGAAGATGAAGAAACAGCAACAGCGGTGACACATGAGGACAGTCCCAGAAAACAGAGCGGTTTGTTTATCGCTAAAATCACAGACTAGCCCGCTTAGCCGACTGAGTTTATCGAGGTGATGACAGCTCTGCGCCTCAACCAGCCCTACGTGGCTGGCTGTACGCACTTCACCTCTTGCGTAATAATAATCGGTTTTGTGTACCTGGATGCCCGGAGAACCCTGAATCCCCTTTTCACCCTGGTGAGAAAAGGAGAGGGAACGATGGTGAGCAGAGCGAGTGATTCCCACGTGGTGATCGTGCTCGTTTGCCCCACGGAGACGCTATGATTGGACGGCTCTTTTTCTCACGCCACTCACCTGCTCTCCTTTTTCTCCTTTATCACCCTTCTCTCCTGCTTCAACCTGGTGGTAGAAGAGAGCAGGAACAGTGGTTAGTCATTGGTCTGCAACACGTTGAATTTGAACAAAGATGTTTTGTGTGTGTTGAGGTGGCTCTATTTTCTAACTGCGAACAGCATGTCCAGTTCATAAACAGAAGCCCCCATGATGTAAACATTAAAGCAAGGTGTTATTATTGCATAAACACCAGCCTTGTACTGACCTGGCTATTTGTAATGTTGAGATTTGTTATTGAGTTGGCACGGAGAAAGGACTGTTATTTGCATTTGCAGCTTGGGGATTCATTTTTACATCAGAACCAAGCCCCGTCATTCAATAAAGTCCCAATAATGCACCATACAAATTAATTCACAGGACAGTGTAGCACTGAATGTCTCCAGCTGAAGTGTTTATTTAAACAGTGATGCACAACTAATGCACAGGTATGCATCAGGATGCTCAAGAAGAATACAAATGATTAAAATGGGGAAGGTGAAGTCTAGACCTAAACCCCAAAATGATCCTGTGGCAAGCTGTGTGGGAACCAAGCCACACTCAGAACCCCAGAATAGCCACATAGTGCAAATGTAGCGTGAAAGACGTTATCTCAACCTGTTCTTCATCCCCAACGTTTCTCCTGAAAATATCAGTGCAAGTTCTTCAGCTTGAAAGTGTTGAGTTTTGAATGTCATTACTGAAATAATGTATGCGTGTATTGTGTGCTCACTTATATGCCTAACAGGAGGAAACATTTACAACAATATCAGGATCCTAACAATTGCTGCATTTTATGGGAACATCTATTCTCTAAATTTATTCCCAGTGAGGAATGTTTTGATATCAAATATAGATGAGTTTTCCTATTTCATAATGTAAACATACATAAAAGTGTCATTAATGAGGTTAGTGCACCTCCTCACACCCAAAATAAAACACCATAACAAATCACATTGATTGTAAAAAATTAAGGACAGGTTCACCAATTTTTCAAAATCTCTCCAACAGTAAATAGCGAAGGCAGGGTTTATAAATGAGCATTGCCTACAGAGTTCGGAAATGCTCCATTATTTGTTGTTTACAAAATGGAAATATAGAAGAATGATTTCTGATTGGCTGATATGTTCTTATACCTGAATATCTGCCTTTTGATGTTATGCTACAACGGCCCCAAGAGTGAGAAGAGCCCCTCTGAGTTATTCCTCCCTGCCTCTATTACTGCCTGATACTGGAAGCTCCACTGGCCGTTATCTCTTCCTTAATGAGAGCATTAAACGTCTCGCGGTTCAGGACACCGGGACAGAAATCTTCGCCCCCCCCCCCCCATTAACTAGTTTATGGTCAGGAAAAGGAGAAAAACTGGTGACACTATTGCTTGCTATGCATGCTAGTAAACATATGACATCAGACAGTAAGACCACACACTGTGTTTAAGGGGTTTTTGCAGACTGTATGTCCTACTGTATTAGTACAGAGGATCAAACCTACTGGTCCAGAGAGGTGTCCAAGTCCTTGCGTGCTGGTCGCCTGTAAGGCAACACAGATGAAACGACTCAGACGATAGAACCATCATCTCGGTATTCTCTCGGGGAGAGGGACACATCAGGCTCGCTGAATGCAACGGCTCTTTTAAAAAAAATAAAAATAAAATAAATGCTGTGATCAATTACGCTAGTCTCTGCTCTCTGACGGAAAGGCGATCGCGGTCCTGCTTGGCCTGCCGAAATGTGACTCAAGTCTCTCAGCGACATTCGCACAGAATGGACGGGCCGTTCTTTGACTATCCAAAATGGGCCACGTTACTTGTTGCAGACTTTAAATGCGCAAACGCGCCCGCGCTCTTGAAACAAACGCAGGAACATGAAACATGACGCGTGTTTAGAACCGTGCAAACCCTTGCGAAGGTGACGGTCTGGTGCCAAAACCATGTTGGCCTTGCTGCCGACATGGTGAACCTCTGTTAGAGGTTCAGTTCCAGCTGAGCTCTCGGTTGTCATCTCAAGATAAAGCTCGTGAACCCTTTTTGAATGCCCTGGATTTCTGTGTCTAACCACATGGCATTTTACACTGCTGTGTCTTTATTAGTTATTGTGCAGACTGTCAAGGTCGCTGGTGGAAAACAAACGTGAACCTCTAGGGAACTGACCTCTTTAAAAGGGTAATTGGAGTCAGGTGTTCCAATTAAATTGCAAGCGAAATTGACCCAAGTGCCGTTTATAAACCGCAAAACACAATTTTGGCTACACCCTCTGTGCGGCAGAATGCTGGCACTATGTGTAAAATACTGAACCATATGGACTGATTGGTAGGGACTGTGGAAGAGGACATTGAAATAAAATAAAAGGTGAGGTTGATAAAACAGGAAGGAGGTTTCTAAAAGTCTCCCGCCGAGTTTGCAAGTGGGAGAAATTTGGCTTCTTTGCTAGAATATTTCCTAGTGAGAATTATAAGGATGTGCGTATGAAGGCACTTGTATCTGTATGTGTGGTGTGTAGCCCAATATGTAGTAATCCTAAGAACTGTTCGCTGCTAAAGTCCACATAAGACAAAAGTCGAACTGTCGGCTACATGTACAAAACCTCACGTTTGGTGACACTAAACATCAAACGCTGCACAGCAGCAAAAGTGAAAACCTCACCCCAAGCGTGAAGCAGGATCAAGGGAATATAATGGTATGAGGTTGCTCTGCCTGGATGAATCTCGCTCAACAATGAACTCAGAGCCGTACGAGGAAATTCTACAGCAGAATGTCAGGGTGTCTGTCTGCCATCTTAGACTGAAAAGAGGCCATATGCAACATGACAATAATCCAAAACACAGGAGTTAGTCAACGATGGAGAGAGTTCACCACAAGGGGCGCTGTTAGTACCGACATACTCTGGTCCATTGGCTAGGCTCTGACCTCAGTTCCTCAGGTTTGGTTGAAGTCACTGCCAATAAGCTAGAACATAACTAAATATAGGTTGTTGAGATTTGTCCATAAGTGACTGCATTGTTTGTTTTATAAGTGTAACTTTGAGAAAACTGCATTTTCGGGATGTTTCAGATATCCAGGTTATTCAGAGTTCATAAGCTTTTTGTTAACTGTAGGGGCACCGTGTTCAGAGACAGAACAGCACCCATGTCACTGTGGCCATGCAGCTGGACTTTTGTGCAGGTGTCCAGCATTGTGAGTCCAACACAGCAGAACCCTGTGGGGTGGCAATGGCAACAGCCTCTAACAGCTTCGCCCTTAATCAATTACAGGCTAATGTCGCACCTTCAGGAGCCGTGGCGAAGTGTCAAGGCTGGGAAAGCGACAGATAAGTGAGTCTTGCCCCCCCTTGCGGCCGTCTATCTCTGACGCCTCGGGAGTTCAGAGTTCAGCGTTAATCCACGTCTCATGGCATTTAAAGTAGCGAGGTCATGAGGCAGCATGGCTCTCCGGGCGGCCCTGGAGATGAAGGATCCTCTCTCTCTCTCTCTCTCTCTCTCTCTCTCTCTCTCTCTCTCTCTCTCTCTCTGCAACTCCCTGTTATCCTCAACACGTTTTTCGTCTGGGGAAAAGGGGGTTGAGGGGAGGGGGGTGCCATCCCAGTGGAAGGACACGCCTCCCAATGGCTAATCAGAAATCAGCGGAGGTTTAAGGAAGCCGAGAGCAGCGATCCAAATGCTGGGGGCCCTGGGAGAGTTGGTGTAATATACTGTCAAAATCAAAACACATTTTCTGGCCATCACATGCTATATACAGCAGAGTGGCTCTCGGATGCAAGTCAGTGCCAAGAACGCAACTTCTCTACTGGCGCACTTCTCAAATGCCTTGTAATGAGGGTCGGGGATTGGGTATTGAGAGAGCTATGAATGGTGCGAAGCACAGCAAACACGAAGCATGCTGCTATAATTCAGACAAATGAGACAACACCGGGCCTGGACGCCAGCTACAGCGAGGTTGCAAGGTTACTCCGAATGGGTCAAACACAATGGCACATTGATTGCTTTTAGTAGCCGTGTTCCGAGGTTCTATTCAGCTCAAAAAAGGTATCTTAATAAGCCAATTAATGGATTACAATTAAATCCTGGAATTGGATTTAGGCTTAAGTTCAAAGGCATGTGACTGCATTAACAAACCCTTTCCATAATTAAGTCGTTGGGACTCGCATGCATTCAGCGCAAGCTGCAATCAAATTAGACACTAAAAAGGAGGAAGCAGAGTGACTTAACGAGGCTCTTGAAATTTGGCTCTTGAGTCACAGGCTTTTTAAATCAAAGATTAGGGTTTTTTCCAACAGGAAGTAATGGGTGCTTTGGTTTGCCCAACCACACAAGACACTGCTTATCATTTCCTTCCAGTTTCTTGTCAACGTCAGTATTACAGAGAGAGATGAGTCCATTGATTTGGGCCTGACCTGTTGACTTAAACGTCACAAATCAGACATAACATGGAACTAGAGAGCAGAGCACAGACGAGTAACCAACCAGAGAGCAGAGCACGGATGAGTAACCAACCAGAGAGCAGAGCACGGATGAGTAACCAACCAGAGAGCAGAGCACGGATGAGTAACCAACCAGAATGCAGAGCACGGATGAGTAACCAACCAGAGAGCAGAGCACAAACGAGTAACCAACCAGAGAGCAGAGCACGGACGCCTAACTTCCAGGCTGTAATCAACTCTGACTGTGCCCATCAGGAACCAATCACCTGGATTTCAACAGATTTCATATGAAGTGGAGGTCATGAGCTTGTGATCTTAAGGTTGTTAGTCCCTTCAGTGTATTGCACAAGGCCCAACAGAAACATTTGTGATATTTATATTTTAAGGCGTGTCCAAGCCTGGGTCCTAGAAGCTCACGGCGGTCCACCGTTCAACGTTTTCCACGATCTTTTTCAACCCATCATCTAATTATCGAGGCGCTTGAGAACTGAATCGGGCTAGTTAGCCGGATCAGAGGAACGATTATACACATGCATACAAACACACACACACACACACGTACAAGCACTGCCTGGGGGATGAGGGGAGTTTCAAAGCTGGATTCAAAGATCTGTAAACAAATTCAGAGTTTTAATTCAAAGTGGTGAGCTGAGCTCTGGGCTAGCTTCAAGTTAACACTGCAACTCTAACACAATAACACAAGTGTAGAGATCGTTCTGGATGGCAAGGACACACGTGACAGGCAGGTAAACACCAAAGGGACGACATTACAACTAGACCAAGGCCTGATCTGGGAGGGGCGCTGGAAGAGAGCGACTATGGAACAAGGTAGCTGGTATGAATGGTCAGTCTCCCCCGGGTCATATGGCGTGTGTGAAAGGTCCCTGAGAGGGTTCTGACTGCAGGATACTCACAGGGCCTGGAGGTCCTCTTGGGCCAACATCACCCTAAAAAATATAAAACATTACATCAATCAAAAAGGCAAGGGAGGGTTTTTAACACATAACTGGCAACCACAATAACAGAAATGACCACGGACGAGGTACGGCGTCGGAACATGGCCTGAACAAAACCTCAAGGACACCACGGAGCTTAGCGAGACGTTTCAGGGGCATCGCGGGCAAGCGGGGTATGACGGGGATGGTTCCCTGAGGATGGTTCCCAAGCGCCTCTGTCTCTGGCCCGGCCGTCACGCGATGTACTAGACCCAGCGGTTATGGATATGGATGCCCCCTCGCCGGGACTCGCCACCGCTTATGGAGGACGACGACGAGACTCACATGGGCTCGTTTGGGATTAATCTCCCTCTTCTATTTTAACCAATCTGTTTTGCCGCACTTAAACTAGAGAGCGCATGGAAAGTGCCCTCATCTGCATTCCCATGAATATGGTGATAATGTCCTACAGTCTATTTATTCATTTGTTTTTAATTTTGAGTTTTGAATTTAGTTTAGTCATTTAGATCATTCCATAAAGGTTTTTGTGCAGTGAAGTTAATTGACTGTTCTCTTTTTTTATTTGCTCTTTATTTAAGAGGAGCCACACACACACACACACACACACACACACACACACACACACACACACACACACACACACACACAAACGAGTGCTGTACCTTTTGTCCTTTACTTCCACTGGTTCCCTCTTGACCAGGGACACCCTGTAAAGGAAGTTGGGGGTGGTAACATCAGACTGACACCAAGGTAGCACAGAGCTGTGTGTGTGTGTGTGTGTGTGTGTGTGTGTGTGTGTGTACATACAGCATCGCCTTTTTCTCCTTTTTGTCCAACCTCTCCAGTCACACCTGTTTCTCCTTTCCCCCCCTGAAAAAATACACAAGGACAAACCACACACACACACACACACACACACACACACACACACACACACACACACACACACACACACACACACACCATAATCAGATGCAGAATAGCATCTCCTCTGTTGCAGTAAGTAAAATTACAAAATTATGCTCCTCATCAACCCCACATTCATAACCCCCCAAAAACCAACTACCCCATGGCCCACTAACGATACAAACATCCAATCAACGCTTGGCTTCTCTCCTTCAGCCAGCGATGGTGCACGTCCTCGGCCAATAGATGGCACTTTCTCACCGCCCAACTGGCTCTGCATTTGTTGCCTCACCGCTGGTCTCTTTCTTAAGATGCTTTCTGCTCGGAACCCAAGCAAACTCGTGCGTCAGCGGGCAGTAAACAGACTACACTCTTCTCCTAACCCGCGTGTGAGTCAGTGCTTCATGAACGCCGGAGAGGTAATTCGGCAGTTTGTTCAGTGGAATTTGGATCGTCACCTCGAACTTTCCAGAGCACTGACTCATAATATACGCGTATGACACACGTATGCGTATGTAAACATGTACTCTGGGTAAATGGATTTGGAAAAACAAAACAACAAAGTAAAGTGAACAAATTAAATAGATAGAATAATCCATATGACTCATATGATGCAATCAGATGCTGGAGATCTTTTCCGTTTCCTGTCTCTGCTCATTCCGTTGTAGTTTTTTTTTTTTTTTACCATTCAGGTCTTTAGAAAATGGAAGGTCAGTGGGCTTCTCCCTGGACGAATGCCGTGGTCTGTCAGGAGCACCACACGTTTGACCGCCGAAAAACCCACAGTCACCTTGGGGCTTGGCTTTCCGCCGCTGTCGGCACCCTCGTCGTGGGTAACAGAGAGCACGCCCTACACGTGACGTAGCGCGCCCTACACGTGACGTAGCACCTTTCGGGTTACGTGCTCTTCTCTCCCTCTCTACTTCTCCTGTGATGTCACCCCAGCCAGAGCAAATCTCTGTTGCGTCCACCCCATAAGGCTTTGCTCCAGCCTGCTTCATGGCAGTTAGCGTCACATTCATAATGCCCTGGATAGAGCTTCTGCTCTATGTTCCTTCACAACAGAACGTGGTCTTCGTTCATCCACTACTGTTGCTTTCCATGTTTTCTGTTGACAAGCTTATGTGCTAATGACATAAACAGTTGATTTTAATGCACCCAGATGAGCATCTGCTTGGTTTATTCTGATTTCTTTGGCCACATGATCAGTTATTTGAATGGGTGCTTATATAGTCCTTGTGTTGAAAAACAACACACTCCAGATGCAAATTCCCCATCTAGAATCAGCATCGAGACCTTCGGATTGCTCTTTTCTGCATAATTTTATAACGCAACGATGCACAGCTGGCACACAACAACAACAACAACAACAACAACAACACATCTCACCTCATCTCAACATGCTCATCTCATTTCTGCTCAACATAGTTTGTACAAATGTCCTGTAGTTCTAACCTTTACTTACTTTTACTTTCAGTGTGTTTCAACTGAAGCAGTGTGCTGCTTTGGTAATGTCATGTATGGCTCCATCTCCATCTCTCAGTCTGCTTTTCATGTCTTGTTTAGACCCTGCTGTCTGTCTGTTTTGGTTTTCCCATGTGTTTCTCTTGCTACACCCTGTCATTTGTAACCCCGCCTCTCATTATTGGTTCAATGTGTTCCTAGTTTAGTTCCATGTTCGGCTGTGTATTAATATTCTGTGTTTTGTCACTCTGGTTGTGGTTCATTGCTCATGTTCTTTGTTCTTAGTATCTGCTGGTCTTGCCATGGAAACTGCCCAAGTATGTTCAGCCATTTGTTTTGGTCTGTTTCATGATCCCTTGTCTCTGTTTCATTTTAGTTCTCTTTAGTATCTGGTGTTTGCTTACTTTAAGTCATGTCTCTTCATCTTGGTTTATGTTCTGTGTCTGATCGCCATCCCAATATGACCCTGGCCTGTTATAAGGACCATTTTTGGATTTGCCCGTAATAAATCTTGCTCTGCTCAGCATATGCATCCGCCTACTTATTGCTCAATGCCCACGGCATTACAGGTAACTCTAACCCTAGATTGCCCTAAACTATTTAAGCGTTCACCTTTAGCCACCAGTCTTCTTATTTACCTTATGTAAGGAATTTCGTGTAGTTGTAGATATTTTTTGATGGCAGCTCAGTATAGGAGGTCACACTAATGTCATATTGATGTCACGGATTGAGATAAAGGTCTGGCTTGTGTGTTTTCACACTTTGGACCTACGATCTTAAATATGGCCCAGAACCTAACCATAACTTGACCTTATCCTTAACCTGACCTTAACCATCCCCCTCACATCTCTTCTGTGCTCAAAGCATAATGACCACTGACCTTCTGTAATCCTGGTCTACCCCTAACCCCCTGCTGCTGTGACATTCACATAGTTCCTTTCGGGTGCTCCAAGCACCGTCCGCTTCATAGGCTGTGCATCCACAGACACACAGCGGCGAGACGTCACACAGTTCGGTCGGCCCGTCTGTACGGCAAGGTAAGACGACGGAGGGGAATCTGGAGCTTTGGCCAGACTGTGTCATTAAGGACGTCTGATGGCATTGGGGGGTGGTGGGGGGGAGGCTATTTGTGGCCTGTAACCTAGCCTTGGCTGACAGCAGTCCGCCATTTCTGCCGTGTCATCCCACCAGCTGCTGTCCACAGGGCTTGCAAACCCGGCTGGCCCCATCAGCCCTAGACAGCCTTATAGAGGTGCAACCTAGACAGGTCGTCTCTCCGTCTCTCCCTCCGTCTGTCTCTCCGTCTGTCTCTCTCACGCTGCTTTTTTCTCCTTTAAGTATCGGTTGTTCACAGTCCACCGACTATGCGTCAAGAGAGGGTTGAATCAACACACACACACACACACACACACACACACACACACACACACACACACACACACACACACCTTCCTGGAAGAGCATACTGTCATGCTGTGAACACCCATTCCTTTTTGTGCGAATTCGGTGATGCACAGAGGCAAATGGGTTTGTCTCAGGTCGTTTGGGCAGGAGCCTGCTCTGTACCCCCTGTGGCCCACATCCCTTTAGGAAACGCTCTTGGAAGCATCACAGGAAGCCATCTTTAACTGCCAGCTTAATTAGTTAAACGTGCCACATATCATCAGATGATGGCAGTAATAATGCAAAAATTTCAGCATAGTCTCAGCACTAGACACCGGGCACTGCAAATATTCAGTACTTGTGTGAAAACTTTGCTGTGTTTGAACACTCTCACAGAACGTACCATAACACATTCCTTTTTATATAAAACTGCAAACGGAGGTTTAAATATATATCGGTATGCTTCAAGAAGAATTATTCCTTGGGTTTAAGGGTTTTGAAATCCCTCTTGAAAGATGCTTTGGTTTGTTCTGACCGGCTGTTCCATAGAGCTCAACGTCGCCTTTGCGTTGTCCAAGCTTACGGAATCGCTTCGCCGCACAACGCTAACACTGTTCATTAACACTTTTCGCCTGTGCTCCTCAGCCTTCTTTCGCCGTCAGCTGCATTAACACCAGTCAGATTCCTCTCATCAGGTGCCTGGTGTTGATGTTTGGCAAGGCTATGCCCGATACTTCTATCACAGTCACCGTTAGATGATGGGGAACACAGGGAAGGCATCCTCTGGTATTCCGAGAAGCCGGACGTCTCTAACGCGCATCTCCTGGCGTTGGAAGGAGGACACAAATACAAAGCAGGAGGGTTTGATGCGGTCTGACATCCTGTTATTTCAGCCATTAGGCTCCCTGGACTTTAAATGACACAAAAGAAACAATCCACTCGGACAGCAGCGCCAAAATGCCAGACGTATTCGTCACCGCCGGCCTGGACGACGGCGCAGATCACTCCTCCCTCCAGACACCGCTCGTGGAACATGTCTACACGAATACAGGAAGGATTATGGGATGGGAGACGGTATCAGGGGGCCGGCCAGATGTAACCCTCGATTTCGAGGTCCCGTCGATTAAAGGTGACGAATTTTTATGTCTTCTTTATTGATGCAGCGAGCGCGTTTGTGATGTTTTCCGTTTTTCGTCTCCTCATTAGTTCTCTACGCCGCCTGCCCCATCGCCCTTTGGTGCTAATGGGCAGATCTGGGTGGATGTGGGAAGATGGAGAGAAAAATGATGGAGCTACTGTATCTGGTGTGGAAAATCAGCCCTTTTCCTTGTCCATCTCGCATTTGCATGAAAAGCCCAAACGATATATATATATATATATATATATATATATATATATATACAGTTGTGATCAAATTTATTCAACCCCCACTGAAATAAAGTGTTTTGGCCAGTTTGACATTGATTTTGATCATTTCAGTCATCTTATTTACAATTATATCAAAGAGGCACTTATAAATTAGACAAACATAACATAATATTTATGATGGAATAACCACAAATGTCTTTACTGTGCTCACATCATTATCAGTTTTATTCAACCCCCTAGTGACATTATTTTTTAGTACTTAGTACAACATCCTTTTCCAGTTATGACAGCTTTCAAGCGTGAAGCATAGCTTGACACAAGTGTCTTGCAGCGACCTATGGGTATCTTAGCCCATTCTTCATGGGCAAAAGCCTCCAGTTCAGTCACATTCTTAGGCTTGCGCACTGCAACTGCCTTCTTTAGGTCCCACCAGAGGTTCTCAATTGGATTTAAGTCTGGTGATTGCGATGGCCACTCTAGAATGTTCCAGCCTTTCATGTTCAACCATGCTCTAGTGGACTTGGATGTGTGCTTCGGATCATTGTCCTGTTGGAAGGTCCAACGTCTCCCAAGCCGCAGGTTTGTGACTGACTCCATCACATTTTCCTCCAAGATCTCCTGGTACTGAAGGGAATTCATGGTACCCTGCACACGTTGAAGCTTTCCTGTACCATTAGAAGCAAAACAGCCCCAAAGCATAATTGACCCCCCGCCATGCTTCACAGTAGGCAAGGTGTTCTTTTGTTCATAAGCCTGGTTCTTCCTTCTCCAAACATAGCGCTGGTCCATTGTCCCAAACAGTTCTAATTTAGTTTCATCTGACCACAGTACACTGTCCCAAAACCTTTGTGGCTTGTCCACATGACTTTTGGCATACTGCAGTCGACTTTTCTTGTTCTTTGGAGTCAGCAAGGGGGTGCGTCTGGGCGTTCTGGCATGGAGGTCTTCGTTATGCAGTGCGCGCCTTATTGTCTGAGCTGAAACTTCAGTGCCCACATCCGACAGGTCTTTTTTCAGTTCCTTAGCAGTCACGCTGGGATTTTTCTCCACATTACGCTTCAGGTAGCGCACAGCAGTCGCGGTCAGGATCTTCTTTCTGCCACTACCAGGTAACGTTTCCACTGTGCCCTTTAACTTGAACTTCCGAATGATACTTCTGATAGTGTCTCTTGGAATATTTAACAACTTCGCAATCTTTTTATATCCATTGCCATTCTTGTGAAGAGCAATAACCTCTTCTCTTGTCTTCTGGGACCATTCTCTTGCCTTCACCATGCTTGGAAACACACCAGTAGATGTCTAGAAGGAGCTGAGTATCACAGTCCTTTTAAATCTGCCTAATTGGTGCTTATCATGCTTGATTGCTGCTCGTTGACATCCACAGATGTTTTCAATACCTGATGGAAAACACTGGAATGAACCTCTGTTCTTAGGAGTGGTAGTCGTAAAGGGGTTGAATAATTGTGTCAATGAAGAAATCACAAAAAGGCCATTTAATACTTTATGACAAAAAAAATTGATGCTATCTTAGTTGCATTTAGTTCTTTAACAAGTCCTTGTAAGATTTCATTATGAACACAATTACAAATGTGCACTGAATTCCATAAAACCCTTCGCAGCATTGGGGGTTGAATAAATTTGATCACAACTGTATATATATATATATACTGCATATAATTTCAAGGCTGAATTTCAGCACTTTATACACCAGTGGCCTGTGCTGTGGACAGACTCCCTGTTCCCTTCATGGCCTTGCCCTCTCTAACAAGCCCATGTGGCATGCGGAGCTCGCGAGACCCACGTTCTGCTCACGGAGTGCCTGTCAGGCGGGCGAGTGCGCCACAGGCTGATGCCTCCCGTCACCTCGTGACCCTCCTTGTTGCTATGGCGCTTGTCCTGCATCAGTGAGGATGGCGGTGTGGATGCACGTCCTGACCACGATCTGTCTCTCGCTCCATTAATACGTATATTTTTATATATGTCCATATTTACGCAGCTCATGCGCCCCAAGTGAGCTACTACACCCCGGGGCTTCGTAAAAATTATTACAGACCTTTTGCGAAAGCACTGCACATAATTACCATCTGTCAGCACAGAGTGAGGAGTGATTCAGTGTGTGTGCGTGCGCGTGCGTGTGTGTGTGTGTGTGTGTGTGTGGCGAACTGTTTAACATGCAGGTAGAGGAGTGATCGACGGAGGGAAGCCAATCGTCAGGACAACGGAGTGTGTGTCCTTCTCTGTCCTTAGAATGGTGGATGTGGTGTAGACTAAATCTCTTGTGTGCATCAGTTCTGTTTGTGTGTGTATGTGTGGGCACACACACTCGCACGCGTGTGTCTACAGCACAGGCAGCAAAGCAAAGCTGTGTATTAGAATTAGAGCGTAATATGGATACGTGTAACGTTTTGATCTGTTTAGTCAGTCAAGTTAAAGAGGAACGAAACTGGATGGAACTGGATGAGACCACAGGGTGCATGCTACGCCATTCAAGCAGGAGCTCATTCACCTATAACTCCAAAACACCTCCGTAATGGGTGCCTGCCTATTCCTTATAACCTCACTGTACCAAGCCAAGCGCTGCGGAGCTGCAAAGGCCCGTGGAGTGGAACAAAGCTCACCTTGGTGCCCCCACCTTCCCATGACCCTGGAGGTCCCTGCATTTATGAGAAGGCAAAGAACCATTAGATATCTGTCTCGTGCAGTCGCACCCCGGAGGCCTCGGAGAGAAAGAAGGGAAGTGTTCTCTGCTCTCTGTCAGGCATGGACGCGTTAAGACGAGAGCTTCTTTCATGGACAAACATCATTTTGAAGTAAGCGAGTGAAACCTCCACAGCTGAATTCATTTTCGGGATGGTTTAGGTTTACAGGGGGAAAGGTACTTCAGCAGGAGATAATCTGACACCTTGACTTTTCTCATGTATGGTAACTATTCTCTAAATTCATCTGGAAACTGTTTTCCATAATCCGCTTCCTTAAAGCACATGGCGTGGGTTCCCCTGTGCTGATTGACGTGCGTTACGGTGGCTTTAAACACCCGGGGCAACGGCGGCGGGGGCGACCGCGATGTTGAACGCTCTCAAACGGCGAACACAACGTGGCCAAAGCACGCAGGTGGAATCTGGAGTCGAGGGTAAGCGAACTCGTCAATTGCCTATGGCTGCTGTGTGGAGACCCCTGCCAAAACGTCCACGTGTTAGTCACCCTGCGTTAAGCACTGTTCCTCCCGCCCACATGACCAACATCTACAGGGATCTGCTCTTCCGGCTCTTAAGGAAGGTCATCTGACACGTTGGCTTTTTCGCTCTGGATTGATAAGGGCACGTGGAATGCAGGGTAGCTGATGGGGTCGTGGGGTAAAGCCGAGGGCAGAGGAGCGGCCCAACTCACCCCCCACGTCCCCGTCGCACTCCGGCGTGCCGGGACAACAGCGGGCTCCTCACAAATGCCAGGTATTATCGGGACTCTGCGATTTCAAAAGATGAGAAATGTCACAGTCCGTCATCCGTCTGGGCCCCCTTCAAATCTGATGAAGCACAATGAGGTGGAGGATGAGGGGTGACGTGACGGTGATGGAGTCACACGTGCATTGGGGGGGATTCGAGGCACGTTGGGGGCGGGGCGGTGCCCACCAGAGCGGCCCACTCTCCCAACTGGTGAAAGGCCCAAACGGGCCGAAGCAGCAAGTGCAAAACTGAGAGTTGTTTTGAGTAGCTGGGGGGAGGGATGGGGGTGGTTTGGGGTTCGAGGTTTGCAACAACACAAGAGGAAGCGGCCCGGCGTCGGCTTCTGCTTGCTGACGCGGCCCGTTTCTAATTCGCACCTCGCTTTTCCATATTGATCGCAGGGGCCTGATGAGAAGACCATATTTTTGAGAGTGTAGCAGGCGTCATCAGCGCCATCAATAACAGGCCGGCCCGAGGAGGCCAGCGGTGGGCACCCAGACTGTTCCGGCTGGTAATTGAACTTTGCAACACAGCGTGTGTGATGGATATGGCATTGCTGGTCAATATGCTACAGCGAACTCCCCCAATCAGCCATTGTACTCTGAGCATGAAGGCACCAAGAACTGCCACCTCCTTTAAAGCGTCTGCAAAGCAACGCATCTCATGTGTCATAGCAATGAATAACATGCCTTCTATCTCTCTGTCTATCTATATATACTGTGTACAGTGTCTACATCTTTGACTATAGTACACTGCTGGCTGTTATTCAGTGACTGTATATATTCTGTGTATATGGATATACACTACTCACAAAACGTTAGGGATATTTGGGTATTGGGTGAATAGCCCTTCAGTGGGATGTCATGCCCACTTGAAAAGCAAGAGATGTCGTTGTCAAGCTGTAATTGATGCTCAAGGGAACATGACAAGTTATTGAGACATTTTTGTTGGGGAAAACCCACCACTATTATGGCTTTTGTTTTAATAAATTGCTTGAGTTGAGGAAATCACTATTGCATGCTTAAATACTCGACTTGTATGATACTCCTTTAGCGTGAACTTTTTACATTTTCTATACATTTCACCCAAAAACCTAATATCCTAACTTTTGTGAGTTGTGAATAATGTGTTCTGTAAGTCAAGTCAAAAATCATTTAATTTTGTTTTTCATATGGGCTCCAAACACACATTGTTTCATTTTTTAATGATTCTATTGATGTGAAGGGCCATGAGGTGTGTTGAGAACGGCAGTAAGTTGTCATGTAATCTCACTTGCAAAGCTAATGTGAATCAGCTGAGTAATACTGCCTATTAGATGACAATGGAATAAAGAAAAACTTGGAAAGCCATCGGACATAACGGCAGAGGAACCTCTTACCGGTGGTCCAGATGGGCCCGGTGGTCCTGTCGGGCCCGGTGGTCCTGTCGGGCCCGGTTGTCCCCGGCGGCCCTGAAAGGCAGAGGGAACGAATGTTACAGACAGATGGCAGACACACACACACACACACACACACACGTGCAAAAAGAACAACAAAGTAGAAACCACAGGCTCACACCGGCACAGCCGGCCCACACACAGGCACCGGCAATTAGAGGCAGACGGCTCCTCTCGGCACAGCGGCTAATTTGCCTTTAATTAACGAGAAGGAAAGGGATTAATTGGCCAGCCTTTCCTTCACGCCTCAGATTGATCACCTCGTGGATGTACACCTGCAGGGGCCACATCACTCAAAGCCCAGCCAACAGGCTCAACCAAGACCGGACCCCTCTACTCAGCCGGGAGGGCTAGCCCAGGAACACCAGACCATTCACAAGCACAATTACCACTGCTTTGCAGTTAACCCTAGAACTATTTTACTGCTGCTAATAATAATCCTTATTTATGCTGTACTTTTCAAAAGGTAAACAAGCACATTTTGAATCTGAGTTTAAACATATAGAACAGTGCATTCTACACTCTAAAGTAGTTTAAGTTTAAGCAGGGTACACGAAGGATGACGCTCACCAATCTAGACAGTGAAAGCCTGCTTATGGAGGGAAGAATACATCGTACTTTCAAAAGGTTTCTTGAATAGTAAGAGGGATCTTTAGACATTATCCTTATATGCGGGCCATTCACAACACATAGGTATGAGGGGGGGAAAAAGCTTGTTATGTATCGCGGCCGCTCTAGCATAAGTGCAGGCCCTTGATGGAGAGCCACTCAGACACAGATCGTCTGAATGATTCTATTTTGTGTGTTTCTCTGGGTTGAAATACAGAGACGCCGGGTCGTCTGTGGCAACAGGTCGAGATCGGGCGTGGTGTGACAGGCGGTGGGTGGAGCTAGCGTTTGTTGTGGGCGTGTTCTAGCGGCTCCGGCGCATTGCGGGGGCGTGCGGCACGCAGAGCTGTGGCCTCTCGGCAACCTCCAGCTCCCGTGCTAGCAGAGGCTTTGATTCCACGCAGCCCGCTTCAGCCTGTAAGAACAGGGCTGCCTCTGCTTTTAATCATCACACAGCGCGCACCCGGTGTGTGTGTGTGTGTGTGTGCGCTCGCACGGCGTGTACAGCGCAGAACACAGCCAGAGGGACTCGTGCAGCAGAAAAAAGCACGAAAGGCAAATATCAACCTTAATGACGACACAATGCAGCCGAGGTGTGCGACTTCAAAATGTCCCGACCTGTGTGAAGCGGGAACCTGTCTGGGGCTCCCGTGCGCTTTCACAAGGCATGACATAAGAAGTTCTTTCCACTTCCTTTAACATCCAAACATCCATAACAACACTGAGAAGATCTGTAATGTCTGATGCGCGAAGAAAAGGGGCCTCAGACTAATTCTCTTTCACTTTAGTTTAACTTCTTCTTACTTCTTAAATCTTATATCCCCAAATCATGTCTTTAAGCACATAATTTTCTTTCCATTTTTCCATTTGACATTCCCACAGAAGATTAAACAATCACATATTGCTAGCATGCGACGTTAGCATGGTTTGGTTTGGTAGCCGTGTCAACCCAGGATAAACCACAGCCTAATGCAGGAGATCACTTTGGAGCAGCAGGTGGGGTTACCTAGGCTGCCACAAAGCCCGATTCACTTAGGCGGTGCGCTAATGCCGCTTAAAGCTACGCTAAGCTCTGTGCTAAGCTGTATGTTAAGCTGTATGCTCGGGGGGGCGTGTCTCACGTGTATTGCTCCTCCCCTCACCTCTGCTGCTGCCCACTTCTGAGCTTAAGACAATGAAGCACAGGCAGGAGAAATTCAAACAATGAATATTTCAAATGCCTTTATTCCAGTTCAAGAAATGAAATATGCATGTCTGAACGGTCCTCCTTTGCCTCCTGGAGCCCAGTTTGGAATTCCTCGCATACTGTCGACCCCTGTCCTCCATACGCAGAAGAATTTAAACTTGCACAGCAGAAGGTGAATGGCGGGAATGGAAATGTTGAATGTGTATAGTGAATAGACGTGTTCAGTTACAAATGGACGTATAGACAATCATTTAAACACACACACACACACACAGACACACACACACACACACACACACCTCATGCCTATCTGCCTAACCATGAAAAAGCCATAGAGAACCATATAACATCTACCTAAATAATACCCATTAGCTTTCACGCGTTAGTGACATTAGTTGCTATCAGTGACAGCTGCACTGTGCGGTACACCATTCCTTTCACAGCAGGAAGCCCGTCTCCTCAGTGCTGACCAGAGGTCCCATGGGGTTCCAGCACGGGTGCCCCTGTGCACACTCTAACGTCGACCCTGTAATCCCGCGCGTGGCGGGCGGTCAGGAGCGCGGGACAAAAACCGCCTGGTGCTGGAACTGCACGCCGAACGCTGGAATCAGAGGGAGGATGACTGCAGGAGGAAGATCAATGCCTGCGAGCTGTGGTCACGGTTGCCAAGGGCGCAGACCTCTCTACCGCGATCGGCTCCTTGATGCTGCATCGCCGAGACAACCTCGGTTGCTATGCAACGCCGGATGGCCTATAAATTTGATGATGTCCCAGGTTTTGATTATTATTTGAGCACCTGTGGCGAGAAAGTTCTCCTGCAGGTAGGGGGCGCTGAGGTGCAGAGTGAGACAGTGGGTGTGGGAAATGCGTGTGTGTGTGTGTGTGTGTGTGTGTAAAACAAACACTGCACATGTGTTAGCATATGTGTGTGTATGTGTGAAACGTGATATGTGCTGGTGTGTGTCGCAATCAGTGCAGGAGCGAGAAGAAACAGAGAGGCACCACTTGAAGAAGAAGCCATGCAAATCAGTGAGGAACCAGACCCCGCCCCCTTACCCCAGACCCCGCCCCCACCCACAGGTTCTCACCGCTGTGGCGAGTCTGTCCAACACAAGCGTGAGAGCCAGAACCTGATACCAGAAGAACAGAAATGAACCACTGTGCTCTACACCAGATTCTGGCTTTGCCTCCCACACAGTGGGGCGGGAGAGGGGAGGTGAAGATGGGGGAGCAGGCGTCGCCCCTTTGCACTTGACAAGGAGGCGAAGTAAGGCTCTGGTGGCATAATCCTAATCCCAAATGTCAACAGTCCTCTGAGAAGTGGAGGTTTAGTCAGGAGGAGGAGTTTGCAGGGGATGTGTCCTGAAGACAGGGACACGGAGGGGCAGAGCCAGCATTTCAAACACTCTCATAATCCAACACACACACACACACACACACACACACACACACACACACACACACACACACACACACACACACACACACACACACACACACACACACAGAACCCTGCCAGAAAGAGGTCATGCGATAAGCCAGTGCACCAGCCTATAATGTATGCCATTAAGGCTGTCTAATCCTATACAAAGAGGAGGACTCACACACACACACACACACACACACACACACACACACACACACACACACACACACACACACACACACACACACACACACACAGACACACACAGCATGATCTGCTACAGATGACTCCACAGGAGATCTTTTGTACTGCAATGTATTGCCTGAGATATTCCTCTGTCAAAATCAATGTCACACAATTTGTTAACAACAGAGAAAAATGCTGTACTTCACACAGATTTGGGGGATTTGGGTGGTGGGTCCTGTTGGGAAGCATCCCATTCATCTAAATGACATCCATTCGATGTCTAGACAGACTTTTCCCCCAGTTTTGGGAATGATTAAATAAAAGCTCCTGTGCCTGGAGAGTGGAGAAGATATGCTCACAGACAATGAGATTTTTTTTTCAGTACAGTTTCCATAGTGATTGAGATGGTGGTTTGCTACATACCAGTGCCTTCATTTCCCTCATGCCGTTTTCTCTCTCTCCTCTCTCTCTCTTTTCCCTTCATCTCTCTCTCTCTCTCTCTCTCTCTCTCTCTCTCACTTTCTCTCTCTCCCTGTGTCTTCCGGACACCTTCTGTGTTAATGCCAAAGGACGCAGAGAAGGTCAAGCCACAATCTATTTGCTTCATGATCGAATCGATAACCGAACACGGCACATTCCGTGGCGGAATGGATTTAGCTGTTCAGTAACCAAGTCCCCCCACCCCCGCCCCCCCCCTCCCCCACAACCCCTTCCTCCCATGGACACTTGTTGAATTTCCTGGGACTCTACTGTGATCCTCTGCGTCTCTGACATGCCCACGCGGTTGTGGCCAAACTCGCTCAAACACGACGCGAAACCCTGGGAGACGGAACCCAAACCAGACCTGACAGTCACCGTGCGGCCGCTTGTCTCCATGGCTACGCTTCCGGTTGTGGGATGTTTTTTTTTTTTTTTTTTCGCCTTTCCTTCCCCAGGCGCCACCCAACGGAACGCGGCGCCGTTTTGCGCCAGTCGATCTTTGGCTGACGGACAGACGGCTTGAGCAGGACGGCGAGGCTCTCGGGGTGGGCGTGCCCTCCAGGCCCATGCATGCATGACTACAGCACACCGCTGAATCCTCGACAGAACAATGTTAAAGGCATTCGGGCCTCGGAGGGAGACTGTCATGTGCAGAGTTCTAACCAGCATACAGATTTACATAGTGAAGCCTTCTGCAGTACTGATATCGCAAAGGGCAAAATCGCGATAACAATTAACAAGTGATATATTGTCCCACCCTATTGTGTCGTACCTCCTCCAATAAAATAGTGCACGTACAAACAAACCAACACACACACACACACACACACACACACTCACACACACACACACACACACACACACGTACAAACGTCTGCACAATAGCCGCCAGCAGCAGGCAAACAGAGCCACTTCACTCCACAATGAAGATTCATTCACAGCTCCGTCCACGTCTGGACCTCTCAGCCCATTTATTGGGCCTGGTCCTCTGAACTCGGCCAGATTCTTCACATAGTGCCAGTTCAGATTACAGCAGATGACACAACAAAGAGGGAGAAATGCACCAGCACAACAACAGAAACATTGAAGAAAACAAGAACAAGAACCCCAGCAGGGGGCAGTTCAAACACCAAAGGGGTACAGCCTCTAAACTTACAGCATGTAGCAAGGCTCCATGTGCTCTTATATAAGCAAATAACCATTTGGAACCCAAATTACACTCTGATAATTTAAGTAGGTATAGAAAAATAAGAGCATTTTAATTTTTTTTTTTGGCTATGCACTTGAAGGGAGGATTTTTTTTTTGGAATGTTAAGTTCAGCAGTGGGTTACGATAGTAACTATGGCTTGTGGAGCAGGCTGACAGACACAGGATCTTACATTACGACATTACAGTCACCAACATCAACCACGACAAAAACAGCTCACAGACTTGCTTACGCACCACATAAACAAATCCTGGAGAAACGACAACGCTCAACGGCCCTGTCAAAGGCCACCGTCTCCTGTCATGCTACCTCTGTGCTTGTTTACAGCACGGGCAATGAAACGTGGTAAAATCTGGGAGGGGCCATCACTGATGTGGGGGGGACTGATGTTGTGGGGGGCTTTTACACTGGTGGTTTGAAAAAAAAATACAAGTGAAAACTCACTAAGCAGTGGAGGTCACGGGTACCATGGCACGACAGAGCAGCTCAGAGAGGGCGAGAGAGAGAGAGAGAGGAGAGAGAGAGAGAGAGAGGGAGAGAGGGAGAGAGAGAGTAAGAGAGAGAGAGGGAGGGCGAGAGAGATCTACACACAACAGCTGCCTGGCAGTCACTCAAGAGCAGCTTAAGGCTCTCTCGCCGCTCTGAGAGGCTCTGACAATTCCAGCATGGGCGCGCCCTCCTTATTACACTCCTTATTACCCTCCTTAGAACAGCAGACGTCGGTGGGGGCGGGGGAGGGGAGGGGTTACGGGTCAACCCGGCCGAGATTGCAGTCGTCCACATCCCCCCCACCCCCCGCAGTCATTCCAGCCTTCATGCCGATGCAGCAAGGCGGGCCCGGATTCAGCCACTAGGTGGCGAACCGATCCCACGAATGAGAGGCAGGGTTCTGGAGTAGTGCACAACCAGGCAGCAGGGAGCCAATCTCCACACATGAAATGCAGTCGCATATTTGAAAGATGGCCATAGCAAAGAGTGCGGTGCTGGGATGGGTCTGAACCAAAGACACAAGCCGGTATCCCATCATCTGCCCCGCTAGCAGAGTGCGTGAGTACAAAAGGATCACTAGGAAAAAGACCGGTTAGAAACATTCCACCACCGCTCACTTTTATCAGGGCATAATGCAGCCATAGCACGTTATCTGTGGACAAAAAAAGCTATTTTCAGTTGCTGCTTTCTCCTTTGTTCACCATCTCCTGCTTTTACGGTGTTACAAAAGGCCTGGCAGAGGGAGAGGAAGTCCGTCACGGCCCAGGCTGCCTCTGCATGACCCCCCGACAGCTTTCTAAGAGCCCACAGACACTGACGAGTCACATCAAGTCACCGTGTGCTAAAGGCAACAAGCAAAGCCAGTGTGGGAAGAGAACTAATCTTTCATTTAGTGCCAAGTCCTGTTTTCACCCCTAGACTCAATTACGACAAACTTCCCTCCTCTAATCCCAGCCCTTGCTTATGGGTGTGACTGAAGGGCACGCCCCTCCCCCAATTGGTGCACGCTCCTCCCCCAAACCAATCACATTGGAGAGTGTAGCACAGCAGCGTCATCTCACCTGACAGGTGTATTTATTACAGTCCTCTGGGAATCTGTGCAAGGGGCAGCGGGAGGATGTTCCATCCTGCTGATTCACAAGCACCGATCGACCCCAACCACGCCACGCCACGCCACCCCACGCCACGCCACGCCACGCCACGCCACGCCACGCCACGTCACACCACGACCTCCTCGCTAAATCAGCTGGGTGCGGCGAATGAAGATAAGTGCTAATTTGTATGGGGCAGCGCCCATGCCGATCCCGGGAGACGCACGTCCCGTGCCGCTAATAAGCCGCCAGGCGTAGCAGATTAAAGCACAGTGCGTCCGCCATCTGGGTAGCATTCTGCACCGGCCCCAGAGATCCACAGCGGTGTGCTAGTTAAAATGCATCTTCAGCCCTCAGTGAAGAGACGCGAGCTGGCTTCTGTCCAACGGACTGACGAGGGGCTAAGAGTTCAGCGTTTCCTTCTGTGTGTGTGTGTGTGTGTGTGTGTGTGTGTGCACGTGTGTGCAATGCTTTTACTTTTCCATGTGCAGACATGAAGCCACCGGTCAGACGATACATCTTGGATCACGCTGGGCTGTTACAACCTATTCTTCAAATGGCAGATATAAAAGTGACATACTGCTTAATATGCAGTCAGTACATGGGCATGAAACCGAACCGCTGCATGTAAACCCAATACTCCGAGACGTGTCGCGAAATTCGATAGTCAGATTTCATTAGCATGAGCGCTAACACTCATGTCACTGCTGACACCTGGCATTAGCTGACACGGTGTTGTCGGAGATTATAAAGTGGGCCAGCGTGACTTCATGGGAGGTTCAAGGAAAATGTCATCCATCTGTGTCTTCGGCAAATACTGCCCTCACTGCGGCTTCATAGCGAGACCCCCAGACCCAAACCGGCTGAAGGGCTTAAGTCGCGCCTAGCCAGACGCCTCGTGCCCCTGGTGCCTTAGGGGCTGTATTGGACCATGGCCTCAGGTTCGTAGGTCTAGTATCACAATGACCAACAGATGCCACAGCAAGGCTTTGCTGACCTTTACCTTGATCCTAAGCACACATGGCTTTTTTTCACAACTATATTCAGTGTATACAACTGTATGAATATATGAATACAAAACTTGTTATTGTGTAGTATGTATGCATTTTAAAACCCAAAACATGTAAACGTGCTAACATGCTAACGTACGGGTAAATATTCTCGAGCTGTAATCCAGTAAGCCTAAACCAGTAATGATTTCATTCCCAGCCAAGAACAGGTTAGAGAAATGCTGATCCTAATGAATTAATAAATACATTCCTTTAACACCACATGAACAGGTACTCAGTGACAGACTCAGAGCAGCTTCTCAAATTGGGCTACAGGCTCAGGTGACAGAGTTCACTACTGACTGCTGTCACCTGTTTTATCCAAAGCCGGTAGGCGAAGGAACACCGTATTGATACCAAAAAGGTCAAAGAAGGCTTTGGCTCATGATGAGTGACATACATGACACTGACACATGACAGTGACTCATGATGAGTGACATACATGACACTGACACATGACAGTGACTCGCTTAAAACGTTCAGGCAAAAGCAGTTAGCATGCGGCCAAAGATTCGGGCTAGTTCGAGACTAAATGGAAATTACAATGAAGAATTAGTGTACATAGTGTAATGTGTTTCTGAGAATAGGGTTGATGTGTTTTTGGGAGTCCAGCCCACGAAGGAATTAGATGAATCTGGCTCTCTCACAGGGTTGCACTTTGCATTGAATGAGTGTGTGTGTGTGTGTGTGTGTGTGTGTGTGTGTGTGTGTGTGTGTGTGAGGCCGGGAGATCCACATCAGCCAGGACCTTCTCTCTTGGCTGAGTTGATATACACACATGAATTCACTCCCAGCTGAGCCGTAGTCATTCTTCGCCCGCGAGCCTCATGGCACGATCACGCGCACATCCAGCGTGCAGACAGCACCACGAGAACCTCCAGCTCTCATAAGCCCCGCCCACCCCCTCC
Source organism: Brachyhypopomus gauderio (assembly GCF_052324685.1). Classification (NCBI taxonomy): domain Eukaryota; kingdom Metazoa; phylum Chordata; class Actinopteri; order Gymnotiformes; family Hypopomidae; genus Brachyhypopomus; species Brachyhypopomus gauderio. The sequence continues at coordinate 33,618,764 of NC_135211.1, read as the reverse complement.
CCCGGCACCTCCTGTAATTAATTGGCCGCTTAATGTGTGTTTATACCACGCGAGCTCATGCAGCCTGTGGCCACTCTGGGAACGAGCGGAGACAGACAGATAAATCATCGCTCCACACATCTGTCCCCTCATGCATACCCATCCATCCCTCCACACTCTCTCTCTCCCTCTTCCCTTCCCTCCATCTCTCTTCCGCCCTCCGAGACCAAACTCCAGCTCTTCTTTCAGAACCCCCCCCCCCCCCCCCCCCCCCCCCCCGGCTGCAGCAAGTTTATACCGAGCATTTGCATCCGCTGCTGGGGCGATGACCACGAGGGTCACGGCATGAACTTTATGGCATTAGGGATGCGCAGCCTATCTGCGTCCGACCACGGCCTGTTGCAGTACGCCGCTCTTTCGTTCTGATTCAGGATCAGTTTCCCCTGTCCAAATCTAGGCCCAAGCCATTAGAGACCTGACATGGGGTCCGAATAAAAGCGTAACACCCAGCAGCATCTTCAAGCTACTTTACATGAACTCACAATGTAAAACCACGATTAGTTCCAGGCTAACGGCCCTTAACTACACACTTCTGAGGCGTCAAGCACAGATGAAAGGCAGAAGTAAGCGACCACAGAGAAAATAGCAGGGATGCTCCTTTCAAGGAGACTGCGTCCCCTGCGTCACTAAGGCATAAACAATAGGTGGTCTGCGGCATCGTTCTTAGAATCCGCGTTATAAATAGTGGGCAGGAATACAGAGCATGTTGGTGCTGTTCAAACGTGAATATAAATAGCCATAGTTCCGGTGTTGCTACCCCAACTTCAGAGTACAGCACTTAAATGAAAGGACATTTTGATCATTATGCTAATGCCACCGGGGACGTTAGAAATGCTAAGAACATGCTATTCATAAAATGCTTTACGTCTTTTTAACACTCGGGTTTAGTCGGTGTGAGGAATGACACCTGTGTCCCTGAGGAAGCCTCTATCCGTCACACAGCGTATCCTGGGCCGCAAGACCCTCACAGACGTTTGTGCGAGGCTGTGACAGCCCCTATCGCCAAGGTGGCACGCTCACTAAACGAGCAGCGATTAACACACTTCCATGCGTGGGGGTCCGTCTCCGTGGTGACGGAGACGGGTGGAACAGCCACAGGATGCCCGTGTAGTGGCCTTGATCACCATTCACTAGTGGTGACTGGTCACTAGCCATAACTGTAGTTCTGTGTTTTACACCGTATCAGACGTCTGTGCAGTGCTATATACATCTGGAGCTGCGATCTGCCCCAGGGGCCATGGGACTGCGTCATTGGGGGGGGTTGTTGCGAGGCTGAGCGTTGGATAGGTGCTTTCTGCCCTTGGTGTTTGGCCACAAGCCTTCCCAGGGCAGCCGGGCACTTGAGCACTGAGAGCAGGAGTTCTCTCTGTCAGCACTGACCTTCGGACACCTCGTCTACCCACAGAGAATCCCAAGAAAATGGTGTGAGAATCCGTATTAGTTTCTGTTTCCCCAGTCGGGAGGGGCCGGGGGCCGGGGGTTCAGCGGGTGGGTGGAGGTCGAACATGAGTTCCGCTCCCTGAGGAGACACACACTCTACAGCCTTTAAGTGGTCCTCATGAGCAGAGCGTCAGTGAGACACCAGGAGGGCAATGTTTAAGACACATGTCAGCGAGGAAGCAGAAGTCTCACAAACACACATCTGTTCTCTCTCTCACTCACACACACATACACACACACACACAAACAGCTGCCATGGAGTGGCTGGGTCACTCTGGACAGCCAGCTAGCACCGCACTGTAAACACCAGTGTCAGAACAGCCATATACAGTTACCATTCTCCTCTCTGCTCGGGCGACGAAGGCCGCCAGCTCCGCCCTGACGGGTGGAGCAGCCGCCGGCACTTTGTTCTGCTCGTAAAACAAGTGTCGAGCGCAAGCTCGGGCCGCAAGAGTAAAAATGGCAAAAGCAGGAAAATGGCTTCCTTAACTGAGATGAAACGAGCCCCATCATTTACACTTGCTGCAAGCGAAGCCAAACGCGTTTCCCACCAGGACGCTGCTCCATCAGATCTGGGCCGCGGAGGAAGGGGGGGGGGGGGGGGGGGGGGCATGGCATGGCAGACGGGGCTGTGGTCCATCCGTGCCCCGCCGTCTCGCCCCCACCCCCACCGCGACCGCGCTTACGATCAATTATTTAAAAGGGCACGGTGCGATGCCCCAGCTGTCCGGCCGCCTCGTTACGGGGCTGATATTGTCTTACGGGGCCCCCGCCACCTCTGCCCGACAGCTGGGGGGGAGCTGTCCTCGCACGAGAAGGAGAGAAGGCGGCCCGGCGGCCTGAAGCCGCACACGGTGCGGCTCGGTCACGCTCCCCTGCCAGACCTAACAGCATGTAAACAGGCACGTCAACCCGCCTCCAGCTGTTATCAGACTCAGGGGCTTAGGAGTGTTAGGAGTGTTAAGAGTGGAGGTGGGGTGGGGGGGAAGGTTGCATTGCGCAGTGGATGAATGTCGAGGGTCTGAGCTGGACACGCCACACCTGGTGACATTTAGTACAGCTCTGCACTCTAAGAAACGAGCCCCCGAAGACTCAGGTACTCAGGGTGAAACCTCAGTGATGCATGTGCCTTCTGAGCCTTGTGATTCTAAGCAGACGTTTTGAACTAGTGAAGGTCCTGCACTCACCAGGACTCATAACTTTGTTTGGGTCATTTTATACAAAACTTTATTCTCAAAAGGGAGGTCTTAAAAAGTATGGGGAGGGCTGTTGATGAGGCAAATATCCTTCAGATGTGTCCAGCGATAATCTTGATTGAATTGTCACTTTGTTGGTGTAAAATTAAATTAAACCTGAGTAGGCTAAGTCATTGTTGGGACAGCAAGATCTGACTACATTCAGTCCCCTTCGTTAAAAAATGTGCTCAAACAGTTGTGATTATCATAACATAATTAAATAAAAGGAAAAAATAAATAAAAGAAAATGCTCAATGTCGGAAACACAAGTTCATAACACAAACTCTCAGCAGTTTATATTAATTTATGGATTATTTTTATTTAATGGATCTAAATCTCTTGTGAGATTTAAAACAACGGATATAAACCTTTCAGGCTTGAAACATGAATAAGACTGAATGGAATGTCACCTGCTCATTCACAGAGGACATTATACTAGTGTTTATGGAGATGAAGCAGGTCAGACTCGCTCGGTGGCTAACTTGGGAGCTAACGGCTTAGTTCCTAACTTCATCATTTTCCGTGAACTACACCATTAAGCAAATCTATTTTTATAAAAATGATTCATGAAGCCTCCATAAAGGCTTTTTCCGACTCTTCAGAGGGAGCGCTCCTAATTTTGGTACATCCATCTTTGGGCCTGCCCCCACGAGCATTCAGTAGTCGACTCACAGACGAGGGTGTCTCAAGGGTTAAAGCCAGAATGCCAGGCCGTGACAGAGGGGACCGTCTCTTTGGAAAAGGCCACGGCACTGTCAGGCATGCCGGCATCTCTTTGTCTCACTCGTAACGTCTCTGTCAAGCGAGTGTCAGACTGTAGATCACACCGGCGTTCAATCGTGCCGCCGCTCCGGGGGAAGGCCGCGACCTTCTCTCTCTTGTTGTCACCTGAAACGCCGTCTCCCGAAGAGGGGGGGGGGGGGGGGGGGGGCTCCGGGGACGCCCGAGGACATGGCCAGAGGGCGTCCCGCTTGACGGCTGACTGAGACGGGCCAATTCCCACGGCAAAGTATTGACATCCATTAGGCGCCCACACGGCGGACCTCGTGTGAGCGCTGCTGCGCTCCTTCTGTAGCGCTCAATCTTCATTACCCCTCTGACTCCACTATAATTAGCCCCTAGAACGCTAATTACATGCGCAACTGCAATTAGCGATTCCATTATGCCCCTAATACATTATGTAGCACGTTCTCCAATATTGGAAAAATACAGTAGCGAAGCATATGCAGTACAATTACAACGTTATTCCCGCCATCAGGCATTCTGGGATGGTGTGGAATCCTGTTTAGCTTTATGGGAGAAATAAAACATATGGATCTCCAGCACATAATTTATCGGCCTTATGTCTGTTTCTGGATGAGCTGAGTTGTACCGTGTATTAACTGAGCATGGTGGGAACCTAAAATTCATTCATGCATTTCATTACACAATGGCGTGAATGGTTACAAACACCGGGGTGTGTATGCGGGAGTGCGCGCAGGCCGTGGATCTCGCAGGCCTGCAGAATGACCGAGCGCTCGCGTCCGCGTCCTCGTAGCCTTGTAATGGTAAAAGTGGTGTTTACAACACGTGGGGTGATGGAGGAAGGGGTGGAGACTTGCTTTAGTGACATATGAATAAGGGGACAGCCGGCGCGAGTGCCTTGCATATGAAAGTCTTGCAGCGGTCATCTTGAAACGTGGCTCGTGTGCTTGGTAAGGGGGAGAGCAGGGTTCTGTCTAGGGACCGGATTGGGCCTGGAGTTTGTAATGAATGGCCTTGGGTTGCACCGTGCATAGATTTTGTTCAATAACTGTTTACAATGCGGGAAACCCTTTTGGGAGCAAAAGGCACGTGTTAAGTGTTGAGCTCACAGTTAAAGCAACAGCGCTGCATGTTATTACCAAAAGGAACGAATTGAAGTGAAGCAGGAGTCTCTGTCGAGGTTAAAATCGGCAGGCTCGCATGGCGAGGCCATCTTCCACCCCCAACCTTTTAGTCCAGCAGGTGATCCAGCAGCGTTCAGTGTTGTGCACACGCAGGAGCACATGGACACGTGCCTGGCACTGAGCACACGTCCATACCGAACACACGTGTGCGAACACAAGCACGTGCAGGTGAACGCACACCCGGCACGGAAGCGGTGAACGCCGGCGCACCTTGGTGGGAAATAAAATGAGAACATGTTCCGCATCTTGTTTTGGCTCAGGGACAAACACACCGCTGATACCACATGCAGGCTGTACAAGGCATTTTTCTCCCTGCTCCTAATGAGACGCGCCAGGAAACCATCCAGCGGCAGGGTGTTACTATGGACGTCTGTGACCTTTAACATGACTCAGGCTGCAGGAGGGAATGCGTACGCATACGCACGCACATACAAACACATACAGGCATGCACACACACACACACACACATACACACATACACACATACACACACACACCATAACGCCACAGACTAGCTACACAGGTGGATGGGTGCTAAAACTAACAGCTGGCAGTTGGTGGTAAAAATTCACTAGTCCTCTACATCGCCCTCTATTAGGCCCTGCAGCCAAAACAAAACAACGCAACAAAAGCAAGACTGCAGGAAATGGTGAAACAGCCAGTGAAACAGTCAGTGAAACAGCCAGTGAAACAGCCAGTGAAACAGCCAGTGAAACAGCCAGTGAAACAGCGTTAAAGACACTGATGAATTTCAATGCCGCAGGAAAGGACAGAAATTCTCAGCCCCGCCTCAATCCCCTTCCCCCTCCTTCCTGTATTATCTCTGTCGCATGCTCCTCACAACTCCGTCTCAGTCCTCCGTAATGACATCTCCCCTGGTCCAACACTGTACTATTTGAATTAAACTCAAAGCAAACCTCCACTCATCCACATACCTTCTCCTGGCGTAATTAACACGGGCATTCGAGCGAACAGTGGGGTTTTTTTCTTCATTCTCGATGTGCTCTGATGTAACAGTAATGGGATTGGGTTATTATGCTCCATAACTGACGCGCGGGGGTTATTAATTAAAAGTCAACGTGGCGGGGTCAACCCCCTTGGCCGCTCCAGGGCGAATGCTCGAGGACCGCTTCTACGGAAGCTGTGAACGAGACGTAGCCATTGCGGCTCCAGGTTCGGGAAAGGGCGTGGTTTTAGTTGTCAGAGTAACAGTGGCAGGAAGCAACAGGCCTTTTCTGATTGGCTCTTGGCTTTTTTCCCATTCTGCTTGGAGGCCAACAAGAGGACAGAGCCGGGGTATCTATGTGGTGCCGGCGGGTGGAGGCCGCGTGGTGTAGCGCTGGTGCGAGACGCTAAGTGGGGGGGGCGGGGGAGCGTGAAGTGTGGCCGGCATCGGCCAGACCCTTGGCGAGGAGGCCCAGGATAATGATCAGTGTCGTCTTGCTCCTGAAATAGCGTCCAAGACTGCAGTGAGACACCGCTCTGGTCAACAACGCCCCCGCACCCCCAACCCCCGCCTCGCTCGACACCCCCATGTCCATGTGACTTGTCACCAGCCAAAAATAACCGAAACCGCAGTACCTCCCTGGTCACCAACAAGCAATGCAGCCATGAAAGAAATCATGTTAATAGAGCCAAGTTATGTATTCTGCAACGAAACAACATTGACACTAATTTAAATTGCAGGCTATACAGAACTTGCTCTTTCCACTTTCCCAACGGGCACAGCGATCTGGAAACCGCTATGAATGTTAGCATGTTCCCATGCGGGCCGATGGCACCAAGAGCTTAATGAACTCATGGTGCCTTCCAGAAAACCATTACAACAGAGCAGTTGGACCTTAAACAGTCTCCTCCTGTAGCTTTGGCCAATTAAAGAAGGCTCATTTGGGTAAAGCTGACAATATCTTAAGATTCCCCAGGAAAAGGTCATGGGGCCATTAGCTAGCACTTCCTCGCTGTTCCCACAAGGTCAGAACACTGCAAGGATTCTGTTGGATGAAGCGTGCCTCTGAAATTCAACTCAAGCAAGAAAACCATCTCCAAAGGCCTCAAGCCCTACGGGCTCTCCAATTAAGTTTGGAGGCGGGGGAACGGAAGGAGCTCTGCAGTCATTGGAGGTAACGCCGCAGTGGCTGGCAGAGATAAAAGCTCAAAACGTGGTCCAGATGTCCAAGGTGTTGTGTGTCTCTCTGACCCTCCCAGAGGGCAGAAAGATCCTGGGCCCTTCTATGAGTGGTGCTCTGCAGTCGACACCAACCCGGGCAATGAATATCCCTCCAGCCAGTTAGATAAGCTCACTGTTCCCCTCCCCTGTTCTTACCTGTCCTCTTCGGGGGAGTGTTCTCCAGTAGCAAAGGCCCTACTTGGCACATCCAAGGGGTGTGACGGTCAGACCCATTTGCGCATGTAGAAAAAAAGCCAATGACAGTAGGCGCTGAGTTAGAGTCAACAGGTGCTCGGCCGCAGCGAAGGTTCCTAGCGTCGCAACCAATTACTCAGCACTGACGGGGATGCAAAGCAGAACAGGCTGAGATCCTTTTGACCTCTACACTGAATTGTGCTGATCTGTGAATAGGTGCTTCCAAATGTACTCTGAGCAATTGGAAGCATTGAATCAAAAGACAGTAAGAGGTGTCGAGTTGGTTAACTTGGAGTTAACATTAACCAAGTTAGTTGTACTGTACTGAAAATACTGAATTGGAATTTTGTTGAGCAACAAAAAGGAACAACCAAATATCCAACAAGTCCTGAAATTCATGAGTTTGCCTACAGGAAGGTTAAATTAAGTCACTTGGCCCCCGCAGCTGGAAACACTGATCACGCTACTTTAGAAACATGGCATAAAATCCATATTGAAATACTATCTGTTTTTCCAATACATTTGCCCCCATTTGGCCACAGACACTAAATCACCTTTAGGACAGCTCCCTGCTGGGATTGGCCACGTGTTCTGTCAGTCACACTCTTGAAGTCTGACCCAGGCCATTCAGGCAGGAGATTCATTGTCAAGCTATTAGCATTCCCACGGGGACAAAGCCCAAACAGAGACCCTCCACAGCTTCCGTTCAAGCCGCCTCCATCTCTCTCTCAACGCGCTGACAAACACACTCACTCGGAGAGCAAAAACGCTGGCAGTTTCTCTCTCCCTATCTCGCTCTCTCTCTCTCCATCAGCCGTTGCCTGGCTACTGCTGGAGTCACACGCACTCTGACCTCGGCTTGACGGCCCCTGCTGACTCACCCTTCTGCCGTCCTTTCCCTGGACGCCTGGATTACCGGCCACCCCGGCTTCTCCCTGCGGAGCAAAGGAACACATTTAGAAGAAAAATGCATTGGTATTGGCTGTTCCACTCTGCCCATGAATGGTGTCTTCACAGTCATCGTTATTATATTGTATCTGATGACACAATCCATTGATTATTTTGTTACCACTCTAATAAAAGTGTTGGACATTCAGTGAGCCACTGATGTGTTAGTTAAGAAGGGTATAGTTACAACCTTAAATCTACACTACAGTTAAAACATTTAAGTACAGCTAATTTAAGTATTTTTGTTCAGAATTAACAGTATTTTTGTTGGTAAGGTTTTTTTCATGCAGGTATAAAAACAACCAAGTATCAAAGTGATGTTTCGAAAATTTCAAAATTGCTTGAGTGCTTCAAAACAGCCACCAGTTGTCTTAACAACCGCATCAATCATGAGGCACTGGGTTAACAAGTCTCAGCGTGAAACCAGCCATCCTGTTTTCCCAAAATTTCAGCTAAAATAAGCTTAGAACTGAAATTCTCTTACTTCAGTTAAGTTTACAGGACATCTGTCTATTTTAATCTTTTTTTATGCTGAAAATCAAATGTAAAGCCACTTTTACAAAGTTTACATGTCACATTAACATAATAGTTATTCTTTGCGTCATGGGAACAGTCCGTGCGTTCATTACACTGGCTCCAACAGTTGCTGCACATCCATCCTTTACTGACGCTTTGTGGAACGGACAGCAAACGCGCTGCGGAAAATCCGATCAAAGGATTTGATTGTATGCGGCGGGAAGCCGAGGGCGAACGTCGCCGATCGAGGGCCAGGTTCTCTCCACGCCCGCTCCCTAATCACACCAACAAGCCAAACAATGCTTCGTCCCTTCCAGCAGCGCCGTACGAGTGAAGGCAATGTCTCTAAATTGCTCGGTTGTAGCCGGGGCAGTTTACAGTGTGTTGCTTGTTAAATGGTGGGTGACAGACCTTCATGCCACATGGCCTGGATGGGGGTGGGTTGGAGGGGACATGCGAATGGAAATAAAACACAAGACAGTCAGAAGTCTCGGCTTCCTTTGTGCTGTTAACACTTACCTTTTCGCCAGCGATTCCTGGGGGCCCCTGTGAAGAACAAATTCGCTTTGAATTCTCTGGGCACACGTCTGACGTGCAAATTTCTAAATACACATTACACTGAGTCACGCGAGGGTCTATGGAATTCAAACTCTAGTTGAGTGCAGGAGTGTTTATGATTTATGGTGCCAGTGTAGGCATTTCACTTGGCAAATGTTACATGGCCACTGGAAAGGACGAGACTCACTTACCCGATCTCCCTTCGGGCCTTCCCTTACAGTCTGGAATGAGGACAAGATCAGACGTGTGAGGTCAAATGGAAATTTGAAAGTTGTTGACAATCAACAGAGATCACTTTCAGAGAAATGCTTTCAGAGGTAAAAGATGGAGACAGAGAGAATGCAAAAATGTATGGGACCATGCGTGCTCTCCTTGACAGGCTCACAAGGACCCAGCATCTTGAATTTCGTGTGTTATTTACTATACCCACTATCATGTTCCTCAGGAACTCATGAACTTGACATTGACCTTCTGTGATCTCCTACCCTGATGTCTGCAGTCCAGCATGGTCAATACTCCGCCTGGACCAGCATCACTTATAATCCCACTTATGTCCAACCACATATATTTTTTCCCAAAATGCCACCGCCTGCCTGCCGTAGCCCAGGGGAGGATGGCTTCCCCTGTTCAGTCCTGCTTTCTCAAAAGTGTCTATGTTAAAGAGCACTGAAGCCAGCTGAACCGAAGGAGTAGCATTCTCTCCTTTAGGCATATTCACAGCCACATGCTTGCACCACACACACACACACACACACACACACACACACACACACACACACACGAAGAATGCCCTTTCCAATTGTGAGGGGTGTCACCTTTCATAAATACTAACACTTCTCGGGAACAGCTGTAAAAATAGCTGCTTGCCACATGTGTGAACGCAGGCTTAGTGTGGCACACCCCTGGTCAAAACCATGCACGCACAACCATGCCGCCATACGTAAGGATTATGAGAACGGTGTATTGATTAATTCAGCTCGGTCCTGGTTGCCACTATTTTGAGGCTCGCTGTGAGGAACTGTGTGTGCAAGAGCAAAAAAGCATTCAGAACGGGCGCCCGAATCACAGGCATCTTGGCACACCCTCATCAATGTAAAATTACCGTGAGTGAGCGTTCGTCCCACCGTGACATGATTACAATGGGTTTAGTAACTGTTCCAGTGGTTAATGAAGGTGGTGGCACCACACACACACACACACACACATCGCCCCACTGCTTGATTAGAAATGGCACTCCTTGCTAACAGATGAAACGCAGGCTAATTAGCTAGCCACCCGCGGTACATTTGTAATCTCCTGTGCCTGTGGACTCCCCCTGGCAGAGGATGTCCCCCCGGAGACTAACTCCACGCATCTCCCTTGCTGTCCCCGGCTCCCTGAGGTGCTTCTGGAATTTGGAGACAAGTACGCAAAAGGCACTGCACCAACCGACGTGTTCTCCAAGCAGCGGAGGGGCCTCTTGGGAAAAATCACACTCACAGACGATCGAGGCCCAAGCAGACGGTTCAGGGATAATTTTTTTTACAGTCCTCCATCCCAGGTGTGTGACCAGTTCTCACTGCCTAGGGGGTGGCGTAGCAACGGGGTCCCTCCTCCTCCTCGTCCCACCCAGCGTTTGCCTCGCTGTTGCCGGATGAGGTTATCGTTAAGGGATTACCTGCTCACGAGTGCTGGCTCCCCAGCTGTGCCAACCAGATGTCCTTAAACCACCTCTCCACCACTTGAACACAAGTGTGCCCCCCCCCCCCCCCAAAACACACAAACCAAAGGGTCACACGTATCGAACGACTCACAGAGCACACGCTGATCTCGGATCAGTTTTCAGCTCCACGTCTTAATGAGTATGACAGCACTGTCGCTGGATCAGAACTTACGCTCTCAACATAAGTGGGCGCTCAGGCTGAACATTCAGGCATGCAATAAAGCAGTCAGCCTGTTAGTTTAACCCCTTCCAGCTATAGTGTACTGTATCACGTAAATCAGATCATTCAGGCAGTACCTTTCATGCTTCCATTCCATGTGGAATGCGTGGAAAAGCAGTGTCAGTCATTATGAGGGGTGATTTAACGTCAAGTCACTAAACGTTTTACCGAACGGTGAAAGGGATACTTACAGTGAGCCCTGGTTGCCCCGGGAGACCTGTATCACCCTGCAAGAGAGAAAAGTCATGAGTTTCAGGTGCTGCAGCGGGGACATGGTGAAAGACGAGGCCGAGGAGGCTCAGCAGTGCGGAAAGTCGCAGGACGCTCACTGGCGCTTCTGACACTACGTTCCAGATCTTTCCCGCACTTTCAATGGACATTCTTTCTGCGAGTTATTACAAAAATGGCTGGCGGATATTTCTGGAACTTCTGCGTGCCGAGGAACTGGAGGGCACCCCCCTTGTAAAACTCAAAGGTCAAAGGAGTGAAATATCACCTGAAGAGCAAAGCACAGACCCCCCAATCCCCCCCCCCCCCCCCCCCCCCCCCCCCAGGCCGGCACGAGCATCAGGGTCCTGGGGGGGAGGGGAAGTGACTCACACGCCTTTGTCCCATCGTGATGTGTAAGGGTCCTTCATGGACGCCAGGCCCAATTCGTGGGCCGTAGAAACCCCCTAACGTGAGCAGACATGTCGGAGAAGATGCGGCTTTGAAGAAACGCCGCTCTGCAGTGCCCCGCCGAAGACAGCAGCTGGAAAGGTGCCGGGATCAAAGCCGTCGTTAGGCGCGTTAGCCCTCAGCAACGTCAGACCTCCGCCTGCCGCTTCGTTTGAAAGCTGACGAACCGCTGCGCTTGGGCCGCCGGTGTCCAATTACTTACGACCTGCGTCTCAGCCTGGAGGTTTGTAATAGGTGCCAAACCGAGTGGAAATGCCACAGGCTACTAGCCAGTCTCGGTATGAGAACTAAACGAAGTCAAACATCATCACCAAAGCAGCGTCCAGCAGCTGGAGTTTTTTTTTCACGACGTCCGTGTTTGTCGGCGCTCAGCTCGTCTCCGGGACGCACCTCGCCTTAAGCCAGCCTTTTGATGGAGAATTCAGAAACTCATTACTTTCTGGGCCAGGAGCATGATGGGTAATGGGTGACAGTCAGATTTAATCCACACAATGCCCCCACCCCCCACCACCCGATCTATGACCAGAAAGTGAGATGAAATAACTGGCGAGCCTCTGGCAGTAACGAAGAAGGGCTCGTTAGAAGTGGCTCGTTAGAAGTGGGCCGAGGCATGGCTTGTCCGCAATTAGGCTCGATCCCGGTGCCTCATCAGAACAACAACAACAACAACAAAAAACAATAAGCTCAACAGGAGAGAGCTCTGAAAATAACTAATTAGATACATCAGGGAGATAAATGTGGTAAATGATACCCGAGTCCTGCGTTTATGTGTGTGTGTGTGTGTGTTAGGATAGAATATCATTGTTTCGGTGTACTTCAATTTTTAGAAGGGACTGATGGATTTCATTCAGATCTCTATTGTGTGACAGGTTCATTAATAAACCCAGCCATGGAAGAGCAGAACCGGGCATTCTGTCCTCCATTCAGGTTCTAGCTCTCTTTTCAAGGCAACACTGAATAGCCAGAAGTTATAGCCAATCTTCAGAAACACTGAAACACTGCAATACTGAAATATTTCTATTTCTTAAGCCCTGAAATCAATCCTTTACAGTGGTTTCTGGGCGTAAATGATGTCATGCTGTGGACTGACAGAAGATTCTAGAACGTGGCCTCAATCACGGAGGGTCCGTTCTACAAATGGCATCAATTGTGTGACAATTACGTCCACTTTCCTTATTGAAAAGTCAACCAATTAGAAACTAAAGATGAAGCATGCACAATGTACCTAGATCCGAGGAGAATACAAAATCTAATGTGACTGGGTACTGTGAGGTTTATGCCAAAGATATGTGCATGCACTCTGTCCTATGCATAATGATATGTTCTACGCATAATGTTTTATGCATAATGTGACGTTTTAAGCATAATGAGACTTTCTACACATAATGAGATGTGCCACAGTAATATGAAGTGTTCTATTCGACATGTGGTCAATTGTGGTCTTCGGTTAGAAAAACTGCACACTCAGATGTTGGGCAGAGAGCATACAACCAGAGCATGTGCTCGTACTGTATTTGTGAGTGCGTGTATGTGCGTGTGTGTGTGCACGGGCAGTCACGTACCTTATCACCTTTGGGTCCAGGTGAGCCCTCGGTCCCGGGGTCCCCTTTCAAACCCTGAGCAGGAAATGAGACATGTAGTGTCAGCAGAATGAACGGCCTCTGTATAATTCATACGTCCGACTTCTGGCGGAGCAGCAGAAAGGATCTTCTTTTCCACACTTTTCCCAGTTGCCTTGGGACTTAGGAAAGTATACATAATGTGACATTTTCAGCACCAACATGTTCAGCATTTTGCAGAGGTTATTATCCACAGCTCCTTATCTCTCTCTCCGTATGACAGCACATGTGCTCTCTGGGACTGACGGTGCTCGGCTGCACCAGCCACTTTCTCCTTCCTGCTCCAGCCGCTGTAGCATCACTACAGCACGGTTTTTCCTGACCTGGTCCACACCTGGTCCCAGGACCCACCAGCTGGTCCATGTTTTTGCTCGGACCCAGTTTCCAGTACCCCTCTCACAGGTTTTTGCTGCCCTGAAAGATTGGTGTCGCCATTGCTTGGTTCATGTGTGCTGGAGTTCGGGCTGGAGCAAAAACGTGGATCGGCTGATTTGCTCCAAGGAACGGTTTGGGAAATACCCTAAAGCAGAAATGTTGGTTAAATACTGGAGTTGGGCAGAGTGCCTTCTTTTACAACAGCTATAACAACACTGTGCAAAGTGTTTGTAGTAAAATTTCAACAATAGTTGGACTGGATGCTGTTGTGAGTACAGCCTGCATCCCTGAAGGGGAACTAGACCCTATGACATCAAGCTTTCGATTTGTGCCAAATTAAAAGACTAATTAATCATCTGGTCATAACCCAGTCACAGATTACTTCAAAAACTGTAACAGATGAGGGTTAAAATCGTACAGGTTAGCTCAAGCTTAAATGGCCATGGTATACTACTCTGAACGTGTTAAGCCTATCAAATCCTGCAATGGTATTGTTGACAGATGTGCTGTTAGGAGATAGCATGCCATGTACCTATCTCTGCCCAACCAGGCCTTAAAAACTACATCCACACCCTCGCCACACCCCCAAGTCCCATACACACGCACACACACACACACACACACACACACACACACACACACACACACACACACACACACACACACACACACACACCCCACACACACACACCCCCCCCCCCCCCCACACACACACACACACACACACACACACACACACACACACACACACACACGCTTTCTCCCCCTGATCCTCTTTGGTCACAGGCAGGATTAGGAGTCTCCATCACCTCAGCCACAAACACAGGCGGGACGTGATCGGAGATGGAAGGGCCACGGGCAAAGTCGAGGTGCTCTCAGCAGCGTGGTGTGAGAAATAAGGAGACGGGCGAGAAAGAGCTCGGGGGGAGGGGGTTAAAATGGAGGGAAGGAAGAAAGAGCTTCGTGGCTACGAAGGCTGATGGATGAGTCCTGACGCGCATCGACAGACCAAACGTACTGTGGCCCTTGTTAGGTGTGACACATGGAGCCAGCCAGACAGAGAACGAGAGAGAGGTCTTTAGAATAAGTCAGAGGGTAAGAATCGGAATGGACTCCGAACAGTCGTTTGTCTTAGTTAAGCGTTTGACTGAGAAGGCGATTACCGCTGAATTATACGGGCCGCAGACGAGCGGCTAGACGGCCGCTGGGCCCTGTCTCGGAGTTCGCGGGCAGACATGCGGGACTAATTCACTATTACAATTCGGAGAACTTGTCAGAGATGGACGGGTCGGCCGAAGATCTCTCGGAAAGCGGCGTGTGGAAGAGAGCAGCCGCATCGCCGGTGACAACAGCTCACGGCCATGACCTTCGCTCTGTTTATGAACCCAGGATGGTGAGCTCAGGTGATGCTGGATTTGGAGTCTTGTCCTCATCCCAAAGCAACTTCCATGTTGATATGACAGAATATAACAAAATGTCAGTATTTATCAACTGTGTGTATTGCAAACACGGATAATTAGGACCTGCACAAAACACTTTTCCCCATGCAGAACAGATCCTGCAGATCTTGCACCTACACTCAGGAATTATTTTCACTTCCTGAGTCCTGCCTGGTGGCTTGAATTACACAGGCATTGGCGGATCAATAAAAAACATAAGAGTGAAATTTGCTTGCGGATGACTGATTATTTCGTTAACACCCTTAGCCGGCTCTTAACGTATGATGCTGCATTCCAGGCAGTCGATATTTACGAGGCACTTCATAAACAGGAGAGGTCTAGCTTGACTTACGGTTATGTTCTTGAGCTCTCAGAGACGTTTCATTATGCCTTCTGTCCAAAAAGATTGCTGCTTTGTTCACGCTCCTTGTTTCACAAACTCCCTCTTGTATGTCTGGGTACGCTGGTGCAGTGTTAACTTCTCCTGTGAGAAGTTCATTCATCAGTGGGAACGAATCGCTCCCGAAGGATTCCCGTTTCCCATAATGCTCGGTTTCACACTGCCAGAGATCAAATGGCACTGCGGAAAAGCCGTCGATTTCCAGGTTTGCAGTCGGTCGCTGAAACAAAGTGGAAGGAAGAACGCTGCAGATGTGGGCTGATCTCAGAAGAAACTCGGAGTGACTGGGTGGCAATCGCTCCCAAGGCAGCCAATGAGTCATCAAATCTCTGTATGATCAGACTGGGCCCACAGCAGACAAAACGAGTAAACCACCCATGGAACAGTGATTTACCACTACGTCTTAATTGGGATTCATGCACTGGGAAGATGTAGGGCAGGGTGAAGAAGACTCTGGTTGAGGTTGGATGAAGGCTGCTTTTAAATGATGAATGCTGTTGATCATCTGTGAGAGCCCCTGCTTGGTGGTGTCTAATGACCCCTTTAGGGACAGCGCGGCTGGTCGCCATGTCGGGCCACCTCCCTGGGATCACTTCGGTTAAGTCGGTCTGGCGTGGCTCCATCCTTCAGGGAAATCCCTCGCTCGTAGGCCGGTCTGACCTCGGCGAGACCTCGGCGGGACCCCAGGGAAGCAAGTGCGGGAAGGCTGGCGATATCGTTAGCCTCTTTCCCTGCTCAGGGCGTTGTGGCTGGAGGGGAGGGTTTGAGCGGAGGGTTCAACGGGAGGACTCTCTTACTGTCTCTCTTCCTGAGAAACTGTCTCCATCTCTCTCTGTCTCTCTGCTCTACAGCAGCACAGGTCACAGCGCTGTAGGGAACTTGGCCCAATCGTCTGCTAATTATGCACTGGAGAATGCAGCCTGCTGCTTACAGAGCAACAACGCTGTTTCACATCTCACTGAAGATCTGGGTGACCACACACACACACACACACACACACAAAGTCATCTTCCCTTGTTCTTTGATGGTTTCTAACCAGCACAAAACATATACTGTATGGGCAAATTTAAAACTCACTCACAATAAATTCACTTCACTCCACAAGCTTTAGGGTTCAATGATGAAAAAGATGAAGAAAGTGTTAAGAAAGAGTCTGTGTGCCCAGAAGGTGTGTTGGTATGTTGAACATCTGCAGAGCTCCGTGGAAGAAGATCCAGCAGAGTAACAGAGATGTGTCAGCTGATGTCTCGCGGATGCCAATGAAGTCACACCAGGAAGTGCTTTTCATGGCTTTCCACTTGCTCAGCCTTTTGTGCAGATGTTTGTGGCCCAAGAAGACGCCAGCCACGACAAATTCAACCTGGCACCGTGGGGCCACAGTCCAAAGGCACCAAATGCAAGACACACCAAGGACCCATGATGGCACTCTTCCTTTCTGTAAGCTCAAGTGAAGGGTAGATAAAAACATTGCAAGGCTTGATATAGAACCAAATACCTTCAGCGAGGAAGTGGAAAACCTTCTTGTGTAACTGAATATGGTGGTATGCGTTTGGGTGTGAGGGCTCCCATTGCTGAGCTGAGGACAGAAGGTCCCACCTAATCTTTACGACTACCCAGAAAGCCTTTCCTTCAAGGACTTTTAACATGCTTCTTTTTTGCTAGCTAAAAATTAGCATCTGGTTTACTAGTCAAGGCTAGCACGACTAACACATAACAACAGTGCGAAGCCGATTGTAGTGATGTCGGACTTCGCACGCCATTCGGTGCCTTCTATAGTAACTACAATGGTGGCTGACTATTTCCAAACGAGACGTTCTACACTGGGCTTGTGGTGAATGCTTTGTCTGCTAGACGTGCCCCTGTGCTCGAGCCAATGTGCTGCCTTCACGTTTGCAGGACATTTGCCCAGGACGAGCATAAATCACGTCTGAAACGCCACTTAAGAGATGGAGTGCCGCAAAGTGTCGTCTGAATCCCCCGGCGGTCGCCAAGGCAATAGCGGAAAGCCTGGAATACGTGGCAAGGAAAGCCAGTGGTCTGTGCATCCTATGCACCTTTTTATAGCTCCTGACATGTACACTGAAGTCATGCAGGCGTTAGCTGAAGATGGCCGATTCCTGCCACGAACACAGCAACATGACTAGAGGTCTAGTCTTATCTTCCCTTGCTGCTCTAAGACACCACGTTCAAGAATCAGGCAGATACAGAGGCAGACAACGGTCAACAGGCCTCAAAGCAGCCACCCCTTACTCCTAAGGACAACACACTGTTGAAAACAGGACACCTGAGCCCCACAAGGATGCACACACTGAGAATTCCCCCGTGGGCTTTAGAGATCAAGTATCAACTTTAAAAGACATCAGATTACAAGCTTGGTGTAAACACTGAATAAGAATTTGGGTCCATTTCAAATGATGTCCGTCCTGAACCTGATTCTGAATACATTTAGTCGAGACATCAAAAGTAAGATATCTTACATTCAGTCCAGGTGTTCCCATGGGACCAGTCTCTCCTGCAGCTCCCTTTTCACCCTGGGAAGAACATGGAATAAAAATACATTAGACAAAGAGAGACACTGAGAGAGACCCTGAGACAGACACTGATACAGACACTTTGTTTTTCTTAAAGGGGGTCCATAATTTAAATCAATCAGAGCTTGGATCAATACACTGCAGCATGGAGACATTTTAAAGAAAAATTGGATGTTCCATCCTCACACAACAGGATCATACACATCAAAAGCATGAAAAGATTATACTGGTATATTGGTGAGTATACTGGTGAGCATTACTGCTCTTCACCCAGCACTTACAACAGCACCTAACTGAAATTCATGCCAAATTAACTTGAGTGTTGCATGACATCATGACAATATCCATTGTTAGCAGAATATAATATGTGAGGAACCGTATTACATAAATCCCGCATTAACCCTGCTTTTCAGTACAGAAATAATTCCAAGCTACTTAACATCCAATTTACCAACCACGAACAAAATTAAAAGCTTTTTCAGACAAGAGTGTTAAATACCAGCTAGCTAATTGCTAACTTAATTTAGTTTTGCTATGAGCAGGCAAGTGAACTCCATGAGCAGTGACCTTTGACTTCTGGAGCACTCTGTGCCAATACTGCATCAGTGGTTTTAAAAATTGAATCACTGCTGATTTCACCATCTCATGGAAATACATCTACAACTTGTGTCAGCTCTCTTGTTTCAGTGTATATGGTGACAATGGTTATGTTCTATTCAGATCGCTTGCAGTGATGTGAGCAGCATTATATTTAATGAAACTAACCCGTTCAAGGGGAGCGTAAACCTCTTAACGCCATACATACAGAGCATTTCATCCTAAAATTGGGCAGTCTCAGAAGGAAAGCAATATCAATAAATGCAGTAGTAATAAAGTGTTGAAATGTGCTATTGCAGTTTGCTGGTTTAGCTCATAAAGTGCTGTATTTTAGTGCAAAGTTATACTGTTGAAGTTTTATGGACACATACAGGAATTAAGCTTTATGTGTTTTGGTGTCTTGTTGATCACATTTGAGTATCATGTTTCATTTCATTTAATAAGGATTAAACTTAATTGTAAAAAAATGGCAGGGCTAGAAGGATAATGCAATCCATTAAACTTGTCTTGATGAAAATCACCCAGACAGGTCATCTCAAGCGTTCCCATGTTTAACAGTGTGCGACCAAATGAAAGGGTCTTGGCTTTTTCCTTATCTTCAGTGGCACTGTCAATCATCTTCATGAAATGTCCATTCATTATGGTGGAGGAGAGCTCTGCTCTGACCCAGTGGCAACGTGAAAGTAGTCTTTGTGTGCTGCGTCTGATATTACCCACCCACGCCATGACACGGTTACGGACCGCCTTCCCAAACCCGACGGCTTTCGGCCGGCGTGTCCCGTCGACCTACGCAAGAGGTGCCGCTCAACCAACATCACGCTCGTTTCCATCGCAAAGCGCACGTTACAGACTCAACGGCGGCGGGAAGCCTAAATCTCCGCAGGTTCCTCAGTGATCACTCGAAGCCACTTGCGCAGAAGCACATGACCTCAGCGTGGGTCTGATTACAGCTGAGGGTCCATGAGAGGGGCAGCTCGGTTACGAAGGCGTGAAGTCATTAAAAGCCCCTGAGCACATTTAGCGTGAGGAGGGATATAAATTAAGTATGCCCTATTCTGTGAATCACTTAAGCATGCCAGTCTGATTATATCCAAAGTAATATTTGTCACCCAGTGGAATAAATTAAATTACAGACAAGTGGTAAAAGAGAGAAAGGGGACTCTCCAATAACGGAGAACTGCAGGTGACAACTGTGTAATTCCACATAAAAAGCCCTGATTCATTATTCTAAACACTAACACCTCTGTGAGTTAGAAGCTTGTAAAATCTGAACATCACTGCCTGAAATGATGTTTTGTGGCACTCCAAAACCAGATCCATAACATCTTGGCCCAAATAGTTCTTACATGCTAAAAAATCACATGATGACAAACTATGATGGCACAGCTTTCAAGTTGACGGCATCTCCTGCAAATCCCTCAAATAAAATACCAAAGAAAGTACATTTAGAAAATTACACCCAGCTCATTACAATGAAAGGACAAATATCCCAAACCCTTTTCTCTCCTAAAGCACGGGTAGCATTCCTGAACATTCCCACTACAGCATAGAGGATACCGTGCTGGCATCATGCCTTTTGAAAATAAACATTTTTAAACAAAGGAAGAAAAAATGAATTTTTCATCAGCCTTCATTAAACGTATACCCCGGGGAATGTCAAAGCTTCCTGTAATGATAAAACAAACATCAGTGTGTTTCATTTTATTTGGCATTAATTATGAAATTTCCCATAGCCAGTGGTTAAGACGTGATTATGGTTGTTTTTGTTTTGTTTTTTTAAACAGTCTAAAAACCCAGCAGTGTTTTTAAACATGTCCTGGTCCTCAGGGGCGACATACGTTTTCCTGCTCTAAGCATTTAAACCTCATGGTAATTAGAGTTGAGACAGGTGTGGAAAAGGAGGACTGGGGACGTAGCACTAAAAAACTTTCCGGCCAAACAGGCTGTGCCAAAATCGCAGCTGTACACCTAAACACTGGCACGGGGCAGGATGCAGCCCTCCAATTGGTTCATTTAACATGTCAGTTTTGCAAGTAGCTCACCCTCCAGTCCAGTCTATATACCATGGTGTCTGTTTCCCATTTTCACGTGTGAGGTCTGCTATCTGTGAGCCGCTCTCTGACAGTGTGTTTGCAAAACACACTTAATTGATCCTGATTAGCAATAACAATATGCTAGCGAGCTTGTGTTGTTTAGCACACTGCTACAATTATTGCCCAACTCCCTGTTACAACCTCCATAACACCCCCCCCCCCCCCCATACCCCTCTGCTCCCTGCTCTCCACCTCCAAGTGAACGCCTTGTTCTTTCTGTCCCAGTCGCACGATCCCTGATTGCTGGGAGATGATCATGAGCAGGGTGTTCTTAATTAAGGCACTCTAAACTGCCCATCTGCTTCAGGATTCGCCAACGAACAAATGAATATGCATGTGCATCGTCTGCATGGCTCGTATCGCTAGCGGAGCTGGGAGACGAGTCGAGCTGCTGCTCACGGCCTCTGCAGACGCGACGGCCACGGCGGCCGACGGCAGCTGTTTAATGTCAGAGCTGCGAGAGCGTGCCGTGTCACTGTATTTGTCTTCACAATGAGACCCATACATCACTGTCTGCATCACAAAAGCGCCCGGAGCACAAATCACGACGCTGCCCGCCCACTACGGCGAAACGTGATATTCAATGGCGGGCGACGAAAAGCTTTTTCTGCCGAGTGCCACAAACGTCCACAGGCCATGTCTGTGACAGACCCGGGTATGGCCGCCACGACAGGGAGGCGGGCTTTACTGAGAGGCAGGGCCTAGTTCTCAGGAGTGTGTTTCTCTTTAGCGGGGTCCGTTCAAAAGTCCTCACTGGTCCCCGTTACGCACATTTGGACCATCTGCGCCACACTCTCCGTACGGCCCGGTCTCACCCTGTAATGACTATAAGGGAAGAGTAAAACGGACCGACCCGAAAGAGAGTCAGCAGGAAACGCTGGGGTTTGTGCAGGGATGTGTGTGATTATAGGCAAGGCATGCAAGACATGGTGCATTTACAGATGGGCCCAGTGAGCCCGTCCCTGTCAGACCAGGACACCCTCACCCCTATCCCAAAGGCCCAGTGAGTCCGTCCCTGTCAGACCAGGACACCCACACCCCTGTCCCAAGGGCCCAGTGAGTCCGTCCCTGTCAGACCAGGACACCCTCACCCCTGTCCCAAGGGCCCAGTGAGTCCGTCCCTGTCAGACCAGGACACCCTCACCCCTGTCCCAAGGGCCCAGTGAGTCCGTCCCTGTCAGACCAGGACACCCTCACCCCTGTCCCAAGGGCCCAGTGAGCCCGTCCCTGTCAGACCAGGACACCCTCACCCCTGTCCCAAGGGCCCAGTGAGTCCGTCCCTGTCAGACCAGGACACCCACACCCCTATCCCAAAGGCCCAGTGAGTCCGTCCCTGTCAGACCAGGACACCCACACCCCTGTCCCAAGGGCCCAGTGAGTCCGTCCCTGTCAGACCAGGACACCCTCACCCCTGTCCCAAAGGCCCAGTGAGTCCGTCCCTGTCAGACCAGGACACCCACACCCCTGTCCCAAGGGCCCAGTGAGTCCGTCCCTGTCAGACCAGGACACCCTCACCCCTGTCCCAAGGTGTCATTTCTCACAGGTGTAGTTCCATCTTGCTGAAACCACATTGCATTGTGACTCATATAAAAATAAGCCTGCATGCAAACCTCCTTCTTTGCATTATCAGACGTCTGGCTGAAATGATCCCTGAACACCTGAGCACGGGGCCCCTGTTATCCATTACGGTATATTGTGGCATACTGTGCCTTCGCACAAAGAAGTCATAGCAGGTTCAATCTGAAAGTATAGCACTCCAAACGCGGTAAATCTCGGATTAAGGGCAGAGTTGTCCCCCAACGACCCTCTTCCTTGTTTAAAGCCCCATACATCCTCAGGCCACCTCCATGCTTGGCTGCATTATTTCACACAGACCCCACCCACCCTCACCCTCCAATCCCCTTTAGAACAAAGCAACATAAAAGTTTCTGCCAGCGTGTTATGATTTAAGCAGTGCTCCCGAAGCTTCCGACAGATTAATGTATGTGTCACAGAAAGGAGCTGTCTCGTAAAATTCCAACTTCGCCGGTTGCCAGGCAGAGGAGACCGCTCTGATGGTTCACAGTTGGACTTAAAAAAAATGAACAATAAGAAAAAAGACAGAGAGAAGAAAGAAAAAGCTTTTGGGGTCCTTGATGGAATTTGGAAGTCGGTTGTTGGCGCACTCGGCGAGGTACAGTGTCATAAGTTTGTCAAGCTGAGTACGTATTTTTCCCAAGCTATTTCAGGGTGCAACAGAATCCATTTGATAGATTTCAAAATATTATTTGGGGGCTGTGGGGATGTGCTGGAGCTCGTGGGACATTTACCAAACATGTAGCGCGCATACGAGGAACCATCTATTAAACGACACCCACCTCATTCCCCGGCCGTTCGTCTGACCCAGGAGAACCCGCAGAACCCCCGCTGCCCTGAGGAAAGACGACCAGCCTTAAGGGGGGTGGGGGAAATGGCAGCATTTATCAGACGACTGCTCTCCCCCCTCGCATCGAGGTAACGCCACTTTGAGTAAACACCGGGGGCGGCTGTTTAACAAAAAGATGGGTCTGCTTAGGGTTCGAGGAGAGCGTGTTCTGGTGGGTGAGTCTGCATGCGCTTAAAGCACAGGAACCCATGTGCAGACACCACGTCTTCATGATGTTCCTGTTTCGGTGGGCCAATATGTCAACATGTGCAGCTATATCAACACCCATAAATTATTATAACATCCGGCATAACTCACAGTTCTGTTTATAGAAGACATGACTTGCAAATGCTAGGTTTTGCTGAGGATTGTTTGCTGAGGATATATATGTATATATATATATATATATATATGCTAAAATACTGTATATATTAGTGAATATGTATATTTATATATAATTTACATCTAAAGGCTTTCAAGTAGGATGTTGCCCAGAGCACCACACCACCTCCACCAATGACCCAGATGTCCACATGATGTAAAAGAGAATGTGATTTGTCAGACCACACCTCCTTCTTCTATTGCTTCATGGTCCATTAGACCAGAGAGAGGAGCCTTCTCTTCTTGCACGGATCAGTGAGCCTTAGGTACTCATGACCCTGTCACCAGTTCACTGGTTGTCCTAGGTACTAACCTCTTCAAACTGGGAACAGCCACTCTGATCCAGGTGGGTATCTAACACAGTTTGGCCCTTGTCAAAGTCACTCAGAAACTTGCCAGTTTCTCCCCCGCTTACAATAAATAATCAAGAAATGAGCGGTCACTTGCTGCCTGAAGTATCCCACCCCTTGACAGGTGTGAGGTAATCAGTGTTATTCACTTCACCAGTCAGAGGTTTTAATGTTGTGGCTGATTGGTGTATATATACATATTCAGAACATTATGCTACATGTATAAATTTCCTGGTGCTCTGTTTTAATACGAGACATTACCTGAGGCACAGTTTAGCATCCAAATTGGGCTACAGCTGTGACATTCACTTTCCACAGTAATTTCGCCTTGGTTTTACCACGCAACAATGGTCATTGAGGATACCACTTTCATAACACCAGTGTCCCTATAACCTTCAGAACACCAGGTGTAAACATAAATCCACACCCAGAATGTTACTTTTCTTTAGTAGCTTGGAGACACGCTCTAGATTAAAACTACTGGGTCCTTCAAGGACACCCAGTAGACCTCCTTGTGTGACCAAGCATACTACACTCCTATAACAAGCCTTTTTTGTCGGTGAGAGCCGTTTGCTGGGATTGAGACGTACCTTCTCTCCGGGAACACCAGAAAGCCCGTTCTGCCCGGGGTCCCCCTGTAGAAATAGACAGGCACTTTAGTGACTGATTCCTTACACAGTTCAGGTGGTGAGCTTTAAGGAGCCAGTGCAGCAGGCGTACACAGTTGCTGAGGGCCTCTTTCTAACACAGTAGCCAACAGCTGCAGTGGCGGATAATATTACCCGATAATTGGGAGCGTACAAATCCCAGACTAGTGCTAACCTTGTTGAAGTATAGCTCGGTAGGGGGGAAGTCGCTCGACGTTAACCGCACCAGGGATTTCACAAAATTCTCCCCGGCACTAACTTGCTTTCTAACTCCCAGTCAGACTAGCAACTGGCCTGGACTTTGCATTCCTCTGCAGGTGAAGCAAACCAGTTATTGCAAATGGTGAGTTATTTAACTAAGCCACAGCTCCTGACTTAGTGCTTCATATAGCCATGACTAGCAAAAATACATCAGCTCCATGACTTGATGACTTCATTACTTGATGGGGTTTATATATGTGAGATAAAATTCCATCTGTCTTCAAAAATACTGCAAAATAGGCATGATCAGGACAATTTGACTGTCCACCCAAATATTCAGAAATTCATGCTCCTCATGCATGTCCTCCAAAAATGGGAAAACACTGGAAAATTAACCTTGAAATTTCTCTTCCCTTGTGCAGCTAAAAGGTTCTTAAATAAATTACAAAAGCATGTGTTTGTATTGAGTTATGGATTTAATGTCACTGAACTGCAAGGACACTGACAATACTGTCACAGTCCAGAATAATCTATACATTTCAGGAGACTTTTTCTTAGCCCTAATAGTTCTGTAACATACATCAACTTGGGCTGTTTTAGAACACTGAAGCTCCATCTAGTTCAGCTTCATGAACACATTTCATGTTTCGTCATGCAACGACACAGCATTGAATGTTGCATCTACAGATGCTGAGATTTCTTGAGCACTTCAAGCACCACTTGAGCCCATTCCCTACCTCCAAATCCTACCACCCAAGTCCATAACTGGCTCTGGGTTTAATCCCCGACTGATGGGAATCTGGTACACCACCACATAATACAAACATGTCTATCTTAGGAAATCAAACAAACAAACAGCCCCTACATTTTGGATAGTCCCACAGAAAGCTAATGCTGTAGGCTGCTAACAGCTAATGCTGCTGTTGACTGTTCACCCATAAGGAACATTCAACACCTCTGAGTCTGTAAGCTAAATGGTGTCAAAGGCAGCCCATGCTGACTCTTACTCATAACCAACCCACTCTTGAAAATGAACGTGGCCTCTGGTGTTAACCAGCCACTTAATAACTGTTGATTCTTTGTCCCATTAGCTCATTGTCTAGTGTTTTTTTTTTTGTTTTTTTTTTTGTTTTCGGAGCAAAGTCATGTGATCTATGGCTTCTAACGCATGCTGGCACTGCTGTCAGCCAGTCGAAGTGAGGGTTTTCCCACAATGCCAAGCTGTACACATTTAGCCTCTCTCCCCGCTTACATAACTCAGCAGGCTTGACATCTGCCTTTTTTCTAAAATGAAGAATGAATGAATGTGTGAGAATGAATGACGAGGAGAAAATTACACCTTTGGTGAGGGGCACAGAAATACCGTTTGAGCCCCAATCGGTCAGCTGCTGGGGATATTCAAATGTCATTTTTCCTCTTCTGGGATGTAATGTTGGAAACACAGGATGGGCAGGTGGTGTGCTGTGGGAGGGGAGGAGGGTGGTGCAAATCCCCGGTAGGCTTGAAAACGTGCACGTTCCTTTCGAGCTTAATATGTTGCCGTGACAGGGAATGACGAGAACGCTATTTGCGAATTCCCACACCAAGGCAAATGTGGGTCAAACTACTTTTTTCTGAGAGCATGAGATGAACCTCCAAATGTAAACTGAAGTTAACTGGCAAAACTGCATGTGCTAATAAAAGGCAAAGATTCCTGAGCTATATTATTCAAGCATACTCTCATACCATGTAATAGGCTTATATAGGGGACTCCGAATATTTTACATAACTCTCGCTTCTCAGTTTATGATATTCATTCTTATTTTTTTTTGTTTGCCCAGAAAAGTGTGCAATGAAGTAAGATTTTCTCTTCGTAAAGCTTCTGCAGCCTTACGGCTGATTAATAGAGATGTTATCGGCTTGGGGATGAAAACATGGAAGAGATGTCTATTTTGATTTCAAGAACGGTGAAGGGATCTATTACATGCCCTGTTGTGTCCTGTTGGCTTTTGACCCCCTTGCGAAAGGAGATTTAATTCTCTAGAGGGATTGAATCCGATCCAGCTGTATACCAAAAGAGCTGTCTGCGTACACTCCTGGCTATGTCATACATTCTTATATCTGCTTCCAGAACACACACTCATAAGCCCCACTGGAAACTACTGCTATGGGGAATATGAGAGACTGGCTAAGCTCGATTAACAGGGTTACAGTAAGAATGCCTGAGCCAGCTATAATCTTGAGTACTATCCACCAAGAAGGTACTTCAATTCCATTTTCCGTCTTCTGTTCAGCCATTAGGATTCAGCAGTGACATTAAGGCTTCAACAACTACCCTAATTGTATGACAAGATGGTGTCATTTAAAGCACCGATGATCCAATGCTCACTAATAAGAAAGCATCGCGTTCTTGTCGAGATTTAACTACGCTCACCCGATCACACTTGAGCTGTGCAGAATTACAACACGCCATTCACGGTGCGCAACAAATGAACACAAGATGCCCATGGCTGTCCCTTTAACAGTTATCTCCTCAGGTTCCGGTTACAGAGCACTTTGACTAATGAACAAGCCTTGGTGGAGTCAAGTCAGCTCCGTCCCACGCTCCTCCGTGCGTGAGCCAATCACAGCATGGGGGAGGGAAAACCAGAGGCAAAAAGTGGTTATTTGGGGAAAAACCCAATTAATATTGACATTTTTAGTGACACTAGCTTATTAATATTGACATTTAATACACAGTGCAATTTGGTACACCTCTCACAGATACAGCAGGTTACCACCTGACAGTTCTCCACTGTAAGGTATTTTCAACACAGATAAATTGGTGTTTAACATCGGTGCTGCACATAACTGCTGAAAAGATCAGCCATATTAACTTTGTTGAAGCTCCTGCTCCAGCTGGATTTGAAAACAAATGTCATGCCACTTTCTGGAGGAGACCATACTAATTACACGGAAAACTGGGCAAACATCTCAATTCCTCCGGCACGGTCTTTGGCCCCGCAGGCGTCGTGATTTAGCGGCCAGCGCGCCGTCTCTCCCGCTAGGAATTCCTGAGGGCCTGCCACAAACAAACACAAGTGGCTGTCCACGAAAATAACCCCATCCCAAAACACAACACGGTAATTAGTCCATTGACCCCAAAGGCCATCTGGCCTTAATGGGCATACTGCCACCTGTTCCTTGTAATGGATGACTACGATTCCGCCTGTGCTAGCCCATACTCTCTCCATGTGACACAGAGGCCGGAATGACGGCACTCTCCATCCTAAGAATTCACAGGCAGGGGTCTGTGCTGTGTTGCGCATATGACTCTATTACGTCCACTGCAAAAAATGTTAGTTTTGGTGGCTAGCATCAGTGCTATACAAAAGTTACCAAGGCAATTGAAAAATTATGCCTTTTTTAGTAATGCAAAATTTCTATGTGTGTTATATTAATTCCTCATTTTAAACAAGTGCATCTGAAACCATTAAGTACTTAAAAGGTACGCAGCTGAACACTATAACTCAATCAGTTATAGTCGTTTTTATGTTAGCCGTCCTCCAGGTGGTCGGGCTGTGTGTCCAGTAGTTCATTGCTGGTACAGGCCCACATTTCTTGCAGCTTGACAAGCCGCATTTGAGCCTGTAGTGACACTGACAATTTGGACCAATTTGGTCTGCAGAACCCGACCTGCTCACACCAGTGTGACCCCTGATTGCCACGCCGTCACCATTTGAAGGTCACCGCTGTACCAGGATACAGACATCCACCCATGTAATATCGGGTCAGTGGTGGGCCTGTGGTCCCACACCGAGAGGGTGCTGTGACCTTGCATGCAGCATCAGGCGAATTTTAGTCTATAATTGTACTTATTTTTACCTTAAAAAACGGGGCACCCAAAAAAACTGGGTTGCCTGAATATCGGCGCAAGGTAGGTGTTTCTAATAAATGGGGAGGGAGGGGGGGTGTCTTCATCACATAACGAGGATGTTTGAATCTTTTCAAAGAATGGAAAGAATGTTTGAATCTTATTCTCACCAAAATACACACTTATATGCCAATTTATATCACATGACAACAAAGCTTGAAAATCAATGTCATTTAGCAATGTGGACCGGCAGCAGACGATACCTTTACGCCTTTGTCCCCCTTCAGTCCGGGAAGTCCCGCCACACCTGGTAGACCTGGGTCTCCCTTCACAGCAACAAACAACAAAGTTGAATGGTGCGACTTAAACAGGACAGAAACACACATCCATGCTCATTAACCCTGGAAAGTTGTGATCTAAATTCAGAGAAGCATTGCTGCTTGAACTTCAACATTTTGTTCTTCGGTTGAGGCCATAGAAAGATCCCAAATGAAAAAGGGCGTGTCTTCAAAGTGCATGCCCCTCTGCCAAAGTGCCGCTAATTAGCCTTTACCCCTTAACTCTCACTGTCGTCCCAGAACACTGGCCGGCATAAAACGCACCCTAATTGGTTTTGCATTTGCATGCCACGCCAGTTCGCCATTGGCTAGTGAGAGAACCAGACAGCTAATTCCTTTGTTCGAAGGCACATCTAGGCTCCTGCTAGTGTTACCTTGACAGCCGGGCACTGACAGTGGTCGACGGGCGGCTGGGCCGCGTTGGAGACCATCTTGTGGAGGTAGCCCATGATCAGAGAGGCAGCGGTGGGGCCTTGGCTGCCTCTATCCTCACACTGCCCAGACACAAAGAACATGGAGAGTATGATGATTCCTCAGGCCATTCTAGCTGGCCTAATTCGAAAACTTAAAGCTGCAAAACCACGATCAAATATTGTTGGGTATTTGACATAGAAATATATAATTGATCAACAAAACTATGATTATTCTGGGTTCTTTTATTTAATTTCCATTGAGTATCCTTTATGGAATCTTGCCTCTAACACATATTGAGGTGTAATAACATACCACTGTAACACAAGCCTGTATTAGTGAACAAATCTGGCTGCTTTCTATAAAGGATTCAGTTTTTCATTGATCCAGTGCTACTGATAAGGGCAACATGAACTAAGGGCATTCCTAAGGGCTTTAGACGCATTAGAGGGAATAAGAGGGAGAGGAGCACACTAACACTGGACACTAACACAGTTTCCTACTTTTCCTACCATTCAGTGCTGGTAGCAGTTGGACATTTGGGTCAAAGTGAACAACTGGCATCAAACAACACATCTCTTCATAAACAACTGACCTGTCTTCCAGAAGACAACAGCTACTGCCCCAACTACCACAGCATAATTACGAGACTGCAGGAGTGGGGTTAATTTAATGGAAGTCATTACCGTAATGATCTGAATCTTACATTGGCTCCTGGCGCACTGCAGCACTGGTCCTCTTCCGCCATGCTGGGGTCACAGAACACCACAATCTCCTGAAGCTCAATCTGGAAAAACAGGGTAACTCCACAGTGATTCCGATTTGGCATGAAAATACCAGACACAGCAGGTTAAGCTGTGATGTGGTACTGAGTACAACTGCCAGCCCCTAAAGTGCACAGATGTCGACGTGGAGTGAATCTTCAGGTTTGTTTTGTTTACAGAAGTCTAATCATGCTACGTCACCCTTGTTCTTGTTCTGTGCCCAGGTGCACTTTTCATTATGCAAAATCCTGTCAAAAAGTGTCTTCATGGGGTCTCCTAATAGTTCACGTTAACCCTTGAACAGAGATTTATGCATTAGCATATAACATGTTAGTATCCTTCCCCCACAGAGGAGTGTAGGGTCCTCTCTGGGCCCGGTTGAGAACTCACGTCCACTGGTCGGCCGTCCTCTGCCCTTGTGGCGATGAGGGTGCGTCCGCTCACGTCCACGGTGTCCCTCTCATCGATCAGACGTCTCTCGATCAGCCTGCAGTCCACGTAGAACGCTACAGTGTTGCTTCGCACGGCCAGGCCGAACGTGTGCCACTGGCGGTCGAACAGGGGGTGCGCGTCCCTGCTTTTGAAAGCGAAGCGGAGGCTGTTCTTCAAAAGCCCCACAGCTGAAAACTCCACCGCTTTTTTGGCACCATCCACAACCACGGACACCTGGGAAGAGAAGAGAGTCACATACGGCCTGCGCAAGGGCCCAGCGATGCCACGTGACCTTATTAACATGAGACACAATCGGCTACAATCACGGTAATGCCGCAGCGGTGCCAAACGCCAATGGGATTCAATTGTGGTTCACAAACGTCTTCCCGTACTTGGGGATCTCCAGCTTGATCGAGGACCTGCCAGAGGAACCAGCGATCCTTCTTTGTGGTTTTGCGTAGCCGGAACGTAGCTACCAGGGAGTATTCACGGGAGAGTCCGGATGGAAACACCAACCTACCATGGGCAAACACACACTTGAGCAACACAGCAGAGGTAGCCTGACATTTCTCATTAGTTAAAACAACTTGTGTACTTAATGCATCAATGCGACTCCTTATTCACAGGTAGAGAAAGAGATGGAAGCATCACCTTTTATACTGTTATTATATGATGAAATAGGATGGAAAATGTATAATTAATTGAAATTCATATATTTTAACTTCTGGGGGTGATTTTTGCTTTCAGCGTGCAGATAAAGATGGAGCAGAAGTTGGATTAGGTTAACTTCAACCTTTTCAATCTTTTCTGTATTCTGTATTGCCATATAAGAATGCTGTATCATACCAGAAGGGTTTGCTCAATACTTTGGCTTTATGGCAAATATGATCCATCCAGCCTAACAAAGGTTGTTATGTGCACCTCCAGTATATTACAGCTAACAAAACAAATTATTATTGATCCAGACCTTGAATGGATTTGGCTAGTCTAGTTTGCAGTGAAGTAGTATAACGGTCAATACAAGCCTCGTGCTATGGGGCAAAAAAAATCTATGAATCAACTGCATAATAAATACAAAATTTTTCCATGTTTAAAAGGCATATTCATGTGACTTAAAGCATCCAGATTCATTTGCTGTAACATTTGTAAAACTCACAGCAAGTAATTAAATACTGAAGGAATCAAATTACACTTATAAATGAATAAGTGGACAATGCGTGTTCTGAAAACTGAATAACCTCCATTTCTCTCCGTCCAGCTTGGAGAAGCGCTTTCAGCACTTTCATAAAGCGCCTGCATAATTACCTGGAATGTTAGATCAAGTTGGGGAAAAAAGCCTTTACAGCTATAACTGAAGAACCAAAACACAATAAACCATAATCAGCAAAAGTAATAATGGGAAAATCTAATCTTTGAAGTCTATAAAGGGGAGTGAGGGAGTGGGGTAAAGAGAGAGAGAGAGAGAGAGAGAGAGACAGAGAGAGAGAGAGAGAGAGAGAGAGAGAGAGGGAGGCACACATGAGAAAGAAAAAGTAAGAAAGGAAGAGAGAGACTATGGGAAGAGGGAAATAAAAAGCAAGAGAGAGAGGGGAAGAGAGAGAGGGAGAGAGAGAGAGAGGTTGAAAGGGGAGAGAGATACACAAAGTGAGAAAGAGAGAAATATAGAAAACAGAAAGAAAGAGGGAGAGAGAGATAGGGTTTACAACAGACAGGCTGGAAATGAGTTTCTGCTCTAATACATCATCCTCTATTCTGCCTGAGCAGTACCTTTCTGCACAGTGCGTCCCCTCCTTCCACAGTGACCGCGGGGAAAGTGTACATTATTAAAATGACACATGCGCTGACTTTACACCAGAGCAGGATCAAATGCTTTTGTGCAGGGGAGGCAGACAGGGGAAGGGGTAAAAAAAGGCTCTGGGGCTTAAGGCAAACAAGCACAGATATCATATAGGACAGTGGTCAGGTAATTTGTTGGTGCAACAGCATTTTATTTTTTTCTAAACCACCTTCATTGGGATTCTGTCCTACAACTGACTGCGGAGGAAACGGGTATCACAGGATTTGAGTCCAAAGCAATGCAAAGCCTCGATGTTTTCAAGTCTGCTGAGCCGTCAAGTTTTATGGACACGACCCTTTCAAGTGAACCGGAATCAGATGGCGCGGTTCCACGGTCTAGACACCAGAACGCCGCTATGATCGGAGCGACTTCACAGAAGACGTGACCACAGGTGCGTCTCAAGGCCCCAGCTGGACTGCATTTATTGAATGTCGTCAAGCCATCAGCCAAAAACTTTTTTTTTTTACCACCGAAATGCCGCACGTGATGCCTCGCTCTAGAGCACATATGTCAAAGTCAAGGCCCGCGGGCCAGATCCGGCCCGCGAATTGATTATCTATGGCCCCCTGGATGATATTTAATTACTATTAGAACCGGCCCGCAGGCCACAGCCGCCCGATGGTGTTTTGCACGCACAAACACTACATTCCCCACAATGCAACGGTAGCCCGTGAAGTCACTGCAGCGCACACAAGCGGCGAGGGTCTGCGCGGCGAAAATGACGCAATCGCAGTGGCTCCGCCCGTGCGCGAGGGCGTCGCACGCTGTCGATTCTCAAGGTCGTGCACCTCTCGAATTTTGTAACAGTGCGCGCACCAGTTAAACTTAATTAAGTTAGATATTTATACATATAGTCGAAATAATTCGAAATCATTCGCTTTTTTATTCACATTATTTAATGGTTATTTTCAAAACGCCCAATCTTAACGTCTTCACGTTCTCTCATGTTTTGTCCTGGAATTACAAGAGGCTCGTATTTGTTAACGTAATACATTTGTTGTGAAACGAAGTCGTTACAATTTTAAGCATTTTCAAGTACTTTAGCCTAAATTCCAGCACTTTTCAAACCTTTATTACTTTATTAATTTAATGTACAGGACATGTTTTATTTGAAGGAAGTTTGTTTTTATCTGTTTGCTTGTTGAAAAATGTTTTCACTTGAAATTACTGACAGATCCATAAGAAAATATTGCTTTATTCATTTAAGCATTAAATAGTATACACTGTGTTGGGTCTTGGTTCAATAGGCTATGTGCAATCATTTCAATATGTTTTAATAAACATTGAACCAGTCCGGCCCTCGGCTTGTAGCAAATTTGGTTTTTTGGCCCTCGGTGTATTTGACTTTGACATCCCTGCTCTAGAGTAAAGCTGGAGAAGTATTTACTGCTGTCTGAAGAAACCCACCACACTGCCAACGAAGTGGAAAAAAGGCCAAACAGTGAAGATCTCCCATAATGCAACTGCCACACCCGATACCCAGAGGAGGGATCCGCGCATGGCCAGGAGCTCGCCGAGCCACGCTGCAAGACCAATGGAACCCGATCTGGGGGCGCCGGGCCCTCCTTTTCCATGGAACGCTATGAACCAGAAGCCAAGTGCAGCCAAATACGATACTGGTCCAGCCGAAAGGCGAGCCCTGCTGCCCATCCCGCGAGTAAAGTGAGAGATGTTTGGGGATCGCAAGGGGCAGGAGGGAGGGGGGGGCTCCACTGCCACACCTCGAGACTCAACCGCACCTCCAGCTGACAAGCACCATCACCTGTCAAAGCTCGGCCGTGGCTGGGAGGGGAGGAGGGGGTTTGAGGGGGGTGGGGCGGAATCCGCCATCTTTGTCTTGCGGTCCACTGCAGGACTGGAGTCTCAGAGGTTTGTCCTGCCGCCACCCACCCCCACCCTTCCACCATCTCTCTGGAAACCAACAGTATTTATAGTTGTGTAAGAAAAAAATTTACAAATCTAAAAATATCCTTCCCATTTCGACGTAATGTTCTCTCTCCGCTGGTGCTAAGCGTGAATGCACAAACATGACCCAGCACCGTTTAAAAGGTCAACACTTAGTCAGCAGGGGTTGTTGTAAACAAGGTAAATGACGGTAAATAATAGGTAAACTCAAATAATACTTAATCAAGCCGTCCCATGCATATCATGAGGTCTGCAGTTGGGTCGAGAATCTTGACATTGACACATTGGGTACATTTCTGATATATTGGTACTGTTCTGGTACCAAAATGTAAAAAAAAAACAAAAAACTAAAAAAATAATAATACAATCCATGCATACATAACTGAACAGTAAAAGATGCTATTAGAGCTCAGATAAATATCTGATATATCCACAGAACAAGCACCAAAAGTGTCATATGTATGTAACTGTAACATGGAAGACTACAGTATGGCCTTCTGACAAATCCATCGACCACACTGAGAACCACAGCTCAATGGCTACGCGTGGACGTTCTTATGTCACTTGTGGGCGGCGCATTTCGTTCGCCTGATTACACTCACTCCTTGGCCGAGTTGCTATCTCATCTGCAAATGAATACCAGGTAAATGAGTCAGCATCTCACGGCTCACCTCGCGGTTTACCCTTAATAGCTGACACGAATTGAATTATCCCTGTGAGCTGGCGATAAGTGGCTCATTCCATGTGATACTGTCAACGAACCAGGTGCTCGTGGGCCAACGTATTCTTCCGACTCTCAGCTAAACGGGAGGCAAAGTTATACCCTGAGAAAATACTGGTTGTCAGTGTGGAAGTTTTATGCCTTCGACCCTCGAAAAGGCAGGTCCCGAGACCCCTAACGCACCAAGGGCAAAGGTCCGAATGACTGTGGCGTTACGACACCATGATTGGACAATGCTTTCTTCACTAAGATGCAACTCATAAAAAAGGCAGCGCTCCAGAGTGATTTAAATATGCCTTCATTAATTAAGAAAGAGCCAGAACATCACTGATGTGGTTTGCCTTCAGATGCATTTTTCTTACATATGTGCTTATAAATGTGCTCACATTTAAAGTAGCAATTCACAAACTATGTTTTTACAAATTATGTAGGCTGACAAACTGATGCTCCTACAGTAGCATCCCGGGACAAACAGCTATTCTTAAAAACATAACGCTAAATACTAGTGACGCAAAATAAATGCATGGCAGAGCTGCAAAATATTTAGTGTTGTTACAGTGCACAAAACAAAGTTATCACTATGCTAATGGCTGACATGCAAGTGTTACAGGTAAAAATAAAATGTAAATGTGCCATATTTTTCAATTGTGATTTTTCACTGCAATCAAAATCTGTCCTCCGCATTCACCTATCTGTGTAATTGAACACACACACAAACACACACTAGTGATTACTAGGGGACTGTGGTGCACACATGCCCAGAACAGTGGGCAGCCCTAGCCCGGCGCCCGGGGAGCAGTTGGGGTTAGGTGCCTTGCTCAAGGGCACCTCAGTCATGGCCTCAGGTCTGGGAATCGAACCCACGACCCTCCAGTCACAATACGGGTTCCCTACCACAGGACCATGACTGCCCCAATGGGAAGCAGTTCATCTCAACATCTGACATCCTCCTTGCAGACTCAAACATATATGGATTTTTTTTTACATGTTAATTTTATATGAGACATGGAAATTTTATGCCTTAAGCCTCACTGTGCACCAGCCAATCAGAGCAGGGCTCATCAAAACATTCATGAGCTAAAATAGGAACAGCTTGTTTCATTCCAGGACTAAGTCATAGGGTTGTAAATGAGCATGTAAAACTGCAACTGCTGAATTTTTGCCCTGACCAAAGTTACACACCTACTTATGTAGAACAATTTTAAACACTAATTAAATACATCTCACTGCACCTTTAATTTTGTATTTTCTGGAAAGCTAGAAACCATGTTTTTCCTCATGCTCAATGAACCCTAGTCTTGCATATATTGTATATAACACTGACTACACTGCTTGAATAGCACATGCAGTATTTGCTATCAGTACAAATGTCCCACAAAACCACGTCAACCACATAGAACCAGCAGAATTTCTCTACGTGTCACGACCCCCATGTGTCCCCTCCTCCACGTGTCCCCTCCTCCACATGTCCTGCCCTCCACGTGTCCCGCCCTCCACATGTCCCACCCTCCACGTGTCCCCTCTTCCACGTGTCCCACCCTCCACGTGTCCCCTCCTCCACATGTCCCATCCTCCATGTGTCCCACCCTCCACATGTCCCATCCTCCACGTGTCCCCTCCTCCACATGTCCTGCCCTCCACGTGTCCCGCCCTCCACATGTCCCGCCCTCCACGTGTCCCCTCCTCCACGTGTCCCCTCCTCCATGTGTCCCACCCTCCACATGTCCCATCCTCCACGTGTCCCCTCCTCCACGTGTCCCCTCCTCCACGTGTCCCGCCCTCCACGTGTCCCACCCTCCACAGTGCTGAAAACTTAGAGCTCCAGCTCCTGACTTACACAGTGCTTTTGATGAGAGGCTTGCTACCCAGTCGGAACAGAGGCCTGTCATCTGTAGCCACTCCTTTCCGGAGAAGAAACTTTTCTGCCAAATCAAATCCTAAAGAGAAGAAGCAGGAAAGGGCTATAATTTGTTGTCCCAGTGCCATCAAAGTATTTGTGTTTTTCTGGCTTTTTGAAATGATGTTCTTTTGACACTTTTAAGATGCAGGGAAATACATCAGACTGGAAAATGCATTGCTGAATAAACAACATTAAGTAGTTTTATTACTGTGCATGTCAACTAACCAGTGAGTTTTCCCTTTGAGTCACATCTGTGGTGTTTTGTGGAAGAACAGAGTGCTTCAAAAGTTGTTTGGGGATATCAAGGGGATGGAATATTTTTAACCTTATTTGCTGTGACAGATTGCTCTATATGCAAATGTGTCATCATCCTCGACTCCAAAGCTGAAGTGTCAGATGGTAGTAAAGAGACAACAGCATTTTTCAACCATACCTGTGTACTCATGATGGTGGCTTATGTTGCTGTACCATCTTTCCTCCAGTTTTAAAGGTGGACATGGATCTAAGAAAGGATGTTATAAATTAAGATTTGTACTAAGCAAAGAATTCTCATAAGTTACAAACATTTATGACAAGTCTGAAAGAAATAAAAAGGATATAAACACACATGATATCTAGCCTGACCAAGCCCAAATGTAACGTTTTAATTTCACATAAAATGTACAAATGAAGGAACTGTGAGTTCAAAGCTGCAGTAAAAGTTAGTTCCTTACAGGATGTCCACATTTTCAGCTTGAAGCTTGAAGAAAACTTCCCTAACCTTTTTCATTGATTAGATGCTGGCAGCCTTGTTCTAGATTAGCAGTGTCCTAAATTACACTGTGGTGTAATTGATATTGAACGGAGTCTCTTCTTAAAATCTTTTTTATATTGCAAAAGAGCTTGCATCTTGAAGCGAGACACTCACTTTAGAAAATGGATGCAAAGGATGACCGTCCTGTTCCTTCTAAATAGAGGTTCTCTGTTTCGACAGCGTGTCAAACCACTGGTGCAACCGTGACAAAACCAGAGCATTGAATGACCTCTACCTACTACAGTCATGGAGTCATGGAGTCCATGTCGTGAAACCGGGGCCAAATTCTTGTTGGTGCCTTACAGGGGATGCCGCAAGTCTCTAGCCAGCGATGACTCATTTGCACACCTCGATTCTGAACACGAGTGCTAAACAAGTGTCAATAAAAGGCTGTGGGAATAGGTGGCAGGAGGCTAGAAGCATTTGCCACAGCACAGAGGTCAACTCTGCCTTCTTCTGCAGCACGCGCGAGCTAAACTGGTAACCTAAGCAGCATGTCACAACTGAAACAACACCAGGGCCCACAGTTCGGGCCCTGCTCAGTGGTAATGAGTAGCCGTAAAAGCACAATATAAACCAGTCACCTATGTTTGATCTGGGTCTGGAATAAAATTAGCCCGGCAAGTAAGAAGAGTGAACACCATTTGAAAGGTATTCTGGCGGTCCGGGTCACATGCCGGCAGGTTACATACCTGTTCTCTCGTTTACAGCCATGCCAAACGTAGAAGGAACGGCATTTACTACCCAGAAGAAAACAGTCCATCTTAGCCAGTGACCCATGTCTTCTTTTGCACATGAGAAAGGGCTTCCTGAATGCCTAAAATAGAGTACAATGTCACTTTTCAGAAGCCTTTAAGGTTAACCAAAGCATGCCTGACACATGATAATGCCAAAATAATCAAATAAACATGAAACATAAACAGATAAAGGGGGTAACCAAATTAATTCTTTAAAAGAGACATGTCCAACCTTAGAATGTAGGCCGGTATGTTTACTATTTTCATAATATGAAAAAGTTTTTTTATATCAAATTTCAAATTGCTTTATGTTTAAAGACATAAGTATACGCTTGAATTACAGACTAAAAAAATATCTTATTGTAAACTGCACAAAGTTTACAGTAAATGTCGCACTTCTGGGAAATAAATTCTCGGGTGAAACGAGCTGCTGTCGAGAAGTAGCAATGCGTAATGACGGACGTCCTCAGACAAGTGCCAAATTCGAGTAAACAAACAGCCTCGCCGGCTACCACACGGCTTCTTCTCATGCGTGAAACTAATATATATATATATATATATATATATATATATATATATATATATATATATATATATATATATATATATATATATATATATATGACCACCAAAAGTTGATATTTCGCGCTCAATACGTTTTTTCCACAGTTCACCACATTAAAACAGTTGCGTCATATGCGTAAAATGTGCAGCTGACCTGTATTTTGAACTTGAACCTGACACATAACTAGGGTGTCTTAAAATTCGTCTCGGATATGCAGTAACATATTCCATTAATAAATGGCGATCAAGGATCACGTGGATCTAGACTCCGTGGGGAGAGCCAAGTATCCGTTAGTATGTCTATCATCCACTTGTGCCAACGAAGGTGTCACATCAAGTAACAAACACCGTTTTCGTAATCAATAAGAGAATTACAGGAATCATGTCGAAAGTAAATTTCGTCTCGAACAATACTCAAATATGCATGATCTCCTGTTATATTTTATTCTGCATTGGTGTTAAACATCTTAAATAGTTTGATTCCACGCTTCGAGCATGCATGATCTTCTCTAATCCACCATGTAAAACGTCGCCTGTATTACATACGGATGCCAGTTACATGACAGTTAAGTAATCTCAAGATTGTACACAAAAACAAGCACTATCGTTACCGAGAAGTCCTTCGACCTGTTCATTTTCATTCGTAACGGAATGATTATATATTAGATGTCGCGGGCAGTAAACCTTCCCCTCTCACCCAAGTAGGGCGCAAGAAGACTTTATAACGGACGCGCAACTCCGCTGACAGGACGCCCACCTCAAACGACACATAAAAGCTTAAAGATTTATCATCCTTTATCAATGACATCGGTGGGAGGTTTGACAGCTGGAAGCAAACACTAATCAAGAAATAACCATGCGACAGAACGTAGCCTTACTTACATCTGCTGGAAAAGTTTTCTTCAAAGCACAAAAGGGCACTCCTTTACGCGTTATGAGCGCATGTTAAAGGCGACTTCGGTTGCAAACCACACTTGCAAATAAAAGTGAGAATGAGAATGAAACCTCATGGAGGAACAGTGTCCTTATTAGTCGTACCGACTGACCCTCCCACTTACACATTAGGGTACTAAAAGACATTAGACAGGGCTACCACAGAACCATCACTCAGAACTTCCATCGCGAGGAGATGGGTATCGCTTTTAGGTGTGATTAGTGGGCTACGTTGTAGAATCCCACTCGCGTAATTATTATTATATACTCTATAAATCAACACGCACGAGCAGTGGTGTTTAGTGGTCTGTTTTATCAAATTAAATGCAACATTACTGTTGCATCTAAATCGCTGTAGGCTATACTGATCTAACTCGGACATTCATCCGTAATTCCATGTGGACCTTATTATGTTCACAAAATGTTGTTTTTTTATATATAACAAAGCTGATGCAGATTTTCAGCTACAGTTTTCCCCGCGCGCACACAGGAGTTCCAGATATCTGTTTTTTTTTATCTGTCGTCCCTTCAAAGACCATTACAGACTGGCTCACAGTCTAATAGGAAGCTCTGCAGAATGAGTAAACACTGCGTTATAGTGAGATTCAACTTGTAACTCAGTAATGTTTGGAATTCTTGCTACCGCCAGTTGAGACTAAGATCACATTGGCAGCACGACCTGCTGTGAGCAAACAGAGTAACTACATACTTAACAACCATTCTCACAGCAGGCTAGTTTATACAGTGGATTACTCATTTTAAAGCACTCATTAGGTGAACACATTTTCAAAGGTATTTTTTACTTCAACACCTAGAGTTAACTGTCTACGTGTTTATGTGGTTTTGTGACTAGCTCTCCACAAATAAGTTTCTATTCCATTTTATTTTTTAGTCATATCAGCACCATTAATAATTATGGCATTAGGTTTTTTTTTGTGTGATACTGAATTTGTAATTAAATACTTTCGTACCACTTCTATGCATTTTTAATACTTTTTACCACCATTTTCACAGTCACCCTCACATATGCTCTTCTATATGCTTGTATTTTGAAGGACAACTATAATTCAATCTGCAGCTTCAAGAACAGAAGCCTAGTACACAAGTTATTGTTATATTTTCATTAGTCATTATGACCACTAGCAACCAGGAAGGTGTCACGTTTAACCCTTAACTGTTATTAGCTCTGTAGGTCACATAACATAATCTTCTACACTTCCTCTTCCTGACGTTCTGATGCCATCGATGTGCAATAATCTGCTAACAGATGATAATCCAGAGTTTATTATAAAATGTAGTTGGACGTTTAAAAAATCTCGGTCCACAAATGTCAAAGATGGCGAAACAGATATGCTCCAGTGTAGTACAAGCACTACATGCAAAGTTTGTTTACTATTACTTTGGTCTGAGACAGATCAGGTCTCAACATAAATTGGAACAGCTTTCATGTTGTCGTGCATTTACCGAGTGAGAACTGGGCAAAGAAACATGTTTACGCCTTAAGTTGATCCTGTACGCTTTCTTCTGTGCCCTAAAGGGAATATATGGTCAAGTGAAAGTCATCCAATCATTTACGCACATGGTCTTTTTCAAGAGCAGGCTAAAATATCCGCGAGCGCAATCACGTTTGATTGAACCACGGTCTCCAGACGGCCACGTGAGACTTGAAGTTAGCAAAAAGATTTGTGGTTTAGCTTTGGGCAGGAGGACCAAGGCTGATGTTAAATGCTGGGTTTTATGGCTCCCTTTTCCCAGTAGGCTATAAGATGCCTAAATATGAGATCAAGAGGATGGCAGGTGCTTTGGTGGCATTAGAGCTCCGGGGCCCACGTCACCCTGCGGCCCCGGGGTCACCCTGGAGCGCTGCAGCGTTTCATGGCCGATGGCAATTACCTTTCGCTCTCTATTTAGTGTTCCGAGTTGATTCTGAGTTGTGTTCTCTCTTGCCCAAAGACTGCACAAAAAGCCATTTTCCAAAGCAAACAAATCTGACGTTTCCAGCCTATCAGGCATGAGCACCTGTTCCCCTGCACCTGTCAATGCACGAGTACTTATTTTGCACTATTTACATTATTCCCTGAACTTCACATATCCTGAACCCTTCTCAACGTATTTCAATACCCTGCTGGCTGTATGGGCTTTGTTACCCTGCCTCGCTGAGCAAACCTTGGGCAAAAAAGCATGCTGTATCTATCTAAAGTGCTTCCCAAACAATTGCGGTGCCTCGCCTTGTGTTGTCCGATTCTGCGAGTGGAACTGGATATGGCGAACAGCTGGAGAAGAGAGGCGGCACAAAGGCGCATTCACGCGCCTGCCGGTGGAGAGCTGACGCGTCATCAGACTCGAGCTGGAAGGCAGTAGTGAAGGAAAGACCAGGGACTCCCTCTCCCACATCCACCGCGCTGGAGTCCGGCGCCGCGCTCCGTCTGACCCCCACAAGGTGAAATCCAGCACTGAGGGTTGTATTAATAGAATTCCGCAGTACCGCTGGCTACAGATTCGGCCTCGGTCGCGAACTTAACGCAAGCTGTCTGAAACATTGGACGTCATTAGTCTCCTTCTAGGGTATTGGATTTTGTGTTATTGACTTTTCAATTTTCTCAGGTTTCACAGCGTGGATATTAGGTGGAGAGGCAGTCTTTTTTTTTCAAATAACAATTTTAGAGATCAGTAATGAGTTATTTAGCTTGGAAAGAACAGAGCGCAGTATCTGTAATTGGTTGAAATATATTCTGTTCGTGTTTGAAGAAATTTGTTTGAGGTGCAAGATAGAGGTTATTTAAAGTCATGGTAATCAGACCAACTAAAGAACAGTGCAAGACATTCTGGGACGTAACTGACACATGATGCTCATTGTCATGTATTTCAATTAAACAGATTCAATCCAAATACAATAAAATGTGAAATGAATAGATGTTTGCTTTTAAAATAAAGTTCACCTGCTTGGCTGCTATATTTATATTTAAAATCTATATCTATAAACACACAGTTTATACAAAGGCAGTAATAGGCTATATAGTAGTCTGTAGCCAGGTGTTTGGATATATGGAAAATCAAACACATATAGGAAATTGCTCTCAATGGATTTGTCCACGTTCTACTGTCCCACCCACAGCAGAAGCAACATACTGTATACTGTGGTTAGAGAGTTTGATGATGATATGAATGTGTATACAGTCATTTCTGAAAATGTAATCAAGTCTGTATTTTGATTTAGTCTTTCATCTCACCATTCACAAAAGGTAACCTGAGAAAATGAATCGATTTGAAACATGCCAACAAGGAAACAAATAAGGGAGCCGTTCAGCCACCTGAGTGGATCCAAATGTAAATTACAATAAAAAATGAAATCTCATCTCAATGAAGACTGTGGTAACTCTGAAGACTGGACTGGGCACTGACTGTATGTCTGTGAGTCATCGCAGAATGACAATGTGGATTCCAAAGGGCCTACAGGACCTACTGCAGAAGGTGAAGAGGTCTTTCACGTCTGGAGATCCGGTGGAGATCAAGTTGGCAGAGACAGGTGATGGTAATGAAACAGGTTCAGGAACGAATTGGGAGCAGGAAAGGACGCAGGACATGTTTGTAGCAAAAGCGGCAGAGTAATATGAAAGAGCTGGTGAGGAACAAAGAACATCACTGGAATAAAACAGGCTGGAAACCTGTGCGAAAAGAAACGGGGCTAAAAACGGGACAACGGTGCCTTTAAAGAACACACATTATGGCTTCACACATTATGAAGACCTTTCACCTTTGGACTTGAAGCAACTTCATTCCATTGTTAAAGATCATCTGGCCCTCATGCAGCTGCCCTACCTGGCACAGATAGGTGTTGATGATGCGTGTATCCACATACTCCATAGAGTCTTCTCATGCCTGGACAGAGCCAGATAATACCTTCTTTGATTTCTCAGCCAGCACAATCTGGGTGTTAACTCAAGGTGATGTCACATGGATAAAGGACTACATTACCCACAGGCCCCAACTTGTAAGGTTTCAGGTCTGTGCACGAGTGAGCAGGTCTATGGCACCCCATGGAACTATCTCACCTGCTTTCTTCCCATTCTGTCAGTATAGAGCAGACTTCCAGTACCTCACCAGTTAATCCCACCATAAGAAGTTCACTTTTTTTAATTACTTCACGATTGCAGAGGGCATGGGCAGTGTAACTGAGACAGAGTACAAAGGGATGGCAGAGGACTTTCATCTTGTGGAGAAAGTCACCTGCAGCTAAACATCAGGGAGAAACACAGGAGCCGTAGTGGGATTCTGGCACAGTGGGAAGTCTCTGAGACCATCCTGGAGGAGTATGAGGAGAAGTTCCAGACATAGTAACAGGACTTAGTAATTAACTGTAGGGTCTAGTTGAACTTCTGGGATGGACTAACATACCTGTTGACCAACGGATCCTGTCTGACTGCAGCAGGGTGATTGGGTTATTCTATAAGTCCATGGTGGCCAATGGCCACTCCTTTGCTGTAGCCTGTTAGGGAATCAACACTCCTACACCTTAATGACTTGATTAGAGTGGTGGCTTCACAGGACTAATCCTGCACTAGAGTCAGGGATAGAGACGAGGACAAACCTGGAGAATGTCT
The DNA here is from genome assembly GCF_052324685.1 of Brachyhypopomus gauderio. NCBI lineage: Eukaryota > Metazoa > Chordata > Actinopteri > Gymnotiformes > Hypopomidae > Brachyhypopomus > Brachyhypopomus gauderio. Next base: position 33,574,332 of record NC_135211.1, on the reverse strand, counting down.
CAATCATTTCTGTCCATGGTGTGAAATGTTAGAGCACTTTTAGCAACCAGTTCACTTCACCATATTTCCCCATGAGTGTTACTGGGGATTTTTTTGGCAGTTGCCAACACATTCTACAATGGCAATCTTTTGGCATACTGCCTCAATCCTAGCCTTTCACAATATACAATTAGCCTGTATATGGGTTCATAATGTTTACGAGAACAGAAACCTTATATGAGCACATCAATATTGATATATTTTAATATCGATATTAATTGCATTTTGCCTATTTAGCAATCAACCATTATATTCTGTCTATTGACCTTTCACCATTGCTGTTTGTGTGCCAGCTACCCATGCCTCATAATGTGTTTGATGTTCTTCAGGCTGATTGTCGTGACCTCTTTATATACATATGTCATCACACTGTGTGATTAAAATCAAATCTATCCTTTAAAAACTTGAGTGGGTTCGCCTTCAAATGTGGTAATTTACCCTTAAATGCATGGAGATTGCATCAAATATTTCTACGTACTTTGGGTCATACCATGGAGCAAAAAACGATTTGCAGACTGTCATGATAATGCTGTTCAGTCATGATGGTGTTGTTTGTTCTTCACACTGACTACAAATGTAATTATACACATGACGAGAGGTCAAATATCCCCCCCCCCCCACACACACACACACACAGTACCAGGTCCACTCGTGTCATACCCTCCTATAACAATCCTCTACCTCCCCCAAAGACTTTCACGGAGATCACCAGGTAAGCACCTTCCTTCATCCAATTAAGCCCACGTATGTCGAATGATTTCACGGTCGCATGTTAATTACAGAAGGAAGCACATTACCTTATTATATTTTCACATATCAAATTGTAAATGTTAATTATTCTCCCCCTATCTGTGTCCATTTCCTGCGGCCCTAGTTTCAGGGTGTAGTCAGTGGCATACGGAAAGTGCAGATTGGCCATGCCCTGCAGGGGATCTTCAGCTGTGGATCAGGAGGTGATTGTAAATAAAGCAAAAACTAATTAAAAATGCTCCTTGTGGCTTGTTTAGAATTTTTCATTCTAAATGTTTCAAAAAGTGTTGAAATGCTGACAATTCGGTTGTTCAAATATTCTGGTAGTATCTAAATTCAGTTTTGAAGTCTGGAAAACCTTAGGAAGCCTTTTGCGAATGTTAATTTAAGAAGAGCTTTCCTTCTGATTAGAGGGCCTGTCTGTCATCCTTTTGTGTGAGATCCCTTCTAAGCGTTATCTTGTTGTGAACATTATTAACTCGAACCTTTCACACTTTTAATTATCTTTGTTAAATCTGACCGTGTTCCCTTGGCTACTGTAAGACCCAGATCATCTGAAGGACTTCAAAAAGTAACTGAGAGGAAAATAGTGAACGGATTATGTATATAATGTATGGCAACAGAGGAGTGTGCTGAGTTCAATCCTTTCTGAAAGTGAGACCGTAAAGAAAGCTCAATTTACTGATTTATAATGAGCTGGATAAAGAAGTATGTGTGTGTGTTTGTGTGTGTGTGTGTGTGTGTGTGTGTGTGTGTGTGTGTTTGTGCGAGCATGTGCATGTGTGCGCGTGTCTGTGTGTGAGTGTGTGTGTGGACAAAGAGGTGGTTGTGCTTCATTCTGGAGCTGGGGCTTAATTCAGCATGCGGGAGGGGAAGCGTGCCTCTGTGGGTGACACGCATTTGTGACTCAGCGCCCATGATTAAGGGGCCACGGGTGAAGGAGCTGGACTCATGAGCTCTCACTGCACATGTGACCCTGGAAAAGAACCTGACAATTATCCTGCGTTGTGAACACATCACCTATGTGAAATGACTTCACCTTCAGATGAATTGAAAAAGGAATTCATTTCAGGGTGCATACGAAAGTTCCATTGGTGCAAAAATTGATGACACGTGTGGTATTGTATCCTCTGAAATGTCCTGATTTGTCAGAATAGAGATTGGTCACATGGCATTACCCCTTCACAAGGAAGTATATTCAGTATTTTTGATGGGCTCCAAAACTCACATGACACCCAGTGCGTTTTAACCACTGTAAAATCAGAATTTCCCAAAAAAGATATCCAAGAGAACAGTCAGCGCCATGATGACTATTAAACATCTGTGGTAGGCATTTTTGACACACAAAAATAGCTCTCATTGTCTTTTACTTGTCTCGTCAGTGTAGCCAATTTAATTTGCACTCAGATAGCTCACATTAGGTGCCCTACAGGAAAGAGGAATGTTAATCAAAAGGGCGGCGTGAAGAAGGCTTCTGTGTCGCGTATGCAGACATTACTCGCCAGGTTAGTGCGCTTCAGAAGATCGATGTCCTCTAAGGACAGTGGTACATGCCACTAAAAGGCCTTTAAGACCATTAAGACATTTCTTCCATCCTGGCTTGCTTTTTTATTTTTGCTTTCGGCCTGTCTGTCTGTCTCTCTGTCTGTCTACCTGCCTGTCTCTCAATGAATTAATTACTTACAGTTAGAAATAAAAAACCTGAAAAAAATGGCTCATGTCTCATATTGACTTACTTTGTTACTTGAAACGCCCTAAGGGTCTTACAGGATTAACACTTAGACATGGAGGTCTAGACAAGACGAAGACCGTATCAAACTAAGTAGAGCTACTCAAGCTCTCAGTGGCAGAATGTGCAAACCTTCAAAAAATCAAACCAAAGTTCTATGGTACTAACTGAGATTTATTCAAATTGTTTCAAAAAATCATTCTATGGATGATGCATTAATCATCATAAAAATACTTTTTTGCATCATAAAAGTTTTTGCATTTTTGCATTACTTTACTTTTTATTTCACAATTTGGACTTTTATCTTTGGGAAGCTAGGACCACTAAAAATATGGTTTACAAAGCTACCAGACACTCAGCACAAGCACACAGTACGAGCATCTGTAGAGAGCAGTCACACTGAAGCTACTTCATAGAAAGCATTAATCACTGAATTGCAGCGTGCTTAATAACAGCAGAATGCCACTGGACTCTGCTGTAAGTGAGCACTCACACTGGACCACCCACGAATGCTCAAGAGCTTCATATGATGACACACACGAGAGCAAAGTTTCCACTGGACTGTGATTTAAGTGCTTGCTGCTTTTTGATGGACTTGTTGCAGTTGCCACAAGCAGCGTGTGACATAGCCTATTTAACGCCTGTAAGTTTGCAAAATAAATAGACTCCATGAGACTTTTCTGGCTCGACTGAAACTATTAAACATAGTCGGTGACTGCAGTAAACATAGCGTGCAACTCAGAATTGTGCAGCTTAAAATAGAATTCCATACAAAAGACGCATTTGAATTTTTTTATCATTTGTTGATGCCATATTGTAGACCAGGCGTAAAGTCTGTTCTCAAAGTATATTTTAATTTAAATGTTATGTATAAAATATGAATATATGTATATATGTTATGCTGTTTGTTGAGTATTTAAATGACCACTAACACCACAGATAGCACCTGATTTCCTTGTACTTTACAATATTGTATGTCTATTTATGTCTATGTTTATTTGCACTTCTAATTCCTGTAGTTTAGTAGTAGTCTGGTTCTAGAGTATCTTGAATTCTGACCTATCTACACTACTATCTGGGATGCATTCTGTGAACACTTTGTAAAAGTCACTCTGGGTGAGGGTGTCTGCTAAATTACCAAAATGTAAATGTAAATGTACATGTAATACTCAAATTTAAATAATAAATAAAAAACCAATAATAAAATAATCATAAAATAAAAATAATACAAACAATAATAAAGCAGGTAAATGTTTATTACATTTTAGATTGAACTGTTTTAAATAAAATAATACTTTAAATATGTACTGCACGTCTCCTCTATGTCAGTGATAGCCTGTAACGTGTTGCAGGTTTGTTTCCCCAACACTGCGAGTGTTGAAATGAAACACGTGGTTTTGTTGCAGGAAGTGAATCAAGATGGCGGCCTCTACAACACTGCTGTCCGAATCTGTGCTCGGATGGTCTATTTTCACCCTAGTACTGCTGGTAAGACAAACGTGTGTGATGAGACCTTATTGTGTGTGTTTAGGCTACTCGGTAGGTACACTGACTGTGTATTTCCCCAAACACGCTGTCGTACGGCTCCTCAAAGTTTTGATTTGCTCAACATGTTAACGTTAGCTAGCTAATATGCTAGAATTTAAGCCACTTGATGTTAAATAAAACGAATGTACAATTTATTCACGGTTTGGGGGATGCAAATACGCGGTATATTTTCCTTGTGACAGGGCATGTATTTATGAAGTGTGTCCATATGTAAGCTTAGCTAGACTAGCTAGCTGGCAATGGTAGATGTATGTTATGTAAGTACATATGCGATTTATTTAATTAACTACCTTAATAATAGTGTACCTGTCTAATAGTGTAAAATACATGCATCTGTTGTTTTATTAAAAAATATAAACGCAGTACTGCATAGTTAGCCGTTGTTATAGGTTTTGAGTACATCATTGTCCTGAGCTGCAGGAAGTGCAGTTTAACTAAATACAATTATAATGGGAGATCTTTAACGCGTACGTCTGGCTTTAGAAGTAGCTGCGCTCTCCCAACATCCCCTCTGATTAGTTTGAACTAATTACACATAACCATGTTGTGCGATCAGTGATCGATTTCATGTTCTCATCTTGGTCGACCTGGAATCCGAAGTCCGAATTGAAGTGCACGCTTAACGTTTCACACGCAGCGCGTTTGAGTCACGCAGCTCGCCGTAGTCCTGCGCGTGCACGTCCAGCACCGAGGCTTTAGCGCGAGGCCGTTTGATTGATCCTGCACCAGCACTGCACTTTTGATCGGGCGCGCGCGGGGTTAACGCGCGCGGAGTGTGTCTGGAGCGCGGCCTGGTTGCACGCGCGTGATCAGAGCCGCTGGTTTAAATGCCGCGTTTAATGAGACGGGCCCGTCCGGAACCGTCTGGCTCCTGGGACCTGCAGAATGAACCCTGGCGCTGGATTTTACTTCTGGAAGGACGGAGAAAGACACGTTGCACATGAATTATGTCAAAATTAGTGGTGGTTAATCCGAATTTTAAAGGTCTATTACTGAAACGTTGATTGGTTCAAAAAAGCAAAGTCATTTTTTATTTATTTGTAAGTCAAACTATTGTGCTCTTCTGTCTTTATGTTTTATAGAAATAAGACTAGATATATAATGTGATTATTGATACAGACTGAAAACTACACATAAACACGACATTACAAATTAAATGTGTCTTATATAGACAGGCTTAAGTTAATCTTTACAGGTGATTATTGTAACAGTGTTGGGATAATGTTACTCTGCTACTGCAGCTCCTGAGATAAACACTGTTAGGCCCACATGCACAAGTATATCTCAAAATGGCGACACCCCGGTCCTGGATGGTACTGGTATCAGTTATTAGACACCCCCTGCTGCAGTGGTGTTGTTGTCACATTGAGGCTCGTCCATGTATCTGGTCAGCAGCGGTCAGACACTGAAAAGTGGCAAATGGTGTGAAAGATGGCCTGCAGACAGTGCACAGTGAACTACAATCTTTAAAAGCACACCTTTCAAATGAAACAGCAGGCACTTATAAAACATGTGTGCCTTAGAAGTGAAGATGCACAAATGTTTAATCAAGTCGGTGGAGAGAGAGCGTGTGTGTAGCACAGTTCTGCATTGGTCTGCATGTCATTAGCAAAAGTCTTTGCCATTTTATTTTTAAGAGATGGGACAATATTAAAATTAAATTTTATGTAATCAGTAAATTCAATAGGCTATTTGATTTTAATGTGTACTAAAGTATGTTAAAGTATTTACAACAAAAGACTAACGTTGAAAATGAATGACATCACATTTATCAAATTATTGTTGTAGGAAATATTATAATAAATATATATTCACTTTGTTGGGACTTGGTTACAAAATGTCTTGAGGTAATACCCCTTTCGGAGCTGCTTTGCCAATTAAGACAGTTATTGGGATTATTAAAATGTGAAACAATTTTTTGTAATCAGTCTATATGAATTATACTGCAGTATACGGAGTTTCACACTCTAGTATATCCCATCCTTAATGTCTTTATGAATATGGTATCTTTTCATTAGAAGTTACCGTAAAAAAAAGTATATATATATTTATATGCATTTCACATTTCTCTTTTATTACTTCATTTTCTCTCAGTAAATGGAATGACGTACCTTGTAAACTTAAAAGCGTAAAGTCCTGTTTACGTCCCACTCGCAGGTGATTCTGGCCTTCTGCTGGGTGTACGTTCGGAGGTACCAGAGTCGTCAGGAGAGTGAGGTCATATCCACCATCACAGCGATATGCGCTCTGGCTGTCGCCCTGATCACCTCCGCTCTCCTCCCGGTGGATATCTTTCTGGTGTCCTTCATGAAGCACCCAAATGGAACTTATAAGGTACCAGCTTTTTTTTCTGGATTGCTTCGCCATCTTGAGGCTCGATGAATGTGGATGGGGAGAGCTGACAAATGGGGGTGTTGCTCCCAGGAAGAGAAGCTTTCTGCTAAAACTCTGGTTATGTGACGGCTTCCGATATGGTTTAGAAGTTCTGAGACGTATGCGGTAAAACATGATGGTTTTGGTCTTAATGGCTAGAACTGAGAAGATGAAGGAATTCTTGTATGTCTTTAGAGTACTTGGAGCCTTAATGATAAATGCTTTGATGCACATAAGCTTCCATACACATTTTCTACTGTTAATAATATATTCGTATTAGTAAACCACAATGTCCTATAAAGTCTTGTTGGTTTCATTTGCTTTGATTAGAGGCGATAACTGAATTCATGTGTGAGAATCAAGGGACCTCAGGAATTAACTGAGGTGGAGGGATTTTTCCTGACCCAGATTTTGAGAGAAAATGCTAACTGTTGTCCACAGTTTGTAGAGGACTTGATCACGTCTAGAACTCCAGCCAAAATCTATATATTACATTAAAAGGCCCATGCCAGGAAAATAAAACTGACAAAAAACCCCCACAAAAGATGTAATTTACAAGTAGAAATATGGGTTTGGTGTGTTGGAGAGGGTGTGTGTGGTTTCCTCCTTCTCTGTAGACCAGAGCTTTTGCACTAATCATGTCAATGTTGCACCAACAGGATAAGTTATGTTCTCTGTGTAGGAGCTTAACACTCATGCCTAATTGGAGGTGATGTTTTCTTTCTTTATTGTGAGCATGATAATTGAATTTTGGGTTGTGAATGGTGAATAGTTTCAGCCAGAACATTTGCTTTTGTTCTATCTTTCAACACAAAAATAATGGTGTACAGATTTTCACAACATTACAAAGGAGGACACACATTCCTACATAAAAAAACAAAACTGAAAAACACTGATAAGCTGAGAAAAATGAGTGAATATCCCTCCACGAAACCCCTCTATGAATATTCCTCTAGTCAAAAGCAAAACACCTCCTGGGGCCAGTTCTTCTTCTTCTTATAGGGCGTAGTAAACGGAGGCCACAGGTGTCTGGTGTTGCCCAGTGGGGCCTGCTTGGGGGGGCGTGGGCCTGCTGAATAAACACAGATGATACTTGAATAGATTATGGGCAGTGATCCACTCCTTTGACGTCGGCAGCTGTGGTAATCCGTTTATTCTCGCACGGATGCCCTGCAGTTTGTTTCCCTTCCGGAGCAAACGGCCGAAGGAGCCTTCCACAGTGAATGTGACAGGACGGCGGGATGCCTGATGGCCTGACGGAAGCTCAGTGCTCAAGGAAGAGCACGCTTGAACCAGCCCAGGCCTGATTGGAGCGAGGCACGAGTTATCAACAGGTGTCCAAACGTAAGCTGGACCCAAATGTTGCAGATCTTTGGTTTAGTTGACACAAAATCACTCGTGTTGCAGGAGGATAATTGCACAAAGCGATTATTGGGTCATCCTGATCCAGGTTCAGAGTGCAAAGGATCTTCCAGAGTTTGTGTTCCAATTAGTAGTTCAGTCTTTTAGGGTGAGAGGGCGGGGGAGGGGTGTGGGTCCTTGGATAAGGGTTCACCGTGAGGCCCGCACCACAAAGAATGATTTACCATCCACGGGTAGACGGCAGTCCGCCCTGGCATTTGGATCAGTTTCGATAACCTATGAGTCATCAAACTGTCGGGTCACTTTTTTGATAGGATCTCTATCATCACGCTCGCTCGCACGCCCGCGTGCAGCGAATCACCGAAGGAACGCTAGTCCTACATCTCCTAGTATATAAAGCCTGTCGCATGTTGTCATCCAGGCTCCACCGTACTGGTAGGTGGCAGCTTCTCGATTGGTCTGGTTGGAGCCCTCGCCTTGTTCCTGCGCTGTAGCTCGTATCGCCGTGCAGGTGGATTGTAAATGCAGGGCACATGCGGGGAGTCTGGCTGGCCTTACGTATAAATCTGGCTGTGATTTATTGCACGTTGACTGCGCCATCATATTCCACTCGTGCACTGTAGCGAGACTCCAGTTTCCGTTAATGAGATGGAGTTCTGAAGGACACCAGCGCTCACAAATATATGAAATATTAAAACAGCAATCCATATTCTTAAGTGGTAATTTTTGGTGTAAATGTGCTCTTTTTAAAATAAATGAATAAAACCCACCACGCACGACAAAAAATATAAATAAAAAAAGATCCCTGTTTTCTCAATTTCAGGACTGGGCAGCAAACAATGAAACCAGGAAGCAAATCGAAGACACAGTTCTGTATGGCTACTACAGTAAGTATTTCATCCCAGACACCTTTCTCTACCAGATAAAGTGTGACCGATGAATTTCAGAGCCCTCCGCTCATGTGGAAACTGGTACCATTCTTTAACCTCTATCGTCTGCCCCCCCCTCCCGTCGTTCGAACGGTGCCGGAGCGGCTGGTGTTCAAATCGGATGTTTCGTATCGATTAATGGATGCCGTAAATTGCTCCACGCATGCAGTCCGCCCTCGGGCCTGGGAACGTGAGCCATAAAGTTGGTGGATGAGTTTATTTGCGCGGTTCAGCTTGGTTACATTGAGCAGGAGTGACCAATGGTGCCTTCTGCGACAGTGTATCCTGGCCAGCTAAGAAACCTCATCGGTTGGCCATTACATTAAAGCTGTTGCAAAAGCTCACGGAGCTTGTGAGTATTACACCCTGTCCTGTGTCGTACATCTCCTCGCTGTGTATAGTTGAGTGGGTAAATTTACAATGAAATGTATTTCATTTTGCACAGTATATTTGTAATATTCAAAATGGCAAAAAATTAGATTTAATTCAATTTAAGCCTCTATGCTTTGAGACGTGCAGAAATCACACGCCTTTGCTTATGGACACCTCCCCCAGTTAAATGGGGGACCATAAGTAATTGGACAGCTCAGCTGCTTCCTGGGCAGCTGTGTGTTTTTGCATCATTAGGTCATGCACAAGCGAGCCAACGTCTGGACTGGATTATGTACGTGGCCTATGCATCTGCTGCTGTCGTATCTCCACCGTCCCCATGTGGGCTTTTCAGAAATGGTGGGCGGAGCTTTGGGTGTGGCCCATGGCCCCCCGACCCTCCAGGGGACTCTGGATTCTGGGGCCTCGATTTGGAAAGGAGATAAAGCAAAACAACAACAAAAAAACATTTGACCCTCCCGACGGCTGAAAGCGTGAATCTGGGGCGCTCTCGAGGTGCGGATCGAAAGACCTGATCTGCATTTGTTTTATGGCTAGCCAATCCAATCATCCCTGTGCCGAGAGTCTGGGTATGGAAGCTGAGCCAGCATTTGAAGCGTCCCATCAAACGAACGCTGATTAAAGGAAACGAGTGCTGTCCCTGTACTTGAGACCAGCAATCAAGGAGACTAGTCCAATCACAATGCTCCAAATTGTTTATTGACAAGCGAGCCTCGGAATCTTTTTGTTGACTCACTATTACTTCTACTAGTCGATAGATGGGGTCTTGTTGAAGTGGCAGGCACATGTTGCAGATCTTTTTAATCTTGTGTTTCTTTTTTGTGACACCGCGACACCACTTTGGTGGTGGAAGCTATTTAATGTTTAAACGGGAGGATGCCGCTCTCGGCTCAGGAAGGCAAGACCAAAGAATCTTCGATACCAGCAGAGCAGGCGCTTCCTGAAATGAAGTCATTGAACCAAACAGAAATGGGTGCGTTACCAGGAAAGACACTTCAGTATATTTCAATTTACAATTGTCAGTGAAAAGCAGGTTCACATTTAACATTTGTTAGTGATTAATTAATTATTTAATCTCTGCTGAATGATAACCCTATGTCAGTTACCATTTAACAATGGGCATCATTTTGATAATGTGTTGAGCGTTATTAATCAAACTAGGCTGCTGTTTTTTTTTAAGAATCAGTTCATCGATCAGCAGCAGTGTATGATGCCCGTGTTGCCAGACTGTTCGTGCTGTGTGTGTTTGTGAGGCGGTCGGGACGTGCAGGGGTGGCTGATGTTGAAGTCACGCCATGATCACTGGGTCCTGAGCGGAGTCTGACAGGTCAGAGGTCAGCCCTGTGCTGCGGGGGGGTTTGTCTGGTCTCCGGGTGCCAGAGCACGTTGTGGACCCTCAAAACTCATTTTATTCCCCCTCCTTCACTTTTCCGTAAATGTGGGGGGGTAGGGGGTCAAATAAGAACAATATCAGTATCTCGTATCAAATCAAAATCAAGTCGAGCAGAGAGACTTTCCGTTTTTTTTTGTATTTGTTTGCCTTACAGAAAAGATGGAGGTTGTGTGTGTGTTTCCTCTCAGCTAACCTGAGATAGTAATTATGAACACTCCTCCTATACTGCTTTTTTTTGTCACTGGCACGTTAAAAAAAGCAAAATGACAACATACTCGGATTGTAGTAGAGGAAAAAAATATATATATATTTTATGAAAATGACTGAGAGTGGGCCTCCGTTTCCCTGTGATACAAGTATCCCGCTTAACAACCGTGTCCAAATAGGTGTTTCACACCAGCAGGTTCGACAGCCCCCCCCCTCGCCTTCTCTGCCTTTGATCATGTCTTCCCCTCTGTGATTGCTTGTGTTGGGGGTTTACATTCTCATCTCTCTGCTGCGAGGGCACAGAGTAGATGGGAATATTGGTCCCATCATTTCAGAGGCTCCTACCCTGCACGCTATTCATAGGAGGCTCTTCGCCGGCAGATGGATGTATGGGTGGAGTGGGGGGGGGGGGGGTGTGTGTGATGTGACCGTGATGTGGTGCCCCGCCGTGATGCACTGGATTTGATATGCTGAGTGACGGGTGAGGCGTCCAATGAGAAGTGAGAGCACGGGCGCCCTGCCCCTTGCAGTACGAGTGGATTAATGGTAGGAAGTGGAGTGTCAGCCATGGACGGCACCGCCAATGCTCCTCTAACCTCTGTCCAAGAGAGGAGGAGCCCCGGGGTGGAGTGGGGGGTGGTGCCGAGACCGCCCTCCAGAACTGGATGGTTTAATAACCGGGCGTCTCTGCCCTGGTACCCACAGGCATGTCATTTGCATCACAAAGGCTGAAGGCAGCGAATGCTGTTATAGTAATTAATAGATTGTCCTCTGGTCAATGGCTTAGTTTGCAACATAGGTTGGTCTGTGTCATGTTGGGAGTCCCACACACACACACACACACACACACACACACACACACACACACACACACACACACACACACACACACCCTCCTTCATGGATGCAAATCCAGCAGCTCGAAATGAAGCAGCCCTGCTTATTCGCTGCCTCTGCGTTGTGGCCCTTCTCCCTGCTCTGTGGTTCACTGTGAATTAGACTCATTGATTGCCTGAACACCCTGTCCCCACACACACACACACACACACTCAACCAACACTGCCACCTCCCTCCACTGCAGCATTCAGCAAAAATGTCCCCTTCACCCGCCACTAGGTGGAGCTCCAGCTCCGTGCGTGTTGGCAAGGCTGAGCCCCAGATATTTGACGGTGCCACAATCTCTAAAAACCTTTACAGGGCTGTGCTCAAAGGCAGAATCTGACAACCCCGTCCGTCCATGTCAATGCAAATGGAATAATTACAGGGCTGACAGCGAGATTGGGCTGCTCTGCTGAGCGATATTTTTATTTATTTCTTTTTTGCAGGGAGAACTGATTTGTTTTCAGCCCAGGACCCATTTAATGGGCGCTCACGTGCCCTACATCGATGGGCGAGCACATCTCTAAAAAGGCTATTTGAATCCAGACCCATTCACCCAGCACTTGGCTGTAATTATTTGATTGCTCCGTATCGCCTTTGTTTAGGGTGCCGATCACCCTTGATTACTGATGTTTCAGGGCATCCTTTAGCTGTCACAGACCTCATTCATGCCACAGTGTGCAGCGTACTCCGTGACTGGCTCCCCGTAACTGGTATCAGGATCCACTTGGCGCTCTCTCCCCGCGCGCGCGATGCTCGTCGACGTTTACGAACCGTCCGCGTTTGATTTTAATCAGCCTCCACGAGGCAATCATCGGGTGTTTTATAGTTGTTTTGCTGATAATAAGAGGCTTATGGTCCATGATCGCTGCTGCAGCACTTGTTTGGAAACACTAGAACGTGAAACGCCTCGATTCTTCCGGCAGTTTCTGGGCAATGCAGTGCTTGGGAATACATCACATTATGCCAATATAGGGAAATACAGGAGTGTGTTCTTCTGCAGAGAAAACAGTGCTGACAACAAACAGTTCAGACAGGCAACGGTTTCCTCTCTCTCTCTCTCTCTCTCTCTCTCTCTCTCTCTCTCTCTCTCTCTCTCTCTCTCTCTCTCTCTCTCTCTCTGACTAAATTGCCTGGAAGAAGGCTCCCCATTATTTAAAGGGTGCCGTTGAGCGTCTAAAATGGCTTCCTCTGATCTCTCCTGATATTTTGAGATCCCTCTCCCAATGTGCATCAGTATCCATTTGTACATCTGCCCTCACTGTGCTTCATAGCCGCAAATGCATAGAGGCCCAGAACCACGATAAAGACACCCCCCCCCATGTTAGGGAATAGAGTGCTGGGTGTTGTTATGCACTCCACTCTGTAGGCTGTATGTGGTGGGGCCTGAAGACGAGGTTAGAGGTGAGCAGGCTATGCTCTTGCTCGATTTTCCACATAGTCAGCAGGGCTGAGTCCTTCTGACCCGCTTCCCACTCGCCACGCCGCCATTGACAGATTGAGGCGTTATCGAAACGGGCGGCTTCCCGACCCCGCCCTGCCAGCACCTGGGCTGCAGCCTAAACGAGGAAGAGGATGAGCGAAGGCCCATCAAACTGGTCTCGGGCTCCGTCGCAAAAGCCAAGCGTGCCTCGTGGCGTGAGTTTCTGATCATCGGTACAAGCGATGTTGAACATAGATGGACAGTGATTAAAGCCCTGTCCGAGGCCCACTACATCAGCGCAGATTAACCTTTCAGGTTAAGCAATTAAAGGGGAGATATATTTTCCTGACTGGCCTGGTGCCAGGTCCCCAGCCAGCTTTTCCATTTAGCATTAGTGCTCTGCGCTGCCGATTGGCCCAGACTTTGGCCACAGACCGCAAGGTTAAGTGGGAACGTACAGTTGAAGGAGGCAGAGATGTTCTCCAGATGGGCCCCATATTTTCAGATGGGGCTTTAAAGGCCTCCCGTGAGAAGCCCTAGGTTCGTTACTAATCCGGTTGCGTTCGAAATGTCAAGAACGCTTCAAAGCGCGAAGCTTCTCGCAAAACTTCTTAAGCGGCACTTTTGAGATAGAGGGTGCTTGAGATTTTGGGCTCAGATGAAGCAGAGGAAGAAGGAACTGTTGAGACGACGGTGGGGCACCAGCCGCTGTTCACATTCAAATTGAAGTGTCAAGACTACCTGCCTTGCTCTTGGTTCTTCTGCTCACACTCCACTGCATTTATTCACATCTTCTCGAACGTGTAAGAATCTGCGACAGTCTTTTTTTAGCCAGGCTTACCCAAGTGCGTCAGGAGCCGAAGATGACGAACACGAACCCTTCGGGAGGTCAGCGCACGTAGCGCTGTCTTCGTTTTGTTCTTCTTTATTCCGTTTTGCTCTTCTCCACATTCCGTTGCGTCATTGTTAATCTTCGTCTTCTGAAGAAAAACAAGTGCTCGTGAGTCGTTTACCAATTAAATACCGCCGTTGGGCACATCACGCTTTGGGGAGACGATGCCTCTCCTCTTTGCGTTTGAGCTGTTTTCTCGATGTTTCTAAGCGTTTCTAAGCGCTGTGCAATGGCTTTGAGGTCACGGGTCACGCCAGGAATGAACTGTAAAAAAGAAATCAATTAAGATAACTGTTCGGAGCGGCAGCCGTCCAGGTCGCTGCCTTATTTCATCATGTGTTGCATAAACACGACCTTCCTCTCCCTCGTTACCTCGCATTTAATTTGACGTTCGCGACTCGTGTTACGTGCCCACTTCATGCCCAGGAGAAATTGCTGCCATATCTCCTCCTGTAAAGGCAGACGAGGAAACCCGCGGTGTCCGCCTACTCTGCCATGGCGGGGGGAATGGCGGGGATAGCACTTACTTTTCAATCAGATATCAGCCATGCTCCACTACAAAGCAGAATCAGATGATGCCGTTCGAGTGCTGCCATTTTTAAATAGCGCTGGAGACAATTTCTTTTCTTTTTCTCGCCCGTCCCAAGCACCGAGTCAAAAGCGTACGGTCTGAACAGCCATTGTTTGGGTTCATCGAGTATCTTCCTCATATATTCCACATTCTGGTCTCTCCTCCTCCACTTCTGCTGTCAAGGCTACCAAACCGCACGGAGGCCGTGAAAGCCATGGTTATATGAGCGCTGTACAGCGCCCAAGGTGAATGTCTAACGACTGGGTGAAACCTTATTAGACACCTGCTGCCTCCTCTCTGCATGTGTCTTATTCAGAGATCAGTTTTTCTTAATCTACAGACAGGCCTTTTTTGACCAAGTAAAGGACTGGAATCACGTCGTAGCTCGTGGCTATGTTCACGCGATATTGATTTCTCCTCCACTATAGCCGGGGCGATCGGGGAACGCGTCGTCCCTGGTCCTATGGTGTTTTATATACATCAGTATTCCTTTGCTGCATTTTTCGGAGGCTGATGAGCCCTCGGGGGGCGCAGAAGCGAGAATCCAATACGACGGCAAATTATCATCCACCCTGATATTTAATCGTCCTGGCCCTGCATGGTGCAAAGGGGTAATCCTCCAGTAGTGGCAGCCTCTACTGATTTACAACCCTTGTGGCAATCAATCGCAAATTTGGCCTGGCCACCTGCTATCAGTTATATATACAATTTAAGAGACCTCTCCAATTTTTCTCTTAAATCAGCTTCTCCGTATGTAGCTGTGGCATCCATTTCTTTCCAGTGTCTGTTGAATTCCCACATTCGGCTTAATTAATTGGTGTGCGAATAGGTGATCACTTGAACCAGACTTGACGTAAACAGCAGCACGAAAGACCGCCAAGACGCAAGAAAGCTGGGATTGCAAATCTGGGTTATTCCACCAAGTATTGATCCCTAAACTTGTCTTAAGTTGAAGCCTTAGTACTGTGGGGTTTAAATTTTAATTACACACAGGACGGATGTCGGATGCCTGTATGTGTATGTGAGCAAGGACTTTGCAGGACGTTTCATTCTGAAATCAAATACAGCAGAAGACCGACATCACAAACGAGTGCTGCACTCTTCCTTGTGTGGAAATGATGTGTGATACAGGGCCTAGCACAAAAAAGAACATGAACTTGTTTTCTTTGCATTGTTGGAGATCTGAAAACACTGAATCTTATTTTGCCCATTTGTAATTTTCTGCAATAAATGTTCTAAATGACAAAAAACATTATTTGGGAGAAATGTTTTCAGTAATTATAGGATTAAATGAAAACGTTTGCCTAAAAACATACCTATAAATAGTAAAACATGAGAGTGTGTGTGTATGTGAGAGAGAGAGAGAGAGTGAAAAACAGAGACAAAGGAGGGCCAATGGAAAAAAAAGTGAATTAGGCCCAAATGAAAGAGAAACATTTGTACAACGTTGTCATAACCTTGGTCAGTCTTTAGCAGTGATTCTCACTGTAGGGCTTTGAAGAACAGTATGGCAGGAGCCCTGGCTAGAAAGAAAGATATTCTTTACAGAGCCTCCAGTTCAAACCTGCATAAAACATTCATTTAAATCCGAATGATTTCAGTGGACTCCGGCACAGATATAAAAAAAACTCATCGGGAAGACTTGACGTAACCGAGCCAGTCTCTCACGCAGTCTGTGCTACTGTCTGGGCAACCATGAGCTTCAATAAAACACTGGTACCTTATTTCCAGTGGCAACACAGCATTAATGATTCATGTCACATCGAGATTCTGGATGGATCCGTGGAAATTCAGAAGAAAGAGTGGCAGTGGTGGCGTTCACAGGCTGCAGAGCGAGCCGGCGGAAGCGTCTACCAACGCTTAGTCACATCGCGCCACATATTTGTTTCCTGCCGTAACGTTTTCCCATGAAAGGACCATGTTTCCTGAAAGGTCCCCTCGGCCCGGTCCCCTCGCCACAGCCTCGGTCCCCTCGACACAGCCCCGGTACACCGCAAGACTCCAAAAGATCCACTGGGTCTCTCACCGGGGTTCTCAAAGCAACGCAAACCGGACCAGGGCCACACGCAGTACGCAAGTCCACTTTGGCGGAGTTCCGTCCCAGCGCTCCGATAAAAGCCAGGTGGCGGGAACAAGGAGCCGCATTTATCCGTGTCGTTAGGACAGAACTAATGAATTAGCTGCAGAGTGATTTGCTGTGGCAGGCTAATTTGCAATTCCAGGCACAAAGTTAAAACGTAGCGTGTTTGTCGCCGTGATTCGTCTGGGCCTTAGAAACCGATCACAAAGGCCTGTTGTGCTATCAGTATGTATGAAATTAACCGGCCGCACAAACAGTCTTTTGTTTTAAGTGCTCCTAATTGTTTTTCCTAACACAGTTGGCATCCCTGTCTAAGATGCGCAAGGTGTTAATGCCAAGCACTGGTCGTTTTAATCAGAAGTAATAATTTTGTAATTGTACTTTAATACCTTCTAATGGTTTTCCTACCTGCTTCCAGGAACAACAGCAATAGCTAACATGTTACATGTAGTCGTAACAATAATATAGTCTAATAAGTCTATATTCTGTAAACACTACAGACATATTTGGTTTTCTGTGTGTTTGGTGTTGTCACTTAAGCAGAGTCCTGCATACTTCCAGCCGCAGGAAGGAGTGTAATCTCTCAGCGTCTAGTGGGCAAGCTTACACCTTTGCTGGATGCTTCAAATTCACCTAGCTGGTGATTCCTGAGCGGTTCTCAGGGCTCAGCCCGGATGCGTGATTCCCCCCCAGTCCCCACCCGACTGTCAGGAGGGGCGACCGGCGGAGAGCTATAAAAGGGGCCAGAGCCTCCGATGGGCCGAGCTTGGCCGTTTAATTATTTAGCCCCCTTTCCACTGTGTCGGGGGAATTAATATGCTAAACTTCGCTCCACGGTCAGGTGCTTTCCCTGGCATTAGATCTGGTTAGAGAGTAATGGATGAACCGCAGCGACAAAGTGCGGTCCAATCCCCCCGCCGTGTTAATATTCATGCTGTTATGATTAATATGACCCATCGGTTCGGCACCGCGAGTGTGCGGGGCTAGCAGGGGACTGGCGGCGGCCACCGCTTGCCTCTAGCAGTCATTTGTTAGCGGCACGCCGGCGTGGAGTCGACTTGGAGAGAAGTGGCCGTCGGCGCCTGTAGGGAAACCACCGTCTCCTGAGCGATTAGACGGCGTTGCGGCTTATTGAAACTAATGCCTTCCTGCCGTCGCCCCCTGCTGGTCTGGAGCTGTTCTTTGGTGATTTGATCTAGATAACGACTTTGGTCGTGGGCTGGCAGGTGCGCGGCGTGTTGTGCGGATGCTTGCGGTCCCTGGCCAATGTTCCATCCGCAACGTTACGTTTTTTAAAACGCCATCCTGAATCCTACTCTGGTAATGGAGGCTTTTTGTGACAATGCAACCTGAAGTGGTCTGATTAAAGCTTTTTTTTACCTTTTGATCCATCTCAAGTGATCTGATCCTGAGTGAGTAGCCGAAACTCGTGGCTGATTACACCTGCCTTCTCCGGCGCTACCGTCTGACGTTATTTCTAACTCAAAACAAGGAGACCGGTTTGCATCGCAGGTTGTGGTGTTCTCATCTTCACAGAAATATAGGAGATGTATTTGCCAACTTTCGGTACAGAGCTAATATTTTATCTGATTCCATGTTATCTTCTCATGCCAGTCACATGAGAACAAAGTGTACAATTATAATGCAAAAAGGAATTCATCTGATATTGGAGTGTGAAATCAATTTCGAAGTATCTCTCTACTCTGTGGCTTCTGGTGTGTGATGCAATGGCCATGCTTGAGGTTGTCCAAGGCTCAACGTTTCTATTAAGTTTCCTTCCTTTAAGCAGAGTTTGTGGAGAGAGGTGAGGTCTCATTGGATGGTGAGCACTAGAGGAACCCCGCATTAATAAAAGTGCTCAATTTGAGAATGGAGGAAAAAATTGCTTTTCTCTCTCCTGACTGCTTCATTCATCTTTATCAGGACTCTATTTGACTGATGAGTCACTAGTGAGGCCTGTAGCACGAGTAATACTCCTATTTAAAGCTGCATCGATTGCGTGGCGGCGCACACGGGCGCCGTAGTCCAGACGCCTTCATTGTTTAGCGTTGCTTTCCCAACTTGTGCTAACAAATTGCATTACCGTGCGAAGGAGATGTGATTCTCTCCTGGAGTCACTGGTCTTTATTAATGTCCTTTTGGTTTAGATAGGAAGTAACCCTGCATCATGCCTGCAGCGTGGCGCTATGCCGTCTCCTGCGGAGGAGTTCATCACACCTCGCGCTGTTTGAGAACGCTCACTCCTGCAGCAAGCGAGGAGAATGGAGGCTGGAGCAGCGTGTGGAGGCATCTCCTGGGGGAGGCGTGCAGAAGGAGGTGGGGGTGTGGGGGCGGATGCAGAGGTGGAGAGTCCAAGCGAGCTCCTTACAAGGAGCTCCTGACATATCGCAGCCGGCTGGCGTTAGGACAGAGACTGATTCTGGGTCAGGGTTCAAACTTCTCTAGCTTATCGGTTGGTGACGTGATTTAAAAACGTTCACTGGTTCAGGCGTCCGATATGTCCTGGGGTATCGGTGCCGTCCTCTGCGCCCTCGAGAACGCTACAGACGGCCCACGTCTCGTAATTTGGCTCGAGGGCGAAGGTCATATGGCATCCATCCGAGAGCCATTTGCCATATGGCTGCGTAGCGGCGGGCATGGTGCGGTGAAACACCCCCCCCCCCCCCCCATGGCTGCCCGGCCCTGCAATGGGGAGTGAGCCTGCTGAAAGCTTCACACTCAGTGCATTGTGCTCACTTCCCCCAGACACGCTTTTATCACACAGCGACTCTGGTAAATAAATAAATAAATAAATAAGTGCAGCAGGGCGTGCTGGTCATCTGCCACTGGGGAAATAGCGCCGGCTATGCAGCGGGAACGAGTGTGGAAGAGCATCGCGAGCCCCTTTGATCAGACGTAAGGCTGGATACAAGGCACCTGACACTGCTTTGCAAAAACAAAAAAGAGAAAGATCTCAAACGACAGCGCTATAAAAGGCAATCAACGAGTGCTCGACCAGCTGCCGAAAAATCGCCATATCTCTGCTGTTTGGCTCACAAAAAACAATGCTAGCAGTTTCCAGCGCGTTAGATTTTGTTTTGAAGCAAAGCCCCTCACACCCCTCCCCCCAACCACCACAACTCCTTTGCCAAATGCCCTAAAGGTGTCGCACAGTTGCAGCACTAATATGTTAAAAGCCTTCGTGTTCAGACTGAAGGAAACAATGTGATTCATTTCATCTACCGGTGCTTCTCAACTCAAATCAATTATCATACAAAAACATATGCCCACATTTTGGAAGAGCAGTTTAATTGCTTTCCATGGTTGTAGAGAGGATTTATTTATTTCTTTAGCTTTATTTTTAACCAGCGTGCTGTAATTGAGGACAGGAAGGTGATTGAAAACATGGCGCCATAGTCCTCTGGGGGGCACAACTTCATTTGCAGTGTTGGTACTGCAGCTACAAGCACAGCGGGTTTGGATCAGTACCGAGCCAGTTTTTTAATATAGAAGCAACGAACCTTAAAAGTCTGCCAATGCCAAATACGAATGCATGAAGTTTCCCATTAAAAAAACCGTTTCTTACATGATTGGGGTTGATTGTAAATTTCAAAAATAAGTAATAACGTTAATAAGTACACTGTTAGTGTAATATACTGCAGAACTGCAATGATAGCATATGAATGCAGATAACTCATCGTTAAAAAACATGACAGGCTATCAGGGCATATAGTACCAAACTTGCTAAACGTCGGTACTTGCTACACTATACTGTAATAATTCTGTAGTTACACTGCAATATTATGGTATAATGACTGGCTTCCCAAGACTAGTATTTGAAAGTTTGGTAGTATTTCACTGAAGTGTGCTAATCCACCTTTACCGAGTGCTCACATCCGTAAATCAACATGTACACTTGGAAACTACTGCAGATTATCACTCTCGGCCTCTGTCTGTAGGTCCTGCCAATGTATGTGCTGCATAATCCCATGTTATCAATCTGACGGTGATTTTTAAATCTAATTTCTCTGTGTAAAATGACTGGTAATCAGGTTTCAGAAGAACAAGCCTTTAGTTATAATCCTTGACATTGCTTTCGCCCCATCTCAGAGTCGTGAAGAATGGTGCTGATGCAGACATGCAATTTGCAGGGTCGCACCAGGTGATCCTCTCCAAAGCTGAAACGGGCCAGACAACTCTGAACAGAAAGAAAACCAAGGCTGTAATCGTCTCATGCCCCGTCACTCACATTCTGCTCTCTAATCAGCAGTTCTTACCAGACGAGAGCTGAGGTAAAAATTAGCATGGTAAACGCAAAACGCAGTCAGGAAAGTCGATCTCGAGTCTTCGGGTTCTGCTGCCTGCGCATCGCAGAGATATGATGGCCAGGGGCGGTGAATGGCTATATGTCGATATGAATATACATAATATACATTGCCTGAACAGTCAGACAATACTCGAAACGTGTTTCGCAATGTTACACCACCCCTGTGGCCTCCGTTCCTTTTGAACGACAACGGGCCGCGATCCGTTAGAGACGAGGAATGAGATCTTGCCTGAAATATTGCAGCCTGCTAGGGCCTGATCCCCCATTCCTCATCCCCAGGTTTAACAGTACAGCACAACCAAACGCTGCTGAGGTGAAAATGAAATGAGATAAATTGAAAACTGGTATAGTCAGCTGGCGCTAACATTATCTGCCTTGCAGTGTTCCTGTCTGCGTGAATCCAGAGTTAGTAGCTTTTTTTTTTCCTGGAAAAAAATCCCGTGGGTTTACACGGGCCACAGGTAGCCTGATCTGGGGGATAACTCAAAGAAGGACAACAAACACTGGACCAGCATGCATGATGTTGGCATGATGTTTAGCCAACTTTAACATTTTGTTTATTTATTTTTATTTTGTAGCAACGTCAAATCCCAGCACTTCCATTAAGGACAACTACTCTCAAGCCAGAATTGGGTTCATGATTAAAGTTCTCCATTCCTAAAAAATAAGCCCTATTTTAGCAAATTTCAAATGTGCATAATTTTAAAGTACATTTTGATGCCTGAGTGCTGTTTTATAGAGCTTACTAGTTTCCATAAGAAGATTAAAACAATATAGTAAATACCGCTCATAGTTAAAACAAATGAGTCAGATGGATTTAAAATAATAATCCCATCATTCATATAGGCTGATTGATATAGATTTGCAGGCATATTATGCTATATTCAGGTGACAGAATACCTTCCAGTGAACATGCGACTCAGTAGAGCAGAGCAGTCAGATTAACCGAAAAGCCTTTGTACGTTTTAATCAATAGTTCTTGGGTTTCATTGCAACTGTTAGTTTTATAGCTGCGCTGTAGTGACTCAGTTGAGTGAAGACATTAAACAGGGACGTTACACTCAGCAGGTATGACTGAGAGTTTTTTTTAATCGTTATTATTTTCTGTCCAACAGCGTTATACTCCATCATCCTCTTCTGCGTGTTCTTCTGGATTCCGTTCGTTTACTTCTACTATGAGGAGAAGGACGAAGATGACATCAGCAAGTGCTCGGTAAGATTGGCTCCTCGGGAGGTGAGCGCCGCTGCTCTGAGTGAGTCTGGCCTCTCTCCCTGAGGGAATACTTTTCTGTGTGGCTCACACAAGAGGGCTCCCATTGTCTGGTAAATAGCCACACAATACCGCGACCTATAGCGAAATGTAATATCACCAGCCTTTCCAGCTTGCAGGTAAAATGGAGCTCATAATCAAAAGCTGGGGAGAATGTTAAGCTAATCCTATTTCACCAATGAGGTCTTACAGATATATTTAAATTAGTAAAAATTGCCTGATTATAGATATGACAGGCCTCCTATATTAACTCCCGCGAGCTGAGACTACCTCAGCAAAAAAAATGGACCGTGGCGAGGTGGCAAAGCATATGAAAAAAGGCCTTTTCTTCTCTAGCAGCGGACGCTCGCGGAAATTTCAAATATTTGTCTCCAAGGACAGTATAGTGATGTGCAGATTACATACTGAGGAGCCTTCGCCTCTTCTGTAGTGTTGATTTAGCGCTGACAGGGTCTCTTTCTCTCTCTCTCTCGACCACTCCAACTCCCTTTCTCTCATCAGTATCTCAGGAGTATGGCTGGCACCACTAAGTCTCAGTTGTAGAGAGATGACGAAGGGCTGCTTGTTTCCTGAGCAGCATTTGCTGAAAACGGCACAAAATAAAAAACCCAAACCCACATCTGTCCTACTTTACCGTATGTTCAACAGGGCCTGGTTTCCCAATTCACGGTGGAAGCATGCAATCGATACAGCCTCGGAGCAAAACCTTTTGCTGCAGAATTCGGAGGACGACCTCCGGATAGATACGGTGCTTTGTTCCGAACTCATCTTCAATTTCCCCAATCATCAAAGCAAATTTTGTGCGAATATCGTATTGATCCCCTGCACTATAGTTAGAGCTTCCTTCAGATACGAGTAACCTGCGCACATGTGGGTGTACTTCCAAATGTTGGCCCCCTGATTAATGTACCAAGGCCCTCCCAAGAAAATAAAGGAAACATATTACTATCTATTTTCACTGAAACTGTTCAGCAAGAAGTTGCTTGGAAGTTGGAACGCCTATTAGCTACCTACTAGGGAGAACTCAGTTGCATTAGAAAAGGAACAGGGTCTCTCCCTCGGTGAGTGCGGATGCTTCTGGAACAACAGTGTGCATTTTTCAAGTTAGTTGCCAGGCCGAAACTTACTTTGCTGGATTATGAAAGCAGAAACACTGCTGTTTTAATGCTCAATTGCTGCAGTAAAACAAGTCTTGTGTGTCGCATTTGTTACAAATCGCTGCAAATGTAGCTAGCTAGCTTAGCTTAGCATATGCTAGCATATATAACTATATTTACTGTTTGTTACTTTATGCTCATCTTTTTCCTGAAACAAACGCATCATGAATTAAATTCACCCCCTTTTAAATTCTAAGATTAAGGTTTTTGGTTTCATTTTCACTATGCGGACAGTCACTAACTGCTCTCTATAGCAAACATACGTTATACGATGGATGCGTGTGCCGGATCAACCACTTCTCCTTTTGAAGCTGGTGGGATTAAGGAAACAAGAGGCAGATAAGCAGAATTGTTTTCATGCACAATGCAGTGTCGTATTGTTTATTGCTGCAATAACAGTATGAAAATTCAAAACCAAAATCAATTTATTTCCAAGGATTCTAGCCCCCCCCCCATTCAGGATGGGCCCTGTTTAGTCAGGTATGCCATTAACCTCGGTCTGATGCGTTCGCACGCACATATTAATATTTGTTGTTGTGTATGCATCTATAAGGATTCTATTAATTCCACAAAATAATGCCCAGTTCTTATTGTGAGGGCCCAACATGTAATCTGCATTAACAGGAGATTAACAAATGATTTAGGATCACACCAGTATAGCTTATATAAGCTATAAAAGGTAAACCCTCTCTACAATACAAGCTATAAAATCCACTTTTTTAAAATGGTGCTTGTAGTCGTAGCATGTTTTTATGACTTTATATACTTTATTTCTTATGGCTGTATCTTTTCCTAAGACATCTTAGTAATTGGCATTTCTTTATTTGTGTCCTTCTTTGGTTAAATGCTCAATTTTTATGTTATTTTAATAGGTAGTGATCGGTGCCCAGGCTGTGTTTTCTGCCAGTGTGTTGTTGTGGGAACAGCGTGGATAAACACCTGTGCTCACCCTGACATTTTGTGAACCGAGCATGATAAATCTGCCCCTTCATTATCCCTCTTGTGCATCCTTAATGTGGTACCACCGTGTCCATACTGTGACCTCACGTCCCAGCTGCAGCAAATGGCATTATTGCCTAATTGAATGTCGATTCATTTCCTTTCTCATTACAGCAAGTGAAAAATGCCTTGAAGTACACAGTCGGGTTTGTCATCGTCTGTGCCGCGCTTCTTCTGATTGGGTAAGTGCAGGGCTCTGAGACACGCCCCTTTTGGGAGCTTGTTTATTTGAAAGGGACTGCTGTTTATCCATTTTCTACATTAAATCATTTCAAATGCCCTCGCGTCGCCCTTTTACATCCGTATGTCTTGGGGAAGCTCTTAACGGAGTCACGGCGTCCGTTCTTTTGAAAGCGCGGCTTTCTTTATTGGTGTGGAAAGACTGTTGTATTTTGCTCGTTTTAATGTCACTGCATTCCACTTGTGGCGTTAAGTTCCAATAGAGCCCTAAAGCTCCGGGACCTGGGGATCTGTGAGGTGCTCGAGACTCGTGCACTCAGCTAACGGTCCTAGCTTGAGTCGCAGCAGTCGCCTCGTCCTTCGTTAAGCGCCTGAACAGATGACTCGATCCACAGATCTGCTGCGACTGGGCTCCTGTGACACGTGTCCCGTTTAACCTCGGGTTTACTCGCCCGCCGCTCGTCCTGCACTTGCGCTGGCGCAAACATAATGGATTTCCCTTTCCCCACACATACCGCGCGTGTGCTCCTCGGGTCATGTAATTTAATGTTCTCTCAACCAGTAAATGGCGCTCTCATAGGACGGGATGCCTTGATCAGGGAGCGGGGGGGGCATACGAGAGAGACATGAGACACGGCCTAATTTAAGAGTCAGGACGGGGATGCGGGCAGGAGCAATTTGGCCTCCATTTTCCCTTCCGTGGTGGCCCGCTGCCCCTGTTTACCGGCGGGGATTGTAGCGTGGGTCCCTCGATGCGCAAGGACATTATGGGTTTTGTCCCCATCAAGCCGGAGACATCAGTACGTCGCCTCTGCTGATTGGCTGTGGATGGTGAGACTGAGCACTCTTGCCAGACAGAGCCTGGGCCTGGCAGACCTTCTGTCTGTGGGGGAACCTGCCCGAGCCAGGGGTCCCAACTCTTCAACTCCTCGTCTAGCTCTCGCGCCGGGTGAATTTGTCAAACACAGGCCCAGAAACACGGTCTGCGGGGTTCTGGCGTTCAAGGGGAACAAGTTTACAACACTTTGGCTGCAGCACTGTAGTATAATATTACAGCTGAATATTGAGTCTTGTGTACAATGGACATAAAGCTCTGCATCCTTCGACCATCCAAGGGAAGTTATTATTCCTTAAAGAAGCATTAAAAGCAGTTCTGGGTGCCTGAACATGGGTGCCATGTTCTCTTATTCTTATCCTCATTTCCCCCTTTCCAGCCTGTTACTAATGTAGACGCTTGTGTGCACTCGTGTCATTTTGAGTGGCATTTTCGCTAATTAACCTGGTCTGCGGTTGTGGCTCCTAACCGCTGGAAGCAGTGGAACGAATAACAAGGCGCAGTCTTCGTTCGGCAGAATATCCCTTTTCCTGTCCCTGCTCTTTAATAAGAGACATTTAGAGTGGGGAAAGTAGACGGTGTACTTAAATCCACTTAAAGGGCTTTAGCTTCTGTCCAGTGGCTATTTCTAAAAGCGCAGCTCTGCCGGCGAGCTCTGCATCCCAGGGGCCGAGGTGGGAGATAGGCTCGGAGTTTTCACTCTGCCATATGCTTTTTTTTTTTTTTTTTTGACCCACTCCAGACTTGGATACCACACCACCTGTGGGCGTTCTGAGCTCTGAATGCGCAAAGCACGGTGGATTGAAGCAGCCGTGTGCTATATGCGGTTTTGGCAGTAGATTTAAAGCTAATGCGAAGCGCGCTGTATTACTGTATGCCTTCGCGTATCCGTCCTTACTGATGCTTTAGTGCTTGAGCCCTAGGGCCTTGACTGGAGGATCATATGTGATGTGAGGTAAAGCTTGTGGGTAGGATGTGAGTGTTTGAATAGTGTTGCATGATCGTTATCGGTTCAGTAACACGCGGTATTACAATGGGTATAATGTGCTATGCTGCAAGCTTACCGGATTAGCCAGTGCTAAATATGATGGCGTGTTGGATATGGCTTCATTAACAGCAATCTGTGCTCTACAAAACACAAAAAATAACTCTTTGAATGCCTTACTAGCACTTGGGGCTACATTGTATATTTGCATGTATACACTTAAGTGCCTCATGTAAAAGCTTTTAATATTAAGGTTGGTTTTAAAAATTTTTTTCCAATATTAAGACTGAATTTCCAACTCTGTGTATTAATCATGACAGTTGAATCATACGGTAATGGTGAATTTCTGCTAATCTGTCATCTCACAGGGCATTTGTTCCACTTCAGCCTCCACCCAGGCAGAACTCCACCCAGTGGGAGAAGGTGCAGTACCTGTTCGAGGAGCTGGGCAGCAGTGGTAAGCTCCGCCCCCCTTCCATCTTATTCTGCCACTGTTCTATATGAACCAATCCTGGGCCAGAGCAGCCACATAATCCACAATTTCATTTCGGTTCCATGTGTACGCGATGTCATGCTTGTCACAGGTGACTGTCACAGGTGTGCTGGGGGGGGCGTGTCGGAGAGGCTTGGGGGCGGGGTTATGCGTCTCTTAGATCCTCTCAGGCGCCTGTTAACACCTGAAGATCCGGTGATGAACGGCCGTACCTGTCGCAACCTCTCGACTCCCTTCCGTCTTCTCTCACCACTGAGTTCAAACTGTAAAAGAGAGAACCGTCTTCTTTTTTTCTTTCTCCAGTTCTTCGTGTTCCTTTATGCTCTGCTCCAGTCAGGAGGTTAATTGAAGGAAGTGACATGGGTGATTGCCGCCTTGCAAACTCTTCGTTTGTGCCCGACGCGCTGCGAGGTCGCTGGCTCATGCTGCTCTCTGTGGGTCTGTGCGGTGCCCCTCCCCCCCACCTTCGCCTCCAGTTCAAACACGTCTAGAGGTTCGGGCGTCATTTGAAGCCCACGTGTGAAGATGGGTAATGCCCCGTCAC
Organism: Brachyhypopomus gauderio; assembly: GCF_052324685.1. NCBI lineage: Eukaryota > Metazoa > Chordata > Actinopteri > Gymnotiformes > Hypopomidae > Brachyhypopomus > Brachyhypopomus gauderio. The sequence goes on along the minus strand of NC_135211.1, from coordinate 33,546,998 downwards.
GCTGCAGTCTAGTCACCGCCCGCGTGCCTGGTTGCTTGGCGCCGGGCTGTTTGAGGACGTGGGAGCTGCGGCTCGTTATCCGGGGTGACGCCTTCGCCTCGCCGGCCGGCCTGTGGGCCCTCCGAGCAGACGGAACCCGTGTCCTCCGAGGCCTGTCGGAGGTGTCACTGACATCCCTCGCCGCCAGTCACCTGCTTTTAATGAACAGAGGCCCCTCACTGATGGCTCAGAGGTGTGTGTGTGGGGGGGGAGGGCGGAGAGCAGGAGTGACGCATCTTATAAGGGAAGGCCTCTTTGTCGCAGCGGATTGGCCGAAGGCACTGCTTTGCTCTTCAGAGATTGGAGGGCAGTAATCGAACACTTCTTCCTCGGTGGTGGTTCAAAGCACCGTGGGAAAGCCCGCATGCCATCCTTGGCCCTGGGACCTCCGAACTGAAGAGCTCTTGAAGAAATCCCCCGGTGGCCCCGTTTAATGGCTCAGAACGTCCCAGTTAAGCGGCGGCTAAGTTCGGCGGACACCGCGCCACTGAGGCCCACTGCTGGCCCCGCCATTCTCCTGTCTGAGGAGGGAGGGGATGGTAAGGCAGCTAATCCCCGAGAGTGTCCCAGTGGGCGGGGCCCGAATGCCCAACCCTTCCTCGCAATGATGGGTTCGTGAGTGCCATGGTCTATTGAAGAAAGAGAGAGAGAGACAGACAGACAGACAGGCACCTGAATATTGCGTGGTGCGGCTGGGATACAGCCGGGTTCGTCTGCTCTTCTTTATTCTGCCAGAGCTCAGACGCAGTTCCCCAGTCAGACAGCTCCTCTCTCAGTCTGCGTCTGGCCTCCTGCCGAGTCCCTTCCACACCCTGGGTGAGCAGGAAGCAACCAGAAATAACATCATGTGAGCACCAGATAGCGTTGCAGGACCTCTCCAAACCTAATCTGCCCCCACCCCTGCAGGCTCCTCCCCCCACTCTCGCCGGCCACACCCCCCCACCCTCATTAACTTTTAGATGCTTTTCGCTCTTGGCGGCATGTGGCAACTTTCAACAGGCCTGCATTTGAGAGGCCACAGAGAGAAGACTACAAGCCCCACGTGCAGACTGAAGCTCTTAAAAACACCGCACCGCCACCCTCCAACTCTCTTCTAGCTCTTCTGAGTTCTTTACAGCGCCGCCACACCCAAGCGCCTAACCCCAGACTCTCCCAGATTGAGTTTAGTGGTCCGGGCGCTTATCGGCGCGGGGCTATCATTGGCTGCTTGGCGTGGTGGAGAGGTGCGGTTAAGAGCTGGCTTAATAAACATCTCCCGGTGCCAGCCGGCTCCGAGCCCCCCGGGGGACTCCAGTCGCACGGAGATAAGGGCCGCCCCACCCCCGCAACAACATACGCCCGGGAAACCTGTCGCTCCGAAAATCCCTTCTGATAAGGGTGCACAATGCGCCCAGCCCCGCCCGATCCCCGTGGAATCTTAACCCCCACCCCACCCACACACACACACACACACACACACACACACACACACACACACACACACACACACACACACACACACCCCTTGCCGTGCAATGGCTACGTGGCTGCCGGCTGTCTCCACCACTGAGCTGCGTCTCTCGACAAAAGCCCGTAGGGGGAAAAGAATCACCTATTCACATGCTAATGTTCCAACCCCAAAGCACCTTTTTCTTAGACTTCCCACGTGCCCCGGTACAGTGCAGGTATATAATCCGCTCCATTCTTCCCTTTGTTTGCCTCTGAGTATTTTATTTTATCTTGTGTTATTTTGCGAGCCGGGATGCCGCGCTCACGTGTCCGGACCTCGTGCCTGCGTCTCGGACGACCGAGGAGGAATGTTCCCGAGGGTTGCGTGATGGAAGCCGATAAAAAGTCGCGGCGGGTGTTTTTCTGTTTGTTGCTGTTGCCGTTGTTGTGTTGGTGCGCCGACGGTAGGGGGCGCTCCGCATACAGCTGTGCGAGCGGGCGGAGGCGTTTGCGGTTGGCCGCACGGGCGGATGCTCCTCTCTGCAGCTCCGTGTGACAGGTGGGATCCCGGCGGGGCGTGTGGTGACGCTCACGTCCCCTCAATATGCCTCGCCTGGCCTCTGATCTGACAGTTGGCGTTATGCCCTCTGTCTCATCTTGTCGTCTCCTCTGTCTCCTCCTGTGTCTGTCTCTTTGTCTTCTCCTCCTGTCTGTCTCTTTGTCTGTCTCTTTGACTTCTCCTCCTGGCTTCTTCTACTGTCTTCTCCACTGTTTGTCCCTCTGTCTTCTCCTCCTGTCTTCTCCTCTGTCTCGTCTTCTCCTCCTGTCTTCTCCTCTGTCTCGTCTTCTCCTCCTGTCTTCTCCTCTGTCTCGTCTTCTCCTCCTGTCTTCCCCTCTGTCTTCTCCTCCTGTCTTCTCCTCCTGTCTCCCCCTCTGGCTTTCCCTCTGTCTTCTCCTCCTGTCTTCTCCTCTGTCTCGTCTTCTCCTCCTGTCTTCCCCTCTGTCTTCTCCTCCTGTCTTCTTCTCTGTCTCGTCTTCTCCTCCTGTCTTCCCCTCTGTCTTCTCCTCCTGTCTTCCCCTCTGTCTTCTCCTCTGTCTCGTCTTCTCCTCCTGTCTCCCCCTCTGGCTTTCCCTCTGTCTTCTCCTCCTGTCTTCTCCTCTGTCTCGTCTTCTCCTCCTGTCTTCCCCTCTGTCTTCTCCTCCTGTCTCCCCCTCTGTCTGTCCCTCTGTCTTCTCCTCCTGTCCTCCCCTCTATCTTCTCCTCCTGTCTTCTCCTCTGTTTCCTCCTCCTGTTTCCACCTCTGCCTGCTGCAACACAGGCAGGCCACTGTAGACCACCCACTCACACATATCCTGTCCTGCTCTCTCGCTCCCTCTCTCTCTTTCTCTCTTCCTCTCTCTCTCCCTCTCTCTCTTTCTCCCTCTCCTGGCTTGTCTCTGCACACGCACGGTTGTCATCACCCGAGCTCGCCAAAGCACACAGATATACACAGACACACACTCACAACATACACGGTATAGTACCAGCCCACAAACATATGCATTTTTTGCTGAGAGTAGCTGTTTGGGGAACATTTCCGTTCTCTCCTGTCTGCGGTAAGAATTCATTGATGATCTTTATTTAAGGGTGACCTTAAGCAAAATAACACTAGACTTAAAAACAAAGGGGAAAATGACTGTGAAATGGAGAGCTATGTTGTCCATAGGGGACATGGCACCCTGACAAAGCCAGAACTTTATATATATACTCTCTCTCTCTCTCTCTCTCTCTCTCTCTCTGTGTCTCTCTCTCTCTCTCTCTGTCTCTCTCTCTCTCTCTCTCTCTCTGTCTCTCTCTCTCTCTCTGTCTCTGTCTCCAGATGGCCTGGCTGCACTCTCCTTCTCCATCAGCTCCCTGACCTTGATTGGCATGTTGGCAGTAATCACATACACAGTGAGTAGATGGGTGGATGTATGTAGGGGTTTTGTGTGGCTACGTGCGTTTTCATTCTGGGGCCAGTGCTATGCTGATACCCGCACTCTACTCAGGTCATGAGAAACTCTGGTCTTCTCCATCTTGTCTGACTTGAAAACCCCTGGGCAGGTGGACTTCTAGAAGGTTCTGCTCTAGCATGCAGCACAACTTCCTCCACCCATCTTCACTCTCAGCTGAAGGGGCCATGCTTCTGCGAGTGGAGTGTGTGCCCCGAATTAGCTCTGAGTTTTCTTTACGTAATGGAAGTTTCACCACTTCAGACCTTCTTCCTTAACTGGTCAGGTATTGAGCTCTTGAACTGCTATTTGCACCCACAGTCACTCTCACTCACGCTCTCTTGTCTCGGCGTGCATCGGTTTCAGTGTTGTCTCCAACAAGTCCATTTGGGGCGTCTGGGTTGGCTTCTTCATCTCGGTGATCCTCCCTCTAATGTTCAGGTCTCAGCCTGCAGTTAACCCCTCCCCCCATGCCACGCCCCTCCTCTAGCCCCACCCCTCCCCCAGGCTGGTCACCTCTATCCTACATGTGCTTGTATACCGCATGTGCCACATGCACGTCATCCGCCCCGGATAGAACGGAAGAAAAAGTCTGAACACCCTTCTTGCTGTAATGCTCTCTAATGCCTTCCATCTGTCACCGCCGCCTTCGCGACCAGCTGGGCTCAGACTGTCGCCCCAGCCCGGAGAGATGTACCGGAGAGATGCGCAGGCTTCGAAGAGGCCTCCAGATTTGCTGGGCCGCTGTAAGGAGGCTAACGCTCTTGGCTCGGTTCTGGACCCATGCTGGTGGAAAGGCTCTGAGAGCGGCCCAAAGGAGAATGTTTGCCCACACACCCCTCACCCCATTGTTCCCATCTCTCTCTCTCGCTCTCTCTCTCTGTCTCTCTCTCTCTCTCTCTCTCTCTCTCTCAGGCGGTCTTCTCTTTTTTTTTTTTTTTTTTATATATCTACACGTGTGCATCTTGCGTGTCTGACGTACTCACTCAGTGTCCCTGTTACGGTGTCTGGCGAGGACGTTGTTACAGGCGTGTGCTGCTGCTCTCCTTCTGAACCCGTGTCGTCTTGTTGACAAAAACATCAGGCGCCGATGCCGCCAACACGGGTCATTCCACCACTCCTGTCGCATGCATGTTGTTCTGGTGACAGGCGATTTATCTTACAGGCCCGTGTGTTATTATTATGCGCGATTAACCTAATGGAGTCAAAGTGACGGGGGCCCGGATGGAGCGTCGACATAAGCCGCGGCCCGGCAGGTTCATTCATCACCTCACTTTGTGCCGAGATGGTCGCTCCTTCCTAATTCAAACAGCTGGCCGGGCTGTAAACTCTGCACAGCAGGCTCCGCGGGCGTCCGGGTTCAAAGCAAATTCAAGAGCGAGCACTTCTGACCCTCCTAGCCCGGTTGATGGCTCTTCCTTTTACCCTCCGAGGAACGTTCGGCCGGAGTGTCCACCCTGCTAGGCCCTTCTTTTTTTAACCCCTTTTCTTCCTCCTCAATGGGCCTTCAAGGTGCTGTTCGTCTGAGGCGGATGAAGCCGGCCTACCTGACGAAGCCCCGGTGGCTCTCGAGAACCAGTCGTGGCGGGAGGGCTAAGTGCGTGCACGCTGAACCGCTTTTCCCATTCCCCGTACCGAGGCCCTTTGCGACTCTGCCCTAGAACGAAGGCCGTGTTTATGCAGGCGGCAGGCATCAATCAAACGAGGCCCGCGGGCCATGGGTCAGCTCCCTGGACTTGTGGACCAGTTCCGCAGGTTGCCTGTGGTCACCTGCGTTGGTGCGTGTTGCCTCAGAAACGCAGGCCTCCCGGATGTAGATATATCCAATAAATCGGTCCCAAGGAATGTCATAAAATCACTTAAACCATATAGTTGTAACATCTTGTGACTTAATAATGGTGTAAATATTCAGAAATGGCATAATTTAATTTCTAAATAAAGCAACTGAAATCAATTACGGGTTCCGTTGGCATTTATATTCGCTCGTTTGGCAAATGGTCTCATCCAGAGCTACTTACAGCAGGGTACAGTAGCGGCATACCAATGATAGACGACTCGCGCTGCTACAAGTGTCATTTTCTGTAATGAATCAGATACAAGGGTGTGTCAGATGAGGAAAGCAATGGAGTTATCCTACATGTCAGACACTAGAAAGTCCTTTTGTCAGATACCGGACGTATATTTTAAAGTGATGTCGAGATGGACGAATAAGTGGACGAAAGAAGAGACTCGTCTATTGAGATCTATTGACTCACAGAACTCGGTGGAAGGGAACAAATGCGCTTGAAGGTTGTCGTTTTATTCTGAGTCACTGTTTAGCTAAAGACGCACAAATTGCTTGATGAGAGAAACGTCTGTTTGGGTCGTGGACGGTTTGTAGAGGATGTTAGGGAATCTGTCTGCGGCTCACGCTTTTGTCTGACTGTAAAACGAGACGTATGTGGCGCACACTCGGTGTTTGAGGAGAGTGGCAATAAGGCTTGACGGTACAGTGCAGAGAGTCATTGCTTTTGCAGGGTTTTCTTTTTTTTAACCTTTTACAGAAACAATGCTGACTCATGTGTATGATGAATACTCTGGAGTAAAAAGAAGATTGCTTGCCACACCATGGAGAACACTTAGATCACTTCGATAAATGCATTTTGGCTTTTCAAGCTTAAAACGCTTAACCAACGGTGGGTTTAACGAGCACTTAACGTGACAATATGAACGCAGAAGGAAGTAATATGAGCCTATTGATGTTTTAGGCAACACGTTAACGTGAGACGCTGGTGTAGCGATGTGCGGTTGTAGCTGTGTGGATACACGCTGTAAACGTGTCTGTGTGTTGCACCATGCGGGAAAGAGTGAGCTATGGTTCACAATTGAGTGTTTAAAGCAAGCTGGGATGAGGCGTGATAGGCAAACCAGCGTTAAGAGAGAATCCTGCCGTGTCTTTAACTCTAGTTTTTGTGGAGGCACAGAACATTTTAATCTGGAGATTAAATGCGGTCGCCCTCGAGCGGCTTCATTCGTAAACGTGTTTATTTAACCTTTTTTTAATTCTGCGGCAGAAACCTTCGTTTCGGGCCAAGCTTAGGCTTTTTTTTGTTCACCTCTAACCTCATTTTGAGATAAGTGGGATTCATCCGCGTTTGCTAAACGTTTCTGACCCGAGACGGCGGCTGCGAAGGCCGGGCTTGTCGTGGGGGACGTGTGCGCAGGTGCTGGGGTCGGTAATCTCTTCTGTTCGACCTCCACCTTGAACTGTCCGTCTCCGACACGCTGACTCTGCCATTTGAGCGCGGGGGTGGAGGGGTGTATTGGGATGTTCATGACCTTGCTGACATTCACTCAGGTTGTTTTGAGCCGTTGCGGTCTCTGAGGTAAGGAGACGTTGTCAACCACGTGAGCACTGAACCGTTTTCATAGCTCTCACAGGCACTTCTGGAACCGCTTATAATGTGGCCACAAGTAGATTAGTGGGGAAAGTCGCAGTTTAATTAAATAAATGTGTTCTCCTTTCTTTGTCAGTAATAGGGGGGGAAACATCCCATTCTTTTCAAGCACTACACAACTGTGTCAGTTTTATATTGAGGATATTTACGCATGCAATGAAACCTTGTAGAATAAACATATTGAACATAAACATATCACCATTCTTCATGATTCCTAACATGCCTGCCCAGTGCGTGAGTGACATAGACAAACTGTGGTTGTCCAATTAACTACAGTCCCCTGAAAATGGATGACTGTGCTTAAACAAGGGTTTAACGCACGTCCCCTTGAAATCAATTGGTTCTATAAGCATACGGGCAGTGTTGGCCGGCCACAGGAATCAGCCTTCAGCGTTGGAAGTTTTAGAGTTGCAGTCAAAGTTGAGATTTACAGAGTGCAGAGTGACCATATGTTTTGGGCAGAGGCCCTTTATCACATGTGCAAGCACACAATTCTGCTTTATATATATATATATATATATATATATATATATATAGAGAGAGAGAGAGAGGTGGGTGGGTCTGTTGCATTATTCTTTCCCCTCTGTGATTCCACTTGTTGACCAAAGTGATGGGCTCCAGTTTTCTGTGCCTGTTTGACCTTTTTGACCGTTCTCATCAGATCACACTGCTCTGCTTCTTGGGCAGAAGCCAGCCAATCACATCCATGCTTTTCATTTGAGTCCAACTCTGTCTCCGTTGCCTGACTGCAAACGCCCCAACGGAGCGAGCTTTGGAGCTCCAAACGAAAGACCAAGGGTCGTTGTTGGGGTCTCACTGAAGGTGCCAGGGGTCACAAGGTCACCAGGGGTCGTGCTGATGGTGGAGACGTGCTGGACTGAGGTGTGCATAGTGAAACAGGCCTGGGGCCGCACTGTGGCTTTTGCCCTTCCTTACAAACCGTCCACCCGAGTAACGAAGTCGGCCCTGATTGGATGATGGAATTAGAGAGTGTTACGATGAACCAATTACGGCTTGCGCGGATGCTAGCACGCGACCGACTGCATCTGCGACTTTTGCTATGTGTCCGCACCCAAAGGATTGATGGGCGTTCTAGCAGATGAAACACCTGGTCCTTAAGCTATCAAACACAAGGTTGAACTTCAGAGATTGTAGACTGTAAATCACAATATATTCCACCTGCTAAGAGTCGTAGATGGTGGAGATGGCGCGGGCGGTTTTGATGCACCTGGAAACCTTCAGCTGATCTGCTCAGGTTCCTAGTCTTGGAGCACACAGCTCCACCTTCTAACGGCTTCAACAACTCAACATCAGTGTGCTGTATTAAGGCCTGAACTAATCTGCCCAAGGCAAATGGCCAACAAGAGCAGGGCACCCCTACCTTACACATTTTCAGTGTGAATATGGCTCTTTTCTAAAGGATTATGTTCTTTTCAAACTCCTGTTTTGGTGCCTGTAGGTGTTATTTGTATTTGTGTTTTAGCTGGTGTTATTTTAATGTACCATGGTTATTAAGGCACCACGTATTTGCATAATTGCACTTAGTCCTTTAAATCACTCTAAAAAGAAAAAAAAACACATTTGATTTGGATATGTACTTGATTATCTCAAATGCATTAGAGGTAATGTTAACTATATTTGATTCTCAGCAAGGGAGGGTCAAAGTTTTGCTAATGTAGCTAAAGAATATTAATGTAATCCATGGATGCAGAGTGAATAATAATTGAAGACATAAATAGTGCAAAATTACCAGACATGGCTGTAAATAAATAATTAAATTTGTTAAGCACGTGCGCACACACACACATACACACACACACACACACGCTTACACTTTCTCATGAAGCCCAGAGAAGACAGATCTCAGCCTTGTGTGGGGTGGTTTGTGCCTCTACGTGGGTTGTTTTTCCTCACCAGCTAATCCCTTCCTCTGTTTATCTTTCTGCTGGTGATTCTGCTCTCTTCATCCCTCTCTCCGTTACTCCGTCTCCTCAGCCTTCCCGTCCCTCCCTGTCCTCCCCGTCCACCCCGTCCTCCCTGTCCCTCCCTTATCCTGGACCCAGTCCAGGCTTCCCGGTCCACTCTTTCCATTTACCGTTTCGCCGTTCTGCCTCCCCACTTTTAATCTCATTTCTGTTTACATCGTCTTTTTGTTTTCTGTCTCTCTCTCTGTCTGTCTCGCGCTCCATCTCTGCCCTGTCCTTCCATTCAGCGTCTCACCTCTGGTCTCCTTTTCCAATCAGCGCTCAGCACACCTGGCTTTGTTCGAGCTCAGAGCGTCTCCCTCCTTCTTATTTTTCTCATGCTTGATGGACCTCGAGCAGATGAAAGGAGGGAGGGAGGGATGAGGAGAGGCCGGGGGAGGAGGGGGGGGAGGAGAGGAGGAGGAGCAGAGGGGGTGTGTCTCACTGGGGATGCAAGACAGATTCCTCCTTTATGATGAGCTCTTGGTATTCGGGACATGCACTGGCCTTAAGAGCCTCATGATTCATGGGGAGGGAGGGGTGGGGGGTAGGGGGGGCGTGGCCAACAGGGGCCCATAAGAGCAGTCCACAGCAGAGACTAATAATAGTGCACCGTGTACCCCCCCTCCACCCAGAACTCTTCTGCAACACTGCTCTGCCCTGAAGAAAGCAATGGAGAAGTTGCTTCAGAACAGAGTTTTTTTTTTGTCTGTGTTTCTCCGAGAAGATATAAAAAAAAAGGTCAAGCTTGTTTTTGGCTGGTTTTGAAGGTCTAATTGTGCTTTCTGTATATGTGGCTGAGCGCACTGTGTGTGTGTGTGTGTGTGTGTGTGTGTGTGTGTGCGCGCGAGTGTGCACGTGCGTGTGCTGTCAGCGTGCGTGCACACCCCAGACTGTCTCCTTTATTCTCTGCATGTATTGATTAGCCTCCACATGGGTATTGAAGACGGTCCTCATTTTTAATTAAAGTTCGGACACCTCGGAGCGGCCGCTAGCACACTGGTGAGCGGCGCCTCTGCTGTCTGGCAGTCCGTCGGGCCCGCCCTCCCTCATGAAGGAGGAAATCACTATTGATGTGCACCAGGGTGGTTAAATTACATCAGATGTATAGCATTTTGAGGCCTGCACCGTTCAGGGCCTTTGTGATCAGTTAAATTATCATACTTTCTCCCGACTTGATATCAGGTTTGTTTGTTTTGGTTTTTTTTCTTCACGGTGTATGAGAGTGGTGTGTGCGCGCGTGCGTGCGTGTGCGCGTGTGTGTGTGTGTGCGTGTTGGCTTTCCTCTTTGGGTAAGAGCTGTCACATGGGGGCACTGTTTGGCTGCAAACTGGTCTGCAGAGATGGAGTCGTACTCACAGTCACAACCACTCAAAATGGTTGCTACACACACACGCGAGTTTCACAAGTAAAAACAGGCATGCACCACTCACTCTCTCTCTCTCTCTCTCTCTCTCGCTCTATCTCTCTCTCTCTCTCCTTTACTGTCTTCACCTTTCTTCCTCACCCTCTTTCCCTGTCTCTGTATCATGTATAAATATATATATTTAGTTAAACTCCGTGTTCCCAAACGCTCCTGCCTGGAAAACAGAGGGCCTAATGCACATGGTTAACTCTTGTCCACATGTCCAGGCATATGTCTCTGTGTTGTAGAGGGGGGGCATAGTGTGTAGGCCTTTCAGGACGCTGGCAAGTGAGTGTAATTGCCGTGTGATGTCTGGTCCCCCCCCAGGCCTACGGGATGTCCGTGCTCCCCCTAACACTGATCAAGGGCGTGCGCAGTGTCCGCTACGAACGCCTCGAGAACACGGAGGATAAGGAGGAGGTGGAGCACCGCATCGACAAGCTCAAATCCAAGGTGCGTGGTGATGGAGGGGTGTGCACAGGTGCGTGGTGATGGAGGGGTGTGCACAGGTGCGTGGCTGGGGGAGGGGTGTGCACAGGTGCGTGGTGATGGAGGGGTGTGCACAGGTGCGTGGTGATGGAGGGGTGTGCACAGGTGCGTGGTGATGGAGGGGTGTGCACAGGTGCGTGGCTGGGGGAGGGGTGTGCACAGGTGCGTGGTGATGGAGGGGTGTGGCTCCTGCGTTGATTTGTTAATGCAAACCAAGAGATTTTTGGCTTTCTTTCCTCTCTCCGCATCTCATTCTTTAGTCACTGTTGGATCCACTTTACTGGTATGAATAATAACAGCACGTTTGAGTTGTGAAAGTGTGTCTGATCAAACCCACCCACCCTGTGCAGTGTGAGGACGGCAGGCCTCTCTCAATGCGGGACCGCAGGACCCTGCAGGACCTGGAGGCCAAGCTCCTGACGCTGCAGCGCCGGGCACGCCACCTGGAGGTGGCCGGACGGGACTGCTGTGCAAAGGCGGGCGGAGTCCTCCGTCCTCTAAAGGTACTCAAATGGGGCCGGTCCTCACTTAGCAGGTCCTCGTCACACACACACACACACACACACATACACACACACACACACACACACACACACACACACATATACACACACACACACACATATACACACACACACACACACACACATATACACACACATATACACACACACACACACACACACACGGCTGCCTGCTCTCCGCTCTCCCCTCGTTCTCCCGGCCGCCTCCCCTCCATCGCTGTGATTTGCTGAGACAAAGGAACAGGAATGCTGGCTTGTAAGCAATATCAGTGTAGCAGTGTAAAAGAACCATTTATTTTGTCACTCAGTCGTCCTTTATTATTAATCCGCCGACCACACACACACACACACACACACCCACCCACACAGTTACACATTTAGACATGCTCTGATATTTCAGCTTATAAATGACCACACCAGTTGAAGTTATCCCTTCTAAATCTCATCCCTTCCGAACCAGAACGTTCTCATGGGCCCTCCTCGTCTGTCACGTGCCGTCCTACAGCGCTATATTAAACTGATCGCCAAGGATAATAGCAAGTCTGACTCTCTTCTCTGTTGTGTTATTGTTTTCGGTTTTTTTGTTTCCCCCGAACCTCCCACACAGCTGCGCTCGGCCTTTTAACAGTGTGATGAGCGCGATGCTTCGTGCTTTACCGCAGTCGTAAAACCTTCCGGCCCTCCTACGACGCCCTCGGCTCACCCCCTCATGGCTGGGTTTGGGCTGGAGCGGTGTTTTGAAACGCCATCATTTGTTCTGACCCGGACCAGCTCGCCCGTGAAGACCCGTTTCAGAGCGGCGGCTTGCGGCGCTTGCGAAGGGGGAGGTGTGAATTGGAATTAATTTTTCTTTGGTGGCTTTGAGGTGGCACTTGTGCGCTGTGCGAGCACTTCAAGGAAGTTATTCGCTGTCTCTCTTTGGCTGTCTCTCTCTCCATCTCTGTCTTTTTACTCTTTTTCTGTTCCCTCTTTCTGTGATTATTTTTTTCTGTCTCTTTGACTTCCACTTGCACAGTGTTTTATCAAATGAGCTTTTTTTCCCTGTGCGTGTTGGTGACGACACACTTTGATTTTATTGCCCGCCTTTAAGTTATGCCTTCCTCTGCCCTTCTGTAGACTCTTGAATTCCTGAAAGCACGCACAACACCGGCAGTTCAAGAAACGGTGCGGCAGACACTAATGTAACCACTGTATGTTGAGGCACGCATTTCAATCCCGATATGACCATTTCTACCTACAGTGTGCGATAACGAGGCGTTCTCCGGCGTGTGACATGCACTCTCAGAGTAAGCATAATTCTTATCCTAAAGACGTTTTTGATGAGCTGTGTGGTTCGTTGGGGGGGGGGGTATTGATGCTCGGTTGTCTTCTCCACACATCATAAACTACCAGGGGGTGGGGTGGGGGGTAATGGTAGCCCACTCCCCAGGGCTGTTCGCACCAAAGTGTAATTTTCTCACCTCTCCACTCTGGCAACCAACACCAAAATGCCACTGCTGAACATGGAGGAAGTGCGGCATTCGCTCTCGAATCCACCGCCATTCCTTGATTGGCCACCACTTTAGCGTTGCTACTCTCAGTAATCTTCAGGGGTTTATTGCAGGTTTGCTTGTGATTTTTGGTTTAAATATAGAGCCTTTGAGATAGTAGCCTAATTAAAGGAACCGTAGTGCAAATATTAACAGATTTTTTTGTGTGGGTGTGTACACGCCTCACGTTTACATAATGCGATGGCTGTGTGTTAGCAGTTTTGCTCTTTCACAAAGTATTCCATCAAAGCCATCTTAGACTGCTTCTTTTTGCTGCCTTGAAAGCTTTGCAAATGCTTTAATGACTCAAAGATTGGCTCGGGAAAGTTATTGTTTGAGTAAGCTGGATGTAAAACACTCAGTGTGGCGGTGGGACCTCACACTACATTCATACCAGTCTGAAAAGATAAAAATTCATTTAACTCCCAAAATGATTCAAATTTAACAGTGAACTACACCGGGGGTTGAGTTTTATTCAGTCCAACACAGTTGAGCATTGAAACGCTGCTGAAATGATACTAATGCATGTATGCAGGTGTGTGTCACCTGCTCATTTTCGGGTTCTAATCACAGGTGTGGCACAAATGACGTATGGATGTGTCTAAGTGGATGGATATATACAGGTGGTGCATTTTCTCACAAACAACATGACAATAATCAACAAACGGCGGTCTGCCATCCCGTGATTCCTAAGCCTGATTTACGTTCGCCGGAATGGTGCCGTGACCCTGGGGGAGCTGTTGCGAATGTCCCCTAGATCGGTGGACCCCTTCCCTCCCTTGACTCGGCCCCTTGTTGTTGGCCAGCTCGCACGGGGAGGTGCACGTTTACCGCCAGGCTCTGACGATACCATCAGGAGGTGAAAGAGCTTGATAGTGCGCTGAGATGAACCTTGCCGGCAGCGGTGGCCCTGAAGGAGCTCATGTGACAGCTGGGGTTGCTCTTGCACAGGGGCGGAGTTAATTGTACCTGAATCAGACCAACTGATTAAATTTGATTGATTTTTTAATTGTGTTTATCATCCAATCCACCACGTAAATTGGCTCGGAAAATTAAAAGTGGCGTTTTGGAAGTGCATTAGTATTTTAGGAGTGCATAGGTGGTTAGGTAATGAGCTGCTAACCTATTTAGCCCGTTAGTGATCGTTCGCCTGGCCAGTACGATACCCCATCCTGCATTTCTCTGGTGTACTGCCTAGTCAGTTTGCACTGGTCTGTTCTGTGCTCCAAAATGCCTGATCTGTTTAGCGTGTCATATTTGCTTGTCGAACTCTGTGTTTTCGATCCAGTCACCCTTGTAGTCTATCAGTGTCTTATGGGTGCAGAGGTGACGCATGAAAAGTGTCAAAGTGAATCATGGCTTGTTGGCCTTTCCTCAAGGGAAATCTCGTCCCAAACGTTTGTCGTGGCCCCGGGAGAGTGCTTGCGGAGGACAAATATTTTATATTCCATTTCCTCCAATTCTTAGAAGCTTGTTACGAGTTCACTGCAGAGTGGAACTCAATTACAGTACCAGACCAGACGCTTGGTCAGGGACGACCTCCACCTCGCCGAAGGATGTTACCGGTCCTCCAGGTACAACGTGGTAGCACTTTCCCGAATGCAGCTGGCGGAGAGCTGAACGGGTTTCTACGACATGTCCGATCTCTGGGTTCTCTCTCCCCTCAAAGTGGGTAACATGACTCCGGCGCCAGGCCTTGTGCATAGGGCAGCACGTCTAGGTCTGTGTTCGGCAGGTAAAGGAGGGTAAGACGGCACGGGCCGTGATGAATGATCTCGCCCCGGCTCACGTTTCAAGAGGGTTCAGGGTAAGCTGTCAAAAGTGGTCCGAGAACTACAAAACCCATCTCCCCAGCTGCTTTCGGTAAAAGAAAACGAATCACACGTTTTCTGCCTGAGAGGACTTTAGGCCTGAGATAATGATTCCAATGCTTTTTTTTTGTCCAATGTGCATTAACCTGCAGGCTTGGAAAAATCCGGATTGTCCATTTATTAAAATCCTGATCTGTACTGGACCGTGACCCAACCATTACCATAAATGAGGCAGTGCAACACGCGGTATAAAATCCCCCACTGAGGGAATGGCGCTGGCGGTAAGAGCCATAGATGGGCCCTGCAGATTGCCCGGTGCAGGTGCATTAGCCCGTGCCCGCATTACGGACTTCAGGGCGCGCTGGTTAAGTTGGGGCTTATTACAGGAACGTGCCTCCACTCCAGAGCCAAAGTCACCGGCCTATATTCCCCACTCATGCAGCTTAATGTACTCTTTCTCTCTTCTTTGCTTTACTTTAGCGTGTTCCTTTTGTATGTTCTTTCTTTTGTCTCTTTTCTGCTCCTCCATTCCTTCTCCTGGTGTGTGTTTCTCGCTCCTCTCTGCTCTGCAACGTCCTTTCTCGCGTGGGTCTGTATTTTTAGACAGTGCTGCTGTCTGCTGGAGGTTGCTCTCTCTCTTTCTCCATCTCCCTCTCCCTCCATCTCCCGCTCTCCCACTCGTTTTCCCACTACAGGCCGCGAGAAAGCAGGGGAGATGTGCGTTTACCCAGCTAACATCCCTGGCCACCAGCCACACCCCCGGATGCTGGCATTAGGCTGACATGGGACGGAGCACAGGGCTGAGCGCCCCCTTGTGGGCAGCAAGGGAGGGTGGATATAGATACCCCTCTGCCTGCATCGTCAATAAGGCTCTCTCTCTCTCTCTCTCTCTCTCTCTCTCTCTCTCTCTCTCTCTCTCTCTCTCTCTCTCTCTCTCTCTCTCTCTCTCTCTCTCTCTCTCTCTCGTCCACAGATTTTGCTGGGAGTTTTCTTCTTCCTGGTGGCGCTCCTGTTCGTGGTCGCCTTGTTCATTTCCAAGTAAGCCAAATGTCACACACTCCCACTGCTGCCCTCCATTCACCTTTCCCCACCAACACACACACACACACACACACACACACACACACACACACACACACACACACACCTGCCCTTACTCAGACAAATGACTCAACAGAAAGAAAGGTCCGGCCAGTCAGTAGCCACCTCACATCTCTTGAGCACTGAAGGGCACGGTGATTATTGAGTCTCAGCTCGATGGCAGCCATGTTGCCTTACGTTGCCTTCCTACCCCAGTCACACCTGAAACGCTGACATGGAGCCTTTTCACACAGCTCCTCACGCATTATGGGCCGCGCTCCGAGACTCCGGCAGCTGTCTGGCTTTCCTCCGCATTTCTTGGCATGATGCGGTTTGTGTTTATCTCGTTTCAGCCTCGACAAAGCTTTGCACTCGGCCGGAATCAGCACTGGATTCATTATCTTCGGCACCAATCTGACGAACCCCCTCAATGAGCTGCTGTTGGCGCTGCAGCCGGTGAGCGCGCCGCCATATCTAGATCCGTATTTACGCAGTGTTGGGTAATAGGAAATCCAGGAAGATCAAAAGCCGTTTGCTGGTTTATTATATTAGCAAACCCAACATGTTGCTCTTGGGGTGTGATTGGACTCACTGCTGTGCACCCAGTCGTGCACCGAGGAGCCAATCTTGCAAATGTTATTTTATGGTTATCACGAAACAGAACCATAATCTACCACAAGATATATTACCATGAACATGTCAACAGTTTTGAATAATTGGCTTTGGCGTGTAATATAAGGATTAGTATGCAGGCTCTGCATGATCCCACGTGGGCTGGCCACCTCATGAAGAAGATTGTTCTCTCCTAAATCATGGGACGGGAGGACATGACGACCGCTGAATTAGATGCAATTACACATCAGCAATAACCGCGCCATTCATCACGGGAGCCGTCCTGAATCCGTGTAAAACCCCTACGTCTCGTCCAACTGGCGGCGTGGTCAGCCGCACCGCACCTGAATAAAGTGCGATGGCTCTGCTAAGCCGTCGTCCAAGAGCACTTGATTAAACGAAATTGTTCGGAAGCTCCGACCATCGATTTCCCACAATTATCCCGGGCGGTGGAGGCGGCGGGGGAGGTGTGGGGTTGGGGGGGGGGGGGGGGGGGGGGGGGGGGGGGGGGGGGGTGCGGAATGAAAAGTAGCGCGTCGTCGCAGTGCGGCGTGACTCCTGAGACGGTCACGTGATACTCTGGCTCGAAAGACGACGGCCGGGGGGGGCGGGTTTGAGGGGGGATGGTTTGTCCCCCGCCCTGTCGGTCAGCAGCCCCAGAGTTATGGCCATCAGTCTGCCAAAGAGGGGGTGGGTTGGGGGGGGCATTAACGTTCCAAAGGAGTGAGATGGAGCCAAAGACGCTAATAAGAAGAGAGGAGAGGGCACGTCCGCAGCTTGACTGAGTCCACCAGAGAACTTTCTCCTTTGGAACATTTCTCAGACGCCGCGTACGAAAGAGAAGGAGATAGAGAAGAGAGTTTGTGTTTTTGTCTTTTTTTGGACATTATTTTTCAGGTTTTTGCGAGAACAAAAGGTCTCCGCCAACCCTGCCAACAATTAGACACTGTTATTATGCTAATGAATGGTCTAAAGTACATTTTGCATTGCGCTTTTACACTCCTGTTCTCTACCAACACCCTTGTAAAGGGCAGGGCACCTCACCAAACAATGCCTTCCCCCAACCGCGATAGACTCAATTCTCAGTCACTCAGTACCAATGCCATCTCTGTATTTATAGTGGTGCGAAGTATTTGACCCACTTATATTTGCCTCTGGGTGTCGAGACTGATGGTGCAAGTCCCTTTGGTGCATTACAACACGATTCCTTTATACAGGTTTTATTAGAGCTGCAAAATCTTGTGTGTGCATCTCCTAGCTGCCGCCCCTCACCGCCTCTAGCATTTTGTAGTTTGCACAGGCCCTACCAATTAAAATGCGCCATTAAGTTATATGGAGGAGGCCAGCAAAGACCACGATGGTCTCAGGCACCTGACTTTGCACTGCTCAGCTGTCCTTTTGAATGTCACTTGGCCCACTTTTCTTTTGTTTGTGTGTGTAGAAGCAGTAATTCTCTGTCTTTCGGTGCCTGAAAGTGATGAATGATGTGTGTGTTGAGATTTTAATAATGGGAGGATGTAAAGAACAGTTCAGCCAATCACATGAACTGACAGCATTTAACTTTCTGGAGACAGGGTGTGATTGGTTAGTTGAAGGGGAGTTCCTTTGAATTTACATCAACCTAAAGAAAAAGGTTCAAGAGCTGTCCAGTTGTGTAGAACCATTACCTTTATGTAATCACAGCACCCTGTTTGGGTTTTATTACAATAACGCAACAATCGGTTACCAAAACTCCATCCGTAATGTTCCCGTTACTGTCCACATGTGATCTTTCGCGTCTTATTATCTGTTGAAACATGATAACTCAACGAAAACAGTGCGATTGTTTATGCTCTTTGAACGCTTAGAAATAACATGTTGCATTTAAGTCCAGTCTTTGATTGGCTTAAAGCATGAAGTCCAGCTTTATGATTGGTTTAAACCATGATGATCAAAACATGCTGCTAGCTAAATGTTAGACAAGTAGACATTTCCTGGTCACTATGCGTGCCCTCGTATTCCACATCGTTTTCAAACAGGTCTACAGACAGATCTACAACCTGTCACAGCTTTTGTGCGTATGAGAAACCTGAAACATGTTCATATGTACATGTAAACTCAACTCCCCTTTAATGGAGATGACCCAACAGTTTCTGTGATGCTTTACAGGTGTTTCCACTGGACTACGTGCTGATCACGTTCATCACCATGTACTTCGTGTTCACATCTATGGCCGGCATCCGAAACATGGGCATCTGGTTCTTCTGGATGAGGGTGAATGCCTTTTTTTTTTGCTTATGCTTAACGTGTCTCCTTTTATGTAAACCATTTCGCACCTGATTGGGCTGTTTCTTGGGGGGGGTATGGGTGTCCACTCCCACGTTGTATCCTCGTTTCATGTACTCCAATAGAAAGTGATCACAGTTTGCACCATGGATGAGGTGTGGTGTGGGCATGGCTTATGACTCCTGTGTTTTTTTTTTTTGTTTTTTTTTTGACCGGCGGCGGGGGGGGGCAGCTGTATAAGATCAGGCCTGAGAGGACCCGGCCGCAGGCCCTGCTCTTCCTCTGCATGATCCTGCTCCTCATCGTCCTTCACACCAGCTACATGATCTACAGCCTGGCCCCGCAGTACGTCATGTACGGCAGCCAGAAGTACCCGGTGCAAGTAAGAAAGTGTGTGTGCGTACGTTTGTGTGTGTCTGTGTGTGTGCGAGCATGCATTTTGGAGATACGAGGAGCTTTAGGTCTCTGGGATTATGCCACTGTGTATAATGTACACTCTGGCATCTGTGGTGTAACAGGGCAGGGATTATGAGAATGATCTTCAGAGGGCGTGAGACTGTGCACACGTGGGTGCGTGCGCGGTGGATCTGCCTCTGAAACCCTACGAACCCGCTTGATTTCATCCTCCTACTCACTCAGTCGCTAGTCCAGCCAGGCAGATGGTTTTTTTTCTTTCTTCTTTTCAGCACACAGACTTTGTTCTCCATCAAATTGTCAGCTAGGCCTGCTTAGTCCAGTTGAATGACAATTTGTTCAGAGTCGAGCTCGCAGCCGGTGATCCGGCCGGGGGTCCCGTCGCCTGCGGGGGACATAAAGGCAGGAACATGACTGGTGCGTGGCAGTAACTAGCCTCCTAGGGCATCCAATAAACAGCCCAGCGTGTGCCTGGGCTTCACCAATTAGCAGCGTCGGACTAAAACACCCTCTCGAGGCATGCCTGCCCTGTTTTGGCTGTAGAGTTCAGATCACATCTGCTCTTATGCGCAGCATAAGGTGCCTGGAACTGTAAGGCGTTTGTAATGAGCCGTCTTTTGAAGCATGCTTTTAAAGGGAGATGTATAAATCAACAAGTCCTTTCAGAAATGTGCGTGGTGTAATGTTAAGGAAGCATTTACAGCTGTTAAGGCCATTAAGATCTGATCTGGAATGGAATCTTTTCAGTAATGTAAAATGGTGGTTCTGTCTGTTGTACCAAATTGGTCTCTCTGTACTGTCCTTGAAATAGTAAAGATGTTGAGAAATTTGCCATTAAGGGTCCTTAAAATATTCTAAAACTGCTTGAAAAAATGACTTGGAATGCTCAGAATAAAATAGTTTGGAAAGGGTCCATTGCAATTGGATAAATGAGCCACATTTGAATAAAATAAAATATGAGCACATGGCAAAAGTTGCTGTTGAACCTGTATGTGTGAGTTCAGCAGTTGTTTGTCCTGTTCTTTGTCCTTAGACCCCACTAACAACAGCTCATCCCCTGTGGGGGAATCATAGCACAGTGGTCAACACCAAGACATGTGATGCAGACGCCCCTCAAGGTAGGACACCTGTCCTCCGTCCACTTTCTCCACCTGTCCCGTTGCATCTCGTTTTTTTTTACCTGAGAAATGTCCCGGGGTTTCATTTATTCGTAGCCCGCCATTGGTACGAGATGTGTCAACGCTGAGGTTCCTGTGGAGTCTTATTCCAGAGAGTTAATGGTTTCCTCTCAAGTGCTCATCAGCAGTTCGGCGGAGCTTGTCCGGAGACTTCCTGTTATTAATGAGGAGGGCACAATGTTTAGGAGGGGGCGGAGCTTGTCCAGAGACTTCCTGTTATTAATGAGGAGGGAACAATGTTTAGGAGTGGGCGGAGCTTGTCCGGAGACTTCCTGTTATTAATGAGGAGGGGAAAATGTTTAGGAGTGGGCGGAGCTTGTCCGGAGACTTCCTGTTATTAATGAGGAGGGCACAATGTTTAGGAGTGGGCGGAGCTTGTCCGTACCAGCAACAGTCACGCCCGTCAGCTCCACCCGCCTCCATGTATTATACTCTCAACCAGTGATTATTGAGAATGGCTTTTTTTTTCTATTCTGCCTTAGCTTGACCCGATCTCATAGTGACACAAGGCCCCACGGAAAGAGGGCAAAAACAAACAAACAAAAAAAACAGACAGATACCAGAATGGGAGGGGTGGCGTCGAGAGAAACCCGAGAGAGATGGATGGAGTTACTGAGATCAGTGGAGTGGTAGGTGTGGCCACCGGGGCAGAATCACTCCACCCAGCAGGGCACCGTCTGCCATTGCTGGCCCACGAGCATAAGGGACAGCCGGTGTGGCGTGCACGTGGCCCCGTGGCCCAGCTCCAGACCTGGCTACCGCCCAGAAGGGTCCCCGCTGAACCTTGGATGGGTCTGCTTGATTTTGAAGGGCCTGACTTAGAATCAAAGAAACAAAACATCATTAGAGTAAGATGTGCATACTGTAGAGGAGAGAATATGTGGTTATATTTTAGTACATTTTAAAATTTCTTTGTAATTTAGCACATTCACCTTCAATGGCATTGCATTTAATGTAACTTTGAAACTGCATACAGGGCACACAGACTTTACAGAGTAATGTCTGCGTGCTTTGTAAAGTGTGCGTGGTCTGTAAAGTGTGCATGCTCTGTAAAGTCTGTGTCCTGGAGTCACAGGACAGTCCTGAGTGAGGACCTGCAGGGGGAGATTACTTTTGATCATTTAAGGATATTGGGTTCATCCAGCAAAACTGATCACAGACCTTGAAGGTTTGGGAAAAAAGAATTCTGGGTCTGCGCTTTATAAATGATGCGTCGCAATTTGACTGATCACTGTTTGGTGCTGCTAGATTCTGTTTTAGCACCAATAAATTTCTCCTGTGTGCAGTGTTGGGCCTTGAAACGGCATATTATAAGAAGTATTACTGGACGTAGGTTTTACTGCCAGTTGGTAGATAATTACATTTAAATAGTCCCCATTGAATATTTGATTATATAAAGGTTAATCCAGATGATTTGTCAGTGGAGAACTCCTGCCTTCTGGTCATCTGCCCATGCATGTATTATAAATGGATTTAAGAGCAAAGAACACCATGCTCCAAGGAGAAAACCTTTATTAATTAAAATGTGGGCAACAAGCGCTGGTAACGAGCAAAAGCATAATTACTAACTCCGAGGTTAATTGTGACCGTGCATTTGCAGTTCGCCGCCGACGAGGCTGCAGCTTTCCTGGCGGCGTTTGAAGCGTCCGCTGAGTCACGTAGCGTTTTAATTAGCGGACGAGAGCGAGGTGCGAGTCAGGTTCGCTAAGCACGTTGCATAAACACTCGCGCGAGGGGCTGGGGTGGGTGCGGTACCGGTACCGTTTCTGTGGGCAGGCAACAAGTCGCAACACCTGGGTCCTCGTAATGGAGACGTTTGCGGACTCCGGCCGTTCAGGGTGTAGTGGTACTTTTTGTCGGCTTTTAAATATTCGGAAGCTGATGCTGAATTGAAGAACCGCCTCCATTGCACTCAGCTGTTTTTGTTTTAAACAAGCTTACCGCTGCTGGGTTCTGGGTAGCCTGCATAAATGTGCTTTTAGTATCAGCATAATGTTTTAGCATGAGCACCAGCAGTTCTCTGTTTTGAGGTTGTTACTGGGTCATTTGCAGTACTGGTAGCATACCGCATCTTAACTTTCATGAGTAGACGAGTAGATTTGTTTCATTTCTCATGATGGACTGTGGCTGGATTATAATACTGCTCTAGATCCAGAGGAGGGCACTCTGATCTAGCACTCCGATCTCACTGGAGGACATTAGGATAATAGTGCGGTCACACTCGTATTATCTATTTAGATGAACAAGCCAAGGAGAAGCTCCTTCTTCTTTTCTTCCCTCTCACGCCAGAGAAGACGTCGTGCCAGCAAAGAAACCTCTCGGTAGTCATCCACTAACCACCGCAGCCTCACATTCGCTTGCCGGCTTTGTTTGTTTGTTTGTTTGTTTGTTTGTTTATTACCCTGGCCCCTCCCCCTCCATCAGACAAACTCTGCTGTCCAGCTCCAGTATACATGTGACACATCACAGATACCAGAGGACTCCCTGGCCGATGAAGGCAGGCCCTTGATGATCTCATTTTGAAGGCCGTGGTCATGGGAATGAGGGAAAGGGGGAGTTTTGGCCACAAATGCTAATGTCCCTGTTAATGACCAAGAAGCGGTAGATGCTAATTAGCATTATGCAAATGTGAACATGCCCACTACTGCCTGCTAGCCTTAATTGGGTAATGGGCACATTAGCATTTTTGGGTTATGGTCTTTTAGGAGGTTTAGACTTTGTCTGCTGATAGCAAAGAAGTGATGCTGTTTGCTAGTATATAAAAGCATCTGATTCAAGTTTTTAGTTTGCACTGTGCATCACCAGTGCAAAATAATGATTCTGTTGGTGACTAACTATATTCACACATATATTCACGTGTGTGTGAGTATTTAAATATGTGGGGAAAACAACACACACACACACACATGTATACTCATATATAACTTGATATTTGATCTGCTGTTGTGCACGCATTGCCCACAAGGCATAAATACTGTTCTTTACAAAACTGCATGGCTGATAAGTCAATTTTGAGCAGGAAAACAAAGTGAAGATTCCCATTTCATCAAGAACCTTGGAGCTTTAACATGTCGTACAGTTCGGACCGAGTTGAAAATGGACCCTTAAAGATTACTACACTTAAAGGATTAGTAAGCCAATAAAACCTCGGCTCCTTTCTCCACTAAGACATAAAGCATGTGGAGAAGAACTAACGTGGGTGACTATAAAAAGCAACACATTTCTCTTAATTAAATCATTAATCGATTAAAAGCTCTCCCCAGCCCTCCACGGGACCTACTCTTTTCCCATTAACTGACAACCACACATCTAATCAGCATGACCACCAAGCACTCAAGGATATACTCAGGCTGAGTACCCCACCCGCACCCCACCCATGCCCCTCCCGCGCCCACGCAAGGCCAGCCCACCACCGTTCTAACGAGGGTAGTCCGGCAGACGGCAGGACAGACCTCTACCGTAGTTTCTTTTTCATGCATTCTCGTGTATCTACAGTATAGCAAAGCATCACTCTTTATGTCGTGGTGACTGTGCACTCTTTAGATTCAGCAGGACGTGGCCACGTTCCCTCAGTGGTTTATGGACCTGCATGGAACATCTCCAAGGGAAAACAAACAAGCATGTCCAGCAGGGAGGAGACGTGTGGCAGGGAGGACTTGTCTGCCCCAGAGGGGGGTATTGGGGTAAAGAGGGGGTAGGGTGGAAGGGGCTGGTTGCACGCTCTTCCTCGGGCTGGGAGAGAGGCTGAGTGAGCTGCCCCCAAACCACCATGGAAAGTCAGAGTGAAAAGTGGCAGATAGTCTAGGATTTAATGCCCCAGAAGGCACAGTAGGTGCCTTCTGGGGCACCTACCGCTTGATCTGTTCTCCGTGGCTCTTGTAGAAAGACGTAGTCTCTGAAGGAGTTAGGAATAGTCTCCCAAACCCCTGGATCCATGTAACCGTCTGTAGTGTTTGTTCTCATATGTCTGCAAACTATCACAGAAGCTCTAATAAAAGAGCCCTTAATGCTGTTCTACTCGTCCCTGACCCCCGACCTGCATCTAATACACGCCATCGAGAGTCTTTAAGCGCTGCGGAGAAACCCGAGGTTTGGAACATTCTCGTTTGAGACGTCTGCTGCGCACCTAGTTGGGTTTTAAAAAAGCACATATTCATCGTGTTTTTGAAAAATTAAGAGATTTTTCTGATTTTCACTTTGAGGGAGAGTGGCGTCTTCTGCTGCTCCCCGTGTCACGTCTCCTCCTCTTCTGCAGAGCCACCTAATGATGTTACGTCTGTCTCTTTTCCCGGACTAGATAGATGCACTGTATCTGGAGGATCAAGTGCTGTTTCCATGGCGACGCTGCACCGAGTCACCCACCTCGATATTCCGATGTGCTCTGCAGCTGCAAATTAAAATGGAATTTGCAGTGTTCCCCAACCCGTGACTTTACACACGTGCCAAGCGCAGACATTCCCTTCCTGTAATACTGATCTCCAGCTCTCTGTTAAAGGCTGAGCGTGTGGAGGTCTGGGGCGACTGCGATGGTGGGAGCTCTATAAGAGGGAGGCATGAGCCCATAGGAGCCCATAGGCTTCTGACTGATCTGCACAAACGTTTTCGTTCTTCTAATACGCGCATTCGCCTGCACGACGAAACGTCGCCTTTTCGAGTTCAGCGAGACATCGGTTTGTTTTCCGTTCTGCTCCCTTGAGAGCATTCGGTTCTGGCCTGTCGTACTTCGGACACCCAGCCCAGCAAGCAACAAGTTGGCCAGAATGAAATATTTATGGTCTGGGATCCTACGTGACCCTGCCCCCACCATCGGTGGTTAATAGGAGCAAGTGTCTGTGTGAGGGAGTGAGTTTGTGAAGCAGTAGGTTAATCACATATGCCCGTCTTCCGGCGTAAGCGATTCTGGGTGACGCGCAACAGTCCGAGGCAAAAAGGCCCAGACACACAGTACAACACGCAACACTCACATCCCCTCACAATACCTTCCAAACCTGCTGCCCGTTGTATAGGTTCCTGATTGGGGCGAAAACAAGTTACTTTCCCATTTTGTTTGCCGTCTCATTCTCTCCTAATCCACAGCTGTTATCTGATCAGGCATAATGGGCAGTCCTCCCTATCTGCTTTACTGGTGTACACCGGGGATTGAAAGCCACAGACAGTACCATATACACACACTCCCGAGGGCAGGCCACTTAACTGACAACAGACCTATTATGGGATATCGTAGTGTGCAGAACCGACCCATGCAAACGTTAGTTTAGCTTGCAAGCCTTCCACATGAGCAGTGCACTACCTGATTTTGCATTCACTTGTTAAGAAACTGGTGGGATGTTTGTCAAGTGCTTAGCATTTTGGTTATGTAAATATATTGCTTCTCTTGATTGGATGGACGCCATACAAAGTGGTACAAAGAAAAAGAAGGAAATTAAGACTGCTGGCCCTTAGATCTGTGGGTAATGGAGTCATTGCTGGACATGTTGAGTGTTCCACCAGTCCTACCTGTTCCCTAGCAACACTCAGTCACAGCCTGCAGAACAGTGTTTCGGAGACGCGGTAGCACATCTTTTATCATAATCGCACCGGAGGCTTTGAAGGCGACGACTCGTGTGCGAGCGCGTTTTCCTCGAGGTGATATCGCTCTTCCTGCCTGAAGTCCATTTCAGCCCTGCTGCAGTCTATAGGAGTTCGTTTCAGTAGGTTATCATGCAAGACCCCTCAGTCTTCGTGCTTGGAAGTGCGGCCCGGTCTTCTCTCTCTCCCTCGTGTTGAGGAGCAGGGTTCGGAGGCCCTCCCTCTGTGGTGATCCTGTCGGTCTCCTCTGGAGTCTCCTCATCTGCCATGATAATGGCATAGGGACACATTTTGATCTCTTAATGCTCATATCTCTGCCTGCTTTGAGTCCGGGCTTAAATTATTCTGGCACCAAAGTGATTTTATGAATATATAAAGAGGGAGACCGAGAGAGAGACCGAGAGAAACAGAGGTAGCTGATGGTAATGTAGCAAGACGGTAAACCGAAGATAATGACCTGCTGTACAAGCCCAAGAAAGACACTCCTGTTGTATTGGCCTTTGTTTATCAAATGGCTCATGGATTTGACCCCGTACCACTTTCTGTGCTTGAAAGGAGAGGAAACCCATGGAGGCTCCACCATCTGACCTTTCGAACAAAGCCCACGCAGCTCTCTCTCAGAACATTCATTTGGATAAAAGTGCCTGGTGTCCTCGCCCCCCCCCACCCTCTGTCAACTGGTCTTCACAGAATCTCACCTACTGAGAGTGAGATGAGCACGAACAGTTTTCGTGTGGAAAGTGTTTTTTTTCCTCAGATGTGTGTGTATGTGTGTTTTTTTAATGGGCATGTACAAAAGAAAAGAAAATCATTTCAGCCCTGTAGTTCTCTGGGCCTTGTGTGTGTGTGTGTGTGTGTGTGTGTGTGTGTGTGTGTGTGTGTGTGTGTGTGTGTGTGTGTGTGTGTGTGTGTGTGTGTGTGTGTGTGTGTGTGTGTGTGTGTGTGTGTGTGTGTGTGTGTGTGTGTGTGTGTCATCTGTCATGTTATTTGAACTCCATGTCACTGTACAGTAGTTTTTTTTTTTCCAGGCTCTTTATCTTGCCAGTGGAAGACAACGCAGATGTTATTAGGTGGTATTTAGAGCCAGTGATGGCAGGTGAGGAAGGAGCAAGTGAGGACGTCACTGGTGTAATTGCCGACCTTCATCTTCATTTGATGGAGGCAGGGCTCTGGTTTGAGTGGAGGACTTGTGAAGGTGCAAACGTTCTCCACAGATATGGACGCAAGCCGTTGATGGTGAGGCGAATCGGGGTAGTAAGTCAAGGTTCTGTGGTGCAGACTGGTAGGTGTAGTACAGTACCGGCAGCCTGGACTGCCACGCAGCTCCACAGGGAAAATCCCACACGCCAGGAGGGCAGAATTGAGAGTACGCATGGTTCTAACTCTAGCCATCGCCTTACAGCCTCATAGCGTTGCCCCCCCACCCCCTAACCTCAGAGAGCCAGGTAGCTCTACAGACCAAGCAGAAGTGTGGTGGGGCGTAAAAGCCCCCTTCTCCCAGGGCCCCAGTGCTTTTAGCAAATGGGGGGGACGTGAAAAACCACCAAACGAAATGGACGACCTGAGAAGGAAAGAGCCCATCTAGTCCTGAAGATACGCGGTGAGACAGAGAGACCGAGAGAGAGAGGCTTTCTTCTTGTTTCGCTTTTAGTGGCCTTGGGCCCTGCGCGTCAGATGAACGGTAAGGAAGTCCCCATTAATGATGGATGCTGCAAAAGCAGAGCCATCTACATAGCTTTCTCCCAACGACCCAATAAACCGCTGTGGGATTCGGGTTCATACGTGGCATCGGCGGTTTTGTGCTGTTCCAGTCGATTCAGTGGCATTCATATAGAACTTTTTTTGGCTCAACAGAATCTCACGTCCTCTAATGAGCATGCCGAGGGCCACAGTGGCGAGGAAGAGATCACGGACAAGGCACGATGTAGAAAGAGTGGTGCCGGCCTCAGAGACGCGGACCCACGTCCCCCGCGGCATCACCTGACAGTCGGGATTTTGATATGGAAATTGCAGTGGAAGGATGAAAAGGCTAATATTCCTAACAAGGCATGAGAGCTCGGAGCTCCTAACTGATGTGGTATAACCTACGTGCTGAAATCATTACGCTATTGGATAACAACATCAAATACTTTGGAAGTACTGTATGTATGAACTTAAGACCTGGCCTGGTTTATTAACGATCTTGGAAGTGAGTGGGGAAAGCTCTCAGAAGTGTATGCTGCTGTGCCTTTAAAACCAGCGTCAATCAGGCTGGGGCCTTGAGCCATGAAACTCCGATTGCAGTTTTGGTGTCCATTTTGTCTTCTGGCGAGCCCTGTCTGTTTTCAGTGGGTTGGCTGACCTCTGGCCGATCTCGGTATGACCCCCAGAAGAGGGCGACGGGGCTCGTGCGATGGCAGGTCGGCCTCGGCCGTCCAGCTCTTTGCCTGCCGGTCTGGGCCGAGACGTTGAAGGTGAACCGGGTCAGCGGAGTGCGCGATAATTTGTTTAGGCAGGACCACTGTTGAGAGCCATCTGCGAGACGATCAGACAGCCCCGTAATTCAGTTGAACAACTGGAGAGCTACAGATGGCAGAGAGAGAGAGAAAGAGAGAGAGAGAAGGAAGGAAGCAGAGGTTGGACGCGTAGGCTAGCGAACAAGGTCCGCTACAAGCTCCGTGCTTCATCCAAAAACCAGCAGGGCAACATTTTCTCTGCACCTTGGCCTCCGAACCTCCATGTCCACCTCCTTCCTCCGACGTCGTCCTGTGGAACCTCCATACCCCATGGAACCTCCGTCCTCCAGGGTCTACTATGCGGCTCCTGAGTGGGTATTTGTTAGGTGCCCTTTTCGGGCTCCACATAGGCATGCCGGCCTACAGAGCAGGTGTGGTACCCTTATGACGACAAAATGCTGGGGGTGCTGATCTTGGCTGATCTCGGAACACAAGTTTTTGTGTCGTACTGTCGTGAAATCAAGACGAATTAAGAAAATGTTACACTTTTACACACCACACACACACACACACACACACACACACACACACACACACACACACACACACACACACACACACAAACCCCCACCCTCTTTTTTTGCTGATTGTTCTGCAGTGGGCACAGTAGGCACGCCAGCATTTCCAGCATGGAAGAGTGAAAGCGACAACGCCGACTCTAGATCTGAAAGCGAGTTAAAACAGAACCAACCTAAACTGCTTTGCAGCCTGCTCACACCCGATTCACATTTCAACAGATCAAATGGAATCAAGTCTCGCCTAAGTGCTTCTGTGAAGACTGAGAAGAGAATTATAAAGCAACACTTCTACCAAAATCAAACTTTTATTGAAAGCAAGTTATTACCAGTTTTGTGCCATCTCATTTTCACCTTATTAGTAAGCCTTTCATGAGCTGAAATGAGGAAAACTTTGTTGGAGCTGAATAATTCTAGTCAAGCCACTAGAATTGCTTTACATTTTTGGCTTTTTTTTTCTTTTTTACTCAACCAAAAGATTTGCACATCTGTGAGAAACAACCGGAGCAGCTGCAACAGTCTGAAGTGTTTTACGAGCGCAGCGCCGTCGCCGGTGTTGTTTTACGCCGTGCCTCCTTTTCAAACTACCACAGGTGTTTCTTTGTGTCCCGTAGTTCTGTGGTTTCATTTCAAGACACCTCGCTAAGGACCAGGAGTGTTGTGACGCATCTGCAGAGAGGGCGGTCGCCCCGGCTTTTCCATTCGTTCGCGTGCCTCTGCAGAAACGTCACCCGTTCCAGAAGAACTTTCTGTTTCGGCTCGTTTAATCCCTGACGTCGGAGCTCTTCATCTCCGTCGGCACCTGTGTGCTGCGTCTTCCTTCTCTCCTCACCGATCTGCCTGTGTGTGTTAGCTTTGGTCTCGCTGACCTGTTTAGTTCAACCTGCTGAAGCCAGCAGAGGTGAACAGGGAGAGGCTCTGCCACCTCAATCAAGCCGCGGCCAAAACGAGGACAGTGAAATAGGCCTGAAATTAGTGGCTAATCTTATTTTGATTCTAATTTATTATTATTTGTTATTCCCCCAGCTCCCTGGCCATGCTTGGATCACATTAAGTGTTTCATTATGATTTTAATAGATGCTGCTTTTTTGAATATTAAAATCCATGTCCCCGGAGAGCCCTCCGCAACGTCACCATCCCCGTTTCGTTAAGGTGGTGCTTGGTGTTCATGGCGTGCGGGTGTCCTCACTCCACCTGGCTGCCACTGTCCGCTACAACGCAGGCAATGATTTCTTTCAACCGCAACGTATGATTTGGTTCGGCGAGAGCTCGAACTCTCGTTAGCCTTCTGGCCGGAAGAGTGAGCTCTGTGGGTGTGGGCGACCCCTTGGGGTAACTTTCATACGCTGAGCTTCCCGCGGGACCATCCGCCTTCGTTAAGCAGATTATCCGTCCAGTGTCTTCTGTGTAGCACAGAGGGGCCTGTGTTTGGTTTCAGCTATTATGGATAAACACACTGTTGGACAACAGTGAACTAGTTAGAGAAGTTCAAAGCTTTTTTCAAAATATTAGGATGAACACCCGGCATGTAAAACCCTTTGAACACCATCTGTATCCCGAGTTATCAGTAAAATGGTTAATCTGACAATGTCTCTGCAACTGTACTGCATTTTGTAAGAAGGAACTAAACCGTTTCAGCATGGTCCAGGTACACCAACCAACCAGGATGCTTCCTTACATAGAGATGTAGGTGGTGCAGGTACTGACCATCAGATACAGCAGGTTTAACTGTGATGTTTTGTTCTACATCCAGACCAGTGCATGATGACCAGATCATACCTCTTCCTTCACAAATTCTGGTTCTTCAGCACCATCTACTACTTCGGCAACTGGGCTTTTCTTGCAGTAAGTACACTCCTTATTCCCCCGTTACCCTGTTAATGGCCAGTGTTAAAAAGTCTAGTGTGAAGACGCCACACAAAATATGACGTATCGCGAATGAACGAGTTTGAATGAACGAAGCTTCCCGGGCCGCAGGTCTTCCTCATCGGTTTGACGGTGTCATGCTGCAAAGGGAAGAAGTCGGTGATCGAGGGTGAGGTGGAAGCAGACGACTCGGATTTTAGTGACGAAGAGTATGTGCACTGATCAGGGCACGAAAAGGCTCGAGGTTGTTTATTTACACACTGTGTCCTTTCGTTATATGCTGTATGTCCTGTCTCAATGATAACGATACCAAAACCGCTCCAGATAACTTTTTCTGTTATAAAGTGTGCATGGATGTTCTGTTGTTTGTTTTTTGGGGGTGGGGCCTGTATACACATGCTAGACCTAAATCTTGTTGTGCGGGGTTCCAGCGCAGCTTGCAGACTGAACGCTCCGTGCAGTCCACAGACTGCTGGCTTTGAGCCTCTGTTACTATATCCCAGAGCCAAAAGGCTTTAAAAAAGTACAACAAAATGAACATGCTGTGTCACCGCAGGGATTTCATAGCAGTGTGAATCAGTCTGATTGTTTGGTCCAAGATGACGGTGTAACCTGTTAAGTCACTTTTTTTATGCTGACGTACTTATGCACATGCTGCTGTATAATTTGAACTAAATTATAAAATCCAGGTATTTTGTAAGCCTCGGCGGATAAGTAAAGCAGATCTTACAAATTCTAGCCTAAACCTCTAGCTTTAATCTCTTACAGATGCTAGCTTTAATCTCTTACAGATGCTAGCTTTAATCTCTTACAGATGCTAAGTTTAATCTGACCTTGGAACACACCCACATGCAGTCTGAGGCCTAGCAAATGTCATCATTCTTTTTCAAGGACTATGGCACTAAGGACAGTGGGGCAGATGACCACCAACCATGCCTTGGTGTTGTTGCTTAGTTTAGTTCACCTTCGTATGCTGATTTATTTACTTTAAATACATCCTGGAAAGATATGCATCTCTCTAATGTTTGAGTGTGTCGTTACAGTATTCTTATGCAATAGGCAAACTAACCAATTAACTAAGTTGCCTAAGTTGTAAAAAGCAAAATGCAACCATTGTGCAACATGCTGATCTAAATGCCTGGTGACATCATACAGAGATTGATACATCATACAGGGCATTTTGGGGGTGATGATGCCATTGCTATGTAAAGGTACATGAGAATAACAGTATTTGCCATTTTGAAATTTCCCAAATGTCTGCATTAAAGGCCTTTTTGAAGCATCATCAAATAAAGAGCAAAAGCAACGTCTGTGTGGTTTTGCATTAAAGACAATTCTGTGTCCTGTACCCTTAGGGAAGTACAGGCAGGAGGTCATAATTCCAAAATATGTGCTGTTATAGTTCAGGAATCAGGACCCTAGAAGGTCAATGAGGAACAGACTTCCATGATCCTTGCATGACCAATGACAATCACATGATCCAAATGGCGAGTAATAATGTAAACAATGTGAAGATGAATTGGGGCATCCCAGTAAGCAAACGGTACACGCAATTTGTCATGACCACAAAGGTAACCTTGCTAAGGTAATCTTGGTATCTTGGAACTATAACCGTTCCCATCGCATACATTATAAGGGAAGTGTCAGGGTCAACCTCAGCCAATGGTAAACACGTAATGTGGGATTGCTGCTGAATTAAAAAGCCCACAATGCCCCTGTTCACACTGCCTCTGTGTACCTCCACAGTGCAGTAAATGGAGCAGTCAAGCCTGTTAAACTCGCATACCACAAAAATGCCAACTCTGGTTCACCACCCATTTATTTCCATACTTTCTAATTTATTGTTCTGTTTTATCAAAAAGGTTTAAATGCTGTAATTATAAAGAAATTGAACTGTATGATTCATGCATTATTTTCGGTTCGGTTTTCTGAGATAAGCCTTTTTTTTTTTTTTTTTTTTTTTTTGAAATGAGTCGGTTTTAGCCAGTAATTAAAACACGGGGGGAAAAATATTATAATTTGCATCTTTTAACATGTCTCCTTTGTAACATTAATGTTAGCACTTCAAAATGCAGAGAATGGGACAAAATGTTACTGCAATTATATTGTGATTATATACATACACATTGCAATGTATTAAAAACCCCAGTGGTAATACTTTGGTGTTTGGTTAAAAACTGACCTGTATTCCTTTTCATTAAATTGTTGATACATGTTGAATTACTGGTGTGACACCAAATTTCAGACAATAAAGCAAGGGGAAACGTATTTTCTTTATTTGTTGTAATGTTAACAACAGCTAGGGTTAGGGTTAAGGTCTCGCATTATGTATTTCTGTAATAACTATGAAAATAAGAAATCTAAATCCTAATGCTGATCTAATCCATTTATTTACAAGGCTTCTGGGTTCACCCAGGGTCCCTTCCTAGTCAGGCCTGTGCTATAAGTGATTGGTCAGTATAATTACAGCACACGAGAACCGATGTGATGAAAATAGCTGATTAGCTATCAGTGTTTCAGAGGCCTGTGCTGCATGATCAGCGCACCAATGTGATCCTGACACAGTACTGCAGGTGCACATATTTACTCCCCACATACCTGGTGACGTCTAGGAATATATGCGGTATGAATTCAGATTCTCAGGCTTGCAGGTAAATACACTAAAAACGTTTATCAGGCTTGTCTGGTATACATACAGTATGACTGACTTTCAGGGTCCCAGGCAGACCAGCTGCTCATGTAAGTTCCTGGGAAGAAAATCAACACAAAGCATCTCTTTCCTTTCCATGATTGGCCACAAAGGTTAGGCAACTTCATGTGTTAAATTTTTCATCTCCTTCATCTTGCCTATTCGCATTTGCGTGAGACTCGTGGAATGCAAACGTTCTGGCGATACAGTACAGATGAGATGTGCTGTGCTCGTGAATGTTTGAATATGTTGAGAGTCTGTGCCCACCTGACGGCTGAATTTGGTTGATGCTGTATTGGTTTGGGTGCAAGCAGTTTAATATGAAACACATGTTCTTTGAGGTTAAAATGACCTCACTACCAGTAAGGCGAATGGGGGGGTTGGCATGAAAGGGGGGGCTCCATCTTTTTCTTTTTTCCGCTGTTTTAACCCAGCTCAGTTTCAAGAACACACTGGGCTTTTAATAATTCAAGCCGTGATGTCGGCCACCTTTGTATATCCATCCTTTCCATCTCCAGAATGGATATGTGTGGTTTATGACCTTGGGGGCTGGTGGGGGAGATATCTTTCTTAAACATTCCTAGCACCTTTACAATGACCTTGCACAGTGAGGGGATGTGCACTCCATGCCTTTCATTGGCTAGTATTGATTGAATAATTTAAGGTTTTTGCCAAAGTATATTTCTTTTTCCAGTGACATTTAAAGATGAACTCTGTGTCGGTTTCATCTATCGGGTGTAATGAAATAAAAAAAAAGCTAATTTAAAATAAACCAATTTAAAATAATAGTTTAAGGGTATAAAAACTAAAATTCTTTGGGAATTTCAACATTCTGTTGAGAGCCATTTTCCTCTTTGATGATCCAAGCATTAAAGCAATTTTCTGACTGAAGACTCATCTATTTGTGGAGTACTTAACTGACCATTATTCCAGCACCTATCAAAATTGTATGCTACCATTGATTAAACACTGTAGCACTTATTGTTTGGTATTGCAATTATCGTTGTTTGATATAGACCTCATGCTTGTTTTGCACTTCTGGGTCTCCGCATTGATTCTTGTATTTCAGCAGGTTTCTAGTCCAACAGTACCTTGGACTGTAACCTACTATAAAATAAAATATATTCAATCAGTAGATGACAAAGCACTTTTGTAAGTTGAACTAAATAGCGAGAATGTAAATGCGATTACATCATCATGCTGTAGTAACACCTATTTGTTCCAACCAAAGCTTAGTGGACACTACCCCTATTTGTCTGTCCATCAGAGTGGTTGCCATGGAAACCCTATATATAGGGTTTGTCAGTTTGTGGTCTGCTTATAGTACTCCAGATCTGGAAAGATGTAGCAGGACCTGCTGATCCAAAGCTGAGAGATGTGTTGGAGGAACATCTCCCACACTGCTATCATTTACTTTATCATCATTTCTTTATGCAATAAATCTTTCCCAAGATTGTTGGGATCTCAGCCACTTTATGAATATTAAAATCTTGCTTATTTTGTTGGGCAGCACAGGAGTTTATATTTAGGATGGGTTTAGTGGGTCACGAATCTAACTGACCTCTGTCATCCTACATGGTTCCTTTGGATCAAATACTGCATATTTACCTTCACATTTCACATTTCAGCCCAAATCATTGCGTTCTCACGACTCCCAACACTGAATTGCTACCGGCTTGCCTGCTGGCCTCGTTGCAGCATGGGGTGGGGTTATGGAGGAGTGGGCGTGTCCAGAGGGAGCATTCCAAACCGGGGCAGTCCCAAACTATCAAAAGGCCTCACCGTCAGCGTCCTCCCCATCCATTGCATGTACCGCCATGTACCGCCCCAGGGCGGAGGGAAGGTGGTAATGGGAAGACGGGGCTCGCCGGTGGGGCGGGAGAATGCCTCCACCCATGAAGTGACTGCACCACTCTGCCCCGAGCACTTCTGTTTCTGACACACTTCTGTAAGAACATCCACACATCTTTTCTCTTTTGGTCTTGATGCCGAGACCAGTCCTCTATTTCCCGTCAGCGTCTACCCTCAGCTCTTCCAACACGCCTGCTGATTGTGTTCCTCCGTTATCTGCGCCACGCTCAAGACGTGGGAAGATCTGAGAAGTTTGTTTTCATCTGTTTCAACAATGATTTGGACATAAATTGATTCAGATTTGCCTTTTTACTCTGTAATTGTGGTTCATTTTGATCAGTCTAACCATGGTTTACAAAATGTCTTCCATTAGCATATCTCTAGTATAATTAGAAAATACATAGGAAATAACCAGACTGAAATTGTAATAACATCTTTCCACTGGGGACATTTCTTATTCCCCTCCCGTGCCTATGACAGTAAACACATTCTGATTTCCCGCCATAACTTGGGTAAGAGGCATGAACAAAGGCAGAATGCGACAATAATTAGCAGCTAATTATAACTACAGTCTCAACAAGCTAGTATGGACTGACAAAAGGCAATCATTACTACTGTCTTGTTGTACAATATTACCATTAGTTAATTAGTTAATTTAATAGTTAATGATTGTAAACATACTCCCTTGACTTCATTTACATATTTATAAGAGAAGAGTCCAATGTAGCCAATAACCCAAGGAGACTACAATTAGCATTCTTCACTCAGGGCATTTATGTATACTGTTCATTGAAGACATTTAAATGTCAGTGTTTTCCCATGAAAATATTGTGCATGCCTA
This sequence comes from Brachyhypopomus gauderio, assembly GCF_052324685.1. Taxonomy (NCBI): domain Eukaryota; kingdom Metazoa; phylum Chordata; class Actinopteri; order Gymnotiformes; family Hypopomidae; genus Brachyhypopomus; species Brachyhypopomus gauderio. Next base: position 33,511,027 of record NC_135211.1, on the reverse strand, counting down.
ACGAGTAAAATTATGGGTAATGTTTTGTGTAAACACAAAACCTGAATTGATTTTCATGACAAAACATGTAAATCGTGCGTGTGATATCAGGAGCAAAAGCGGCCTCTAAACACAACTGTATGGTCGCTCGGTTGTTAACCAGTGTGTACACGATTGTGAAAAACTGCAATGCATTGTGGGAATGCAGAAGCGATAAATCATAGATTCTTCCTTCCTTTTTTCTTCTTTTCCCCATTCGGGTGCGTTTCCCTTGACGATCCTGCCTGAACTCTAGTTAAGACAGCCAGGGCCAGAACAGCGTATGCTGACAGCTTCCGGGTTTACACCTGTTTCCTTGTCTTTCCCGGTCCCAGAAGCACTCGTGCTTTAAGTGTGTGTGTGTGCGGCGCACCCTAGGCAGGTTAACCTCTCTGCTCTACTGCACTCCTCAAGGAGATGCCGTATATGCACCCAGTGAGGAATGGTTGGCTCTCTGTCTAGAAGAGCTGACAACTTAGTAGTGCATGGTATCTGTTTGTCAAGCATGTGTTTTGCTGTCTAGCGTTCCATCTCCTAATTCAGTACATGCCGGGAGTGTCGGAGCAGGATGCGTACTGAAGGAGAATTCATCAAAACTGTGTAGAAATGAGCCCAGATACGAGTGTCGGGGAAATTGACGTAGAAATATGAACTAGCCTAACTCGCATCTGAGTCATGAATTCCAGCCTTCCGAAACTGACATCTGACAAAACAGATGTCCTACTTGTTGGCCTGAAAATGTTCGTCTCCGGGGTTTCTGAATTTGTCATTGGTATTGATGGCGTGACTGTCAAATACTTTCCTGTCACTCTGGACCTTGGGCTCAAAGTCAGGATGGGGTGAGGAGAAACTTTGAAGCCTCAGGTAAAGGCGTTCACTAGTGCTCCTACCCACCATCTTGAGGGTGTTGTGGTGTCTTTGTTCTGTCTCACTCTCCTGTCTCACCCTGCTTTGCTTATTCTGATCTGATATGTTGGCTGGGTAGGTAGGTCTTTAACCGTGGTGCTCCTTAAACCCTGGGACTTCACCTGTGTAGCACACTCTTCCATCTCTATTAAACCCCATATTAAAACGTAGTATAACACACTCATTATAAAAATACTTATTAATTATAATAATACATCACATCACTTGCATTGAATTCATTTTGCATTGGTTTGTCTTTGTGAAGCAATATAAATGATTATAAATCTTATTTTTATTGTTGTTGCTGCCAACTTTTATGTGCAAGCTATTAACAGATGTTTTCATTTGAAGTCAGATTGTTTTATTTTCTCTGGGCTTATTTTCAAACAGCATTTCATGTCGGCTCACAGTATAGTGAAATTGTACTGAGGTTGTGCTTAGTGTATAGACATAGACAATCGTTTTAATTAAAACGTCATGAGAGCTGAGAATGATTTGAAATAGAGCCCTGTGAATACCATAATGTCATGGAATCCAATATTACTCATAACTACCACACCTTTTCCTCACCCATTATAGAGATAGGCAGAGCAATATTCAAGCTACAATGTAGTGGCATTTTATTTGATGCCTCCTGGAGTGCCGTACTTAGTGCTAGAAGGCACTGTGTGTGTGTGTGTGTGTGTGTGTGTGTGTGTGTGTGTGTGTGTGTGTGTACACGTATGTACGCTGAATGGCCTGAGGGACCTATATGTTCCTCCTCCACGCCTTTCTCTACATATTATTCATATCTAATACGGCAGAAGCTGCATGATTAAGGTCTGCTGCCAGCAAAGCAAAGTGAATCAGCTAGACAGACAGTGAGGGCGTAAATGGCTAGTTACATGCAAATGACATTTAGCTGATTGGTGGATATTAGCTTATTTTCACTGTTAGCCTCGTTTGCATTTTTTTCTTCGACTATTACTACTGGAGAGCTACCGGATGAGAAGACAAATGTAATTTGGGCAGAGGCCGTATGCTGCTCAGTACTAACGTAACGTAAAGCGTGCTACACACATCAATGGCATTCAGCACACACACACACACAGGACGATGTCTGCGAGGACGGCACGCAGACAGTGGGCCGACAGGCTGTGGATAGCTAGTTAATAACAGTTTGGTCTCGTAGATGCTAAAGGCCCGTGAATAATGTATCATCTTGGACACAGTCATTTGAGGAAAGTGTATTGTTTGACATGAACAAGAAAACGAAGTAGAAAAAGAAGAAGAAGAAAACAGGCATTCTTCTGGTGTAATTGGATCCATGTCAGCCATAGCCAGATTCTATTTCCAATCTTGTTTCCATTCTGTCTTTGACTTTACCGACTAGATGCTGAAAGCACTCCGCTTTCTCCTCAGGCCGCTCAGACAAAACCTGTCCTTGCGGCGATAATAATTGCTTAGTCGGTGGTCACAAGAGTAGAGATTGACACGTACCAGGTGGCCTGTTGCTCCAATCTTAAGCATTGTTAAAACAGGTCTGTGAGCAGCATGCGTGTCAAATGTCTTCCAATAAGATGGGGGGAGAGGGGTTGTTCTCGAGGGAGCCATTTGAATCTTTGTTGGAGGTAGTTTACAATGCAATAGTTAAAGTCTGCGTGGGGACTCAAATGTGTGCTGAAATTGAATGTGTGTTAATTACCTGAAGTATTTAAGGTGTCCCTTCTTGGACCCCGGTGCTGTTTGTATGTATGTGAATATGAAGCTATGTTACATCTGAGTAATGCGACACAACAAAACTGCAATAGAAGTGGGAGGGTGTTGATGAGAACCACAGGTCATGTTTTACACTTTCAGTGGAGATGTGGTGCTGTTTTGAGCAGGGGAGAAACCTTCCTACGCAGTAGCTTCTACACAGCAGGTCCTGCTTGGTTTGGTGACCTGAGGTGAGCGCAAATAATCCGAAAGCGACATGGCCGCTTTCAGAGGCATAATCAGAACTGGTTTGGCCAGATAAGAATCACTTAAATGGATTTTGCCTCAGTAGTACTGTGCATTAAAGGAATATTTCCACCAGAAGAACATACCGCAAATGTAGCCAGTGAGATGTCTGGTGTGTCGCTTTTGTTTTTGCACTTAGGTTATGAATCTAAAACACAGTAGTAATACATCAAAACAATACACCAATTATGGATCATGACCTTCTGAAATCATCACACGCTTGCTTCAAAAAACATTTGATGTCTATGTAAAGCTAGCCAAGTTTACTTTTACAGCATATTTCATACATAATGCAATACAAGATGGTTTACAAAATAAAATATTTGAATAGAAAAAGATAAAGACATAAAAATAAAATACACTTAAAAAATCAAATAGACATTTGATCAAAAGAATAAAATGTATATACAATGCCCTCCACAATTATTGGCACCCCTGGTTAAAATATTTACTTAGGCTTATAATAAATTCATTCTTTTTCAAATATAGGATAACAAAGCAAAAAAAAGAGAAAATCCATCCTTTAATTCAAGTGCATTTATTAATTGGGTAAAAAAAAAGCACATTAAGAAATAATTATTTTACATGAAATCGTGTGTGCCACAATTATTGGCACCCCTGAGGTTAATACTTTGTACAACTCCCCTTTGCCAACAAGACAGCACACAGTCTTCTCCTATAATGTTTTACAAGATGGGATAATACAGAAAGACAGATCTTCCACCATTCCTCTTTGCACAATCTCTCTAAATCATTCAGAGTCCTGGGTCTTCTCCTATGCACTCTCCTGTTCAGCTCACCCCACAGGTTTTCAATTGGATTAAAGTCTGGGCACTGGCCATGGGAGGAGCTTGATTTTGTGTCTGTTGAACCATTTTTTAGTAGATTTGGCCAAATGTTTAGGGTCGTTCTCTTGCTGAGAGACTCAGTGATGACGCATCTTCAGGTTTCAGGCCGAGGCCACCAGATTTTGATGTAAAATGCCCTGGTATTTCAAAGAGTTCACGATGCCATGTGCCCTAACAAGTTTGGGGCCTTTGGAAGAGAAATAGGCCCACAGCCTCACCCATCCTCCCCCAAACTTCTGGTGCTTCTCCACATCTTCTGTGTTACACTACAACCCACTTAGTGTTTGTTAACAAAAAGCTCTATCTTGGTCTCTCATGACCAGAGTACATGTTCCAGAAGTTCCAGTACTGTGTGGCGACCTCCTGATGTTTGTGTTTATGTCTGCTTAGTGAACCCCAGATGTTTGTGTTTGTACGTGAGAAAAGGCTTTCTCCATGCCTCCCAAACAGCTTGTTGGTGTGTTAATAGCACCTGATGGTTGTTATGGAGACTTTGTGAGCCAAAGATAGTGAGCCCAGGTTTATTTGTCAAAACCTATATTGCTTGTATTTTCTTATAGCCTTTGCCTGACTTATGAAGGTCGACACACGTCTGCCTTACTTAAATTGTGTGTTCTCTTGTTTTTCCCATGTTGAAGAGTGAAGTTGAAGACAAACAGGCCTCTGTGTCACATCATATTTATACCCACAGGGAAACAGTAAGTGATTAATTACTAATTAAAGGTTACTGGATACGCTGATCAAATTTATAAAGTACAGTAAAAATGACAGAAATGCTTCAATTATTTTCTAGGAATCATTAGGGGAGCCAATAATTGTGGAACAGGTGATTTTTTGAAAAAAATGTTTTTCTGTCACAGTGAGGCGGCCCCCTACCGGTCGCCTCTGTCCACAGCGGCTGTTATTGTTGTTGTTTTGTTACGTCGTGTGCGTCCCTCAGGTGGGTGGAGCCCGTGATCCGTCTCACCTGAGGGTCGTTTGTTTGCCTATATATGTCTTGTCTTTGTTGACCGCTGGTCATTATATCCTTAATTCGGATCTACTCACAGGTTTTTGGTTTGCGCACTTCTTCATTAAACCATTCTTTTTCCCTGAGACTTGGCGTGATCGCATCCTTTTTGTTCGCACTCCCTGCCCGTCACATTTTCTTAGTAAGGGATTTATTTATTTATTTTTTATAAGTCACGGGTTAAAGGTGACATTTATTTACAAAGGCTTTTAACACATCTTAATGTCCTCACCTGGGTTGTTTTATGTAGGTTTTGTTTGTGACCTTGTCCGTCTTTAGTGTTACGCTAGTTTCTTGCATGTTCGGTTTCGTTCGTTTATGTAAACTGTTTGATTGGAGACATTTGTTTTCCTTTATTTTCTTGAATTTTCTATATTGTTCTTCTCCTGTGGCATTTGGACTTTTGCCTGGATTGTTTGGTTTCTTGTTGCTGTCGTCTTGCTTTCGGCTGCCCAGACGCTCCCTGATATTTGATATTTGGACTGTTGATTTTGTATTTGGTCAGAACTACTCTGAGCCCTTCACCTTCATCAGCCCAAGTTGCTGTGTAACAGTGAAACTAATACATGTATTTTTAGGTTGATTTCCCAAGTCTAGGGTGAGGTTGCTAGGTAGCAAAGTCCCTGGGACTTTGTTAGTCAGGCACTTAGAAAAGTTTGCCTAGCTACTCCCCAGGCCGAATATGGCCATAAGGATCAGACTGGGGAAAAGGAGTTTCAGGAATTTGAAATATTTGAAACGATTGTTTTGTAAGCTGGTTTGTTTTTAACACTTGTTGTCAACCATTTCCTAGCAAAGCTATTTGTGAGATTCATAGATAGAAGTATCCAGATTTGGGTGTGAGTTTTAAAGTTTTGTTTGTTTAACCAACTGAGATAAAGTAATCTCAGTTGTAGTCTTGTACAGTGATTTATGACATTAACATCTTACTCGATACATACTCTATATTGCCAAAATAATTCGCTCACCCATCCAAATGATCAGAATCAGGTTTACCAATCACTTCCATGGTAGACAGGTGTATAGAATTAAACACCTAGGCATGCAGACTGTTTTTACAAACATTTGTGAAAGAATGTGTCGCTCCAGCATGAATTCCAGCATGGAGCTCTGATAGGATGCCACCTGTGCAACAAATCCAGTCGTGAAATTTCCTCGCTGCTAAATATTCCACAGTCAACTGTCAGCTGTATTATAAGAAAATGGAAGTGTTTGGGAACGACAGCAATTCAGCCACAAAGTGGTACGACACATAAACATATGGAGCGGGGTCAGCGGATGCTGAAGCACATTATTCTGAATTCTGTAGTGCGAATTCAATCACTACAGACATCCAAACTTCATGTGGCCTTCAGATTAGCTCAAGAACAGTGTGCAGAGAGCTTCATGGAATGTGTTTCCATGGTCGGGCGGCTGCATCCAAACCGTACTTCACCAAGTACAAGGCAAAGCATTGAATGCAGTGGTGTAACTAGACTCTAGAGCAGTGGAGGCGTGTTCTCTGGAGTGACCAATCGCACTTCTCCATCTGGCAATATGATGGACGAGTCTGGGTTGGGCAGTTGTCAGGTGAACGGTGCTTGTCTGACTGCATTGTGCCAAGTGAAAAGTTTGGTGGAGGGGGATTATGGTGTGGGGTTGTTTTTCAGGAGCTGGGATTGGCCCCTTAGTTCCAGTGAAAGGAACTATGTATGCTTCAGCATACCAAGACATTTTGGACAATTCCATGCTCCCAACTTTGTGGAAACAGTTTGGCGTTAACCCCTTCCTCTTCCAACATGACTGTGCACCAGTGCACAAAGCAAGGTCCATAAAAACATGGATGGCAGAGTCTGGAGTGGATGAACTTGACTGGCCTGCACAGAGTCCTCCTGACCTAAACCTGATGGAACACATTTGGGATGAATTAGAGCAGGGACTGAGAGCCAGGCCTTCTCGTCTAACATCAGCATGTGACCTCACAAATGTGCTTCTGGAATAATGGTCAAAAATCCCCATAAACACACTCCTAAACCTTGTGGACAGGCTTCCCAGAAGAGTTGAAGTTCTAGCTGCAAAGGGTGGACCAGCATCATATTGAACCCTATGGATAAGTGAGATGGGTCACTTAAGCTCATATGTGAGTCAAGGAAGGTGAGTTAATACTTTTGGCAATATAGTATACATCAAAAGCATAATACGATGATGCCTGATTTGTTTGGCAAAGAACAGTATGCCACAAATGTGAGGAATTATATTAAGCAATTTCCATTTGGGGGATTTAATTATATTTCAAAATTCTATAATTGGCAATTTGACCACTTCAAAGGCATTTAAATTAAAACAAAGCCTTTAATCACCACAAATGTCCAAGGGTCTCCTTCATTCCATGTGTCTTTATTGTCCTTTATATAACATTGGCTGACTGATGGCGCCTGGCATACCAGCCAACCAAGTTGAGGCTAAGTCAGAAAAATGTGGCTTATGTGTCACACCGGTTTTCAGAAAGTACAACATTGTTACCTGAGAAAATATAAAGTCTTCCAGGCCACCAGTTGGCACCATCAACACCGGCTGCATGTGCACATCCATCTCAAATGCATTTTCCATTCCAGGTCCACACCACCTTTTCTCTGCTGTCTGGAGTGGGCCACAAGGAAGACTTACTCAATAAAAGGGAAGACGGTGGCCAGCAATGGCAAGTGGCCTCCAGCGTTTCCAGTGGCTGTGTCACATCATGACGGGGTTTTTTTTTTTTTTTTTAAGTCAACACTCCCAGAATGGCCAGGCGGTGCTGTGAAGCTGGCAGTGAGGCAGCTTCCATCAGAGGTTCACAAGGCATGGCTTTCAAAGTGCCCTGTCTTTCGTAGCACAGAACTAGACCTCCCCTCTGGCGTTGAGTCAGGTGTGAGCCCCGGGGGACTGGACAGCAGGTGAGACGAAGAAAGAGTGAGAAAGGTGTAGAGCTGGGCTCCCCATCTCCACACGGTTTCCTCATCCATCCGCACCTCCCTGGACTGGAATCAGTGGATGTCACCGTTCCTTCTCTGGGTTGCGTAACACTTGAGGGCCAGTACGTAACCGTCCTGGCTCTGCGTCCTGCCCTGCGGCATCATCGTGCTGGGGTTGTGTTCTCAACCCTAACCCTCTGGTGCTCCCAGAAGCCGCTAGCCACACAAGTTGGATGGGGCATTCCGCGATAGCTGTGAGCAGTCAGGAAAAATCGAAACACGATGTTTACTATTGTTCCCGACGTGTCCAGTATACAAAGACGCATGATTCTATTGAGTTCCTTATTTGGAAAAAATAAGATTCAAGGGGTGGGGCTGAGGGCTGTGACACCTGGCTTCACGATAGGGTGCAGTTGCAGTACGTACACCATGGACAGCACCTCAGCACCACGGACAGTGACCAAAAACCCAGCAGCAGACCCAAATGGCACAGAGTCATGGTGGGCCCCAGCAACTTTAATGAGTCCAGCTGCTCCTGCCCTGCAGCTCATCACCAGAAGAAGAAAAGATCCACTTGGCTGTGAGCTCAGACCCCAGCCTGGCAACATCACCTCTACCTGGCCGCACACCGAACTCCATGACACAAGGCCAGCCCTACATAAATCTTCTCTTCACCTTGGACTGTGTTTCAAAGTCAGTAGCTGGAGAGGAATGGTACGTTTCTTCATTCTCAGCCTGCAGGGATGGCTGCCTTATACACAGTTACAAATGATGGAAAACACACATTTTAATGACATCTGGTTTAAAAAATATATATTCATGAATCTACTTGCTTCACTTCCTTAAGTTAATTTATGTCAGTGTACAAAACACCACAGACCTCTTAAGATATGTGCAGAACTCTGCTAGAAATGTTCAATGCTTTTTATACTGCCTTCGGGGCTTTATATTTATATTTGATAATATAAATAATTTTTTATACTCAATAATTTACATCGGCAGTGTTAAAAATAATTTGGGACCCAAACTCTTGGGGAAACTGTTGAGAAAACTACTTGTCTAATGTGTTATGAAAAAAAGGTCTCTTACAGTCACGCACGCTCTGCGACATTTCTCATTCCGTCTATCGATTGCATCACTTCCATTAGCATCATTATCTGTACTGCGAATATGATCACGTGGACGCCATCTAGGTCTCGACACCTACAGCAAGATGGCTACATATCTGGAAGTTGTCAACTATATATAGCTGTGCTTTGTCTATTAATTTCCACCTTGTGATATCTGCTTACCTAAAAGAAGGCAAGAGTTAGGATGGTTAGGGTAAGGGTTATGTTTAGGATTATGATTAGGGTAAGGGTTATGGTTTGGGGTATGTCTATGTGTCATTGTGGATGCTATTAAACATCTTTTTTGAGTTGTGCCCTCTTGATTGGCATTTTGGAGATGAATTCCGATCTGAAAGTGAGCTTTGGGGCATCAATTAGACAGATTATATTATACTGAGAGTTATGTGTCTAGTTAAATGCTCACCATATACCTCATTAATAACACAAAATAGGAGCTGGTATTAGACTCTTGGTGTTATTACCAAGGTGGGCAGGGCCAAAAGAAACTGTAGCTACTACAGAGATGCGATTACCGCACAACTGTCACACATCAGAGATGCAGCTTCTCCCATTCTCAGCCCATTATCATATCTTCCATTGCTGTCTAGTGTATACCAAGCCAGTGGAGGGGCCTATTTGAGAAATTATTTATTCTGACGCTACCTGACACTTTTCATCTCAAAAGTTTTGTTTTTTTCTGAAGGATCTAAGCAATAATACTGTTTAGCTGTTTGTCAGGGCACATACCACGTGCCGGGTTTGGGTGATTTGAGTAGCCCCTAGCCAACAACCTCAAACTGAGGGACCATTAGCACATTTTCTGCCATCAGAGCAAAGGGCTAAGAGTGGCTAAAGTGAAAACAGGTCAAGTCCTTTGGTTTGTAGAACTCTTACTGACGCATTAGAGCTCTCTCAACTACGGCAACTTTTCCTTGAAAACGGACGGGAGCTGTGGACAGGGGCAGCATTGTTTATACAGCACATCTGCACATCACTGAGGTTATTTTTATTATTATTATTTAAAAAGACAGTTGATTGACACAATTTTGTCTAAACATTTACATTTCAGTATAGTACTGTACAAACGCTTAATATAAATACATGCATATTATTAGAAGAAAAATGAAGGAGTAAAGTATTTATAAAGGTCACCCAACAACACCAAAGACATCTTTTTATATATGCACTTGATTCTTCTGCTTATATTAATAGATGAATATTTAGCATGTTGCATTAATAAATATGCAAAATGAATGAATATAACTGGAGTTATCAATGTGTTAATTATAATGGGCCAGCTAAATATTCACATGCTCTCTGCTCAGCCATGTGTGTCTGGGTCTGTTCAGCCTCTGCCACATAGGACCCTCACCCAGAGAAACCAAGGGGAAGACCTGCAAGACCAGGGAGGATTCAAACCACTGTTGGCACGGCGCCCGTCGCCGTGGTGTTTGTGTTCGCATCCTCATTAGCTGTTCGGTCCGACTCCGTCAGAGGGCTTGATGCTGCAGAGCATCGTTCAGCCCGGCGGGGTGGACCAATCACAGCCCGCGACTGTTCAAATGGAAAGCTGTCCGGTTGGCCCCCGAGGCCTCATGGCCCACCCTTTTTTTCAGGGGTTATTTAGCAGACGGTGCAAACAATGCATCCCTCTCCTGCGCCTGAAGCCTGCAGTCTCAGACTGGATGACCCATTAGTGCTTGCATTAAGACCGCTTCTGTTGGTATGTTGTCATGCACAAGACACAGAGCTACACACTACCTACCTCTCATGGACAGCTTCACAAACACAGATCTACACGCCATCTGCTTCTCAGACTACTCATGTTACGGTCAGACCTGCCATACGCTATGGTCCTTGTGTTCTGTGTAAATCTGTAATCAGTACATACTGAAATAGTGAAATTACTAAATATGCAATATTTTTCAGTGTGTGCTGTTTAATTTGTACAGAGTGTATGATGTTGATGTAGCAAACTTGGACTATTTTATTTATGTGATAGTATTTTCTCCTCTTTCATTCATTTTGTGTTACTTGTTAGCATGTAAAAGAAGTTTGGTCCAAAAAAAAATCCTTTTTTTCTAAATGACCTCCAATTAGTCACAACCACAACATGCACGATGTTCACATGACTTATGAAATGTACACAGCACCCTCCAAAATTATTGGCACCATAAGGCAAACGCACAGCACCTGGAATGGGCGGGGCAAACAAGTCCAATAAATACATGGTGAAAACTTAAGCCACATGCTTTATTGGGGGCTACTGGCATCACTAAACCATTCGAAAATAAGCAGGACAAATAAATATAAATAACAAATATAATATAAATATGATTACATCAGATTAGCGCACAAAAAAACTTATATAATAAATGTACATACCAATCAAACAAATACTGTGAGTTCAAGAGCAAAACTTCAAACCACTTTCAAGTACAATCCAGCAATACCGAAGAAGATAATAATAATAATAATAATAATCTTTATTTGTATAGCACCTTTCATACATACATGTAACTCAAAGTGCTTTACAGTATAAATAAAAAGAAACATTAAAAGGAGATAAGACAAAAAGAAATTAAAGATAAAAACATTACAACTGTAAGCCCTTTAATAAATAAACAAATAAATGAACGCAAACATTTTCCCCATGGAAATCTTGATTGATTTGAGATCCTTTAAAATTCGTCCTGTTCACTTTCTGCCAATGTTATCTCTTGAAGCCCGACACAGATGCGGCAGCACCTCCAGGGTGCCACGCACCCTCACAAGGAGCTCGCCTCCCTCGGGCCACGCGCGGGTTGCCATGTTGGCACCTCGCCTTCGCTCGATACAGTGTGGCTTCTCCTCAGATTCGTCAAGCTGAAGGGATTCGGTCCTCTCAGACCTCAAGGACGCAGGGTGATATGTCTTCATGACATTGATTAAACAGAACAGGGAAAATGTGCTTTTGTGAAGTCGGGTAGCTTTGACTAGTTATGAATGATGATGTGCCTGCAATTGACAACCCTCCCTGGACTAAAATTTCAAACATATTCAACACATGCAACATTTTATCAATGGATAATAACTATTTGAAAGCCTTATATGATTTAAAGGATTAAAGAAGGGAACTTATGCTTCTGGTGTCTCTGTAAAGCTGTTGAAATTACAAACTACACTGACAATTTTATGTTGTTTATTTAAACATATCATCCACATTTATATATTATAAATCACAATCAGTATATATTAAACCTATTATTGGCTGCCTTAATCTGAAAATACTGCACTGCATTTAAGAATAACTACTGTCTGCCAGTAACACTTAAATTAACACTTACCGTAGCCTCTGCTAAGGTAGCAGTAACACTTACCTTGCACAACACCCACGTTGCTTGTGGGTGTGGTGTCTTGTGGGTGTGGTGACTTGTGGGTGTGGTGTCTTGTGGGTGTGGTGTCTATGCAGACGTGTTCTTCCCTGTGTTCCTGGCTCCCAGTCTTATATTGTTTTCCATGTTATTCAAATTTCCAATATTCATCCATGTTTTCTGTATGTGTCTTATTAAATGCATGTACACCCCTTATGTTTGGGGAAAGACTCCCCTCTGAAAATTAGGCAAGGCTGTGACGGTAATAATAATTACAAGGAACATTAAAGGGAAATTCTTGTGTAACGGCTTCATGTCCAACAGCAACTCAGTCGATCACCATAGACAAGTGGTTTGACGTCTCTGTGTGCATAGAACACAATGGAAACAATTTAAATTAGTTTCACACACACAACGGCATATGTACGGGTCATACAGGTTGAGTAATCATTACCATAAATATACTTAAAATACTAGAACATATAGCTGTGAGATTCGAGTCGTTACAGTTAAATCTTACAAACGTTCAAAGGACAGACGGATAACTGAGGCTGTTAACAAGACTGTTTTATCGCAGTAACCCCATCTCTGAAAACTCCTTCTGGTTTAACACTTAAGTTTCAAATATGTTTGACATAATCACAAGATTGCCTTGCAAAATATGTGTTTCGTGTGTTTTTTTTAGATGATGTATTTTATGTTTATGTCTATTTGCAATACTTGCAAAAGTTAGCCTGGAATATCCTGTTAAAGCCCTAAATGCTTTGTTTACATTTGTTTATAAACACTGGTTTCTAAAATCCTGTTACTCTGGCATGCCAATGTATGAAAAGTGTACTTGGCAAATGAGGATTCTTTTGAAGAATCATTGAGATATTATAAAAATATGATGTAAACAAAAACAAGTCCATAAGTCCCTAATTGGGACTTTTTCAAATATTAATTATATTGTTGTGGATCTATTCTTTCTGAGATTTGCTTGTCTGCATTTTACAGTGAGCATGTCCTCAATACTGAGACACAAAGGACCCAGGAAACATGTGAGGGTCTATTTGTAGGTTTTATACTGAAAAGAGAACAAAACTTTTGTGGGCAAAAAACCAGCAAAAGTACCAATAGTTAAACAGGCTTGGAACGCAGATGCAGTGGACTGGCAATACTTTGCAAAGACTGAACATGACAGAGGGAGATATATACCATGGATGATTAGAGTCAGCAGGGACCAGGCAAATATAATGAGCTGCTGTGGTAATAGCCAACACCCCAGAGATAAAGAGCTCTGGTGGCCATAACAAACGGGCACTCCTGACACTCCTTGAAGATGCGTGGAATGTGAGCAAGATGCAATAGCTTGGCAACAGCAGGATATATTGTAACTTGCAGTGCTAGCTGGTGGCCACCAGAGGGAGGCAATGAGCCAGTAATTAATTAGAGATCATTAGCCAATTGCTCCCCAGGTAGCTACAGATTACAAAAGCAGCTTTGCAAATGCCTCTCTTTGTGAAGTTTTGGTGTATGTTACATATATTCAGGCTCGCTGGTAAATGGTATAATTTGTTCCCGAGTCTACTTCTGTGATTGACTGTTGTCCTTTGTGTTTGTCCTCAAGTTGTTCTATCCAGTGGAAGTTACTCCTGTCCTTTTTGAGTTGCTTCTTTGTCTGTCTGTCTGTCTTCTCCACTCAACCTCCCCCACCTCTGTGGTGGGTTAGTGGTTCCTGTCAGGGCACACAAGTTAGACTTGTTCGATTCTTGATTATGTCACAGGGCCCACTTGTAAACCTGTCCCACCTGGTTGGGTGAACCACCCGCCCCCTTCACTTCTCTACCAACCACGTCCTTCAAATTCCAAACATCACTTGTCCCCTACTGTAGTGGGCTGATCCATGTACCCTTACCGCCTGCTTTCCTGGTTCAGTTATCATTGCTCACTTTGGTGTTCCCTTCCATCTCATCGACATTTGGTTCCCGCTATGAGGGTCTCTGTTCGAGTGAATAGCCCCTGGTCACCCAAGCAGCCCTGCTATCGCTTGTATACACAACGCAGGGTTGAGCTGCTAGATGGCTTTAAAGGGACCAGTGTACCGATGGACGCTCTGATCTGGGTGGAACGTAATTGCTAGTGCTATGGTGTGTTAGCCTGCTTGCTATGGCGTTGGTCTGCCTGTGATTTCTGGCAGTGGATGGTGCACTGCAGATGCAAAGGAGCCAGCAGTTACATCCGATGGTTCACCTGACCAGGGTGGAGGGAAAGGGTGGAGGTTGGTAGCCTCACCAGCAGTGGGATGGGGTCATGCGGGTGTGGGTGCCAGTGTTCTTGTTAATGTAATGTGTCTTGTTAATGGGAACCAAGCAGTAAGCTTTAGGTAAACCCAGAAGAGGGTAGATCTACCCTCTAAAGTCTACAGTGATGTGTGACCAAGGTCTGGTGGGAATGGTGGTGGTTGTATTAGTCTCATGGGAAACTGATGAAGGACATTGCTTTAAATCAGGGGTGGGCAATTAATTTTTACAAGGGGCCACATGAGAAACCTGAATTGTGTCAGAGGGCCACACAAACAATAATGACGTCATCACAGTGGCTCCGCCCACCTCACGCAAACTTTATACTTGCCGCGTCACATTCTGTGCAGTGTTCTCCGAAACGATGTGTGTTGGTATAAAGAAACACCCCTCAAAAACAGGGGAAGGAACATTTACCTGACCAATTTTAATGTTGCTTTTTGTTTCAGATTTGAAAAGTGCTGGAATTTAGGCTAAATACTTGAAAATGTTTGAAATTGTAACTACTTCGTTTCACAACAAATAGCCATCTGAATGAACAGTTTTCTTGTATTACGTTAACAAATACGAGCCTCTTGTAATTCCAGGACGAAACATGAGAGAAGCGTGAAGACATTAAGATTGGGCGTTTTGAAAATAAACAACAATTTAAAAAAGCGAATTATTTCGGATCATTTCGAATATATGTATAAATATTTAACTTAATTAAGTTTAACGTGCTGGGAAATATTGAAATGGACCTTGAAAGTGCCGTACAAGTGCTTGAATTCCACCTTATAAAGGTGTATGAACCCTGCAAACATGACTGTTCATTGCGCTGAAGCGCGTCACGCGCGCGAAGTTACAAAATTCAAGAGGTGCAAGACCTTGCGAATCAACAGCGCGTGAGGCCCTCCGACACCACGATTACATAATTTTCGCCGCGCGGACCCTCGCGACGCGTCAAGTATAAACCTGGCTTAAACCTAGCTTTAAAGCACTTCTACGGCACTTTCAAGGTCCATTTCAATATTTCCCAGCTGACTCAGGTTCTCTCTAAGCTCGGTTTCTGGAACGGAAAACCTGAGCTTTCGTTAACTCTGAGTTTACTTACCCGCTTTCTGGAATACCCCCCTGTTCAGTCAGCTATTTGTTGTGAATCGAAATACAGTTACAATTTCAAGCTTTTCAAGTACTTTAGCCTAAATTCCAGCACTTTTCAAACATGGAACACAATGCACAATTAAAATTCGTCACGTAAATTTTCCGCTGTTTGCGGAGGTTCGCGAGAGGTGCAACGTTCACTCCCGAAAGTATAAATCCAGCCTTAACTTGTCGCTGATCACCTACAGTGTGTACGTTCCGTGTGGACGTACACACACGCAGGTACGTCCACACGGAATTAACACAAACGTAGCGCATTCAAAATAAAAGCGTCACAGTTGTATTGCACGCATGACATAGATATTTGTTTCATTTATGATTGGCCTCTTGCGGGCCGGACAGGGAAGCACAACGGGCCGGATGTGGCCCGCAGGCCATAGTTTGCCCAGGTCTGCTTTAAATACAGACTTGACACATGGACTCTCTTGACATAGCTCATAGATATAAGCGAACAAAGCTTATTCTGCATGGGGGCTGGTGTTCACTGGGCACTAGCGTGGGCTGAACTAACGAAGGTGTAGATCCTCTGTGTAGATGATGTTGGCATACACAGAGCTAGGGACATAAACTTTGGCTTGAGGACAGTTCATAGGGGTTGGCTAAATGGCTTGTGATTGTTGGGTCATGTCCACGATTTCCAATTGGACCGGAGCCACAAAGTGGAAATGATAGTGACTGTTGGTGGCTTACTGGGCTCATGCTTGTGCATGCAAGATCTGCCTTGCCATTTTTTAACCTGGCATATAGTTGACCAAAGTTAAAGCAGGTAAATAAACAAAACCGTTTGCCATGCCTGTCTTGGGTTATAGCACTTGGCCTCGACGTACTCCAGCTTCCTCTGTTCAGGACTGACCGAGGAATGGAAAGCAAAGCTCCTCTAACTAATGCTTTAACTATTGTAGCCCAGACTTCATGGTCAGAAGATTAACATTTCCCACATTGTCATTCTGTCCAGAACGAACCGAGTTTGAGAGAGTAGAACGCATGTGGATGGAAGGTTCCTTTTCGCTGTGTTGGTACCTCCCCAATGCCCCAATGCATCTGCTTCAACCACTACTTCAACAGTAGCGAATGTTTCAGGTGGCAGGTCACGGGAGCGGTGACAGCGGCCCAACAGTCCTTCCAGGTCCTGTGCAATACGGGTGTGAGCCCAGCTTGGTACCGCTTCTGATTTTATTGTTATTCGTGTGCAACCTAAAATATAAATACCAAAACAGCGGAACTTTTCTAACTTCCCGTATGACTAGGTGGCCTCTGAGACTTTGGAGGACTTTACACAACATGCTGTAGGTGTTCTGGTGAGGATTCAGTGTAGTGAGAGTTAAGAAAATTACATGACATAACTAAGTATTTGTAATTATCTGTTGGCAGGGGGTAATAATATTTCACTATAATGGCACTGAGACCTTAACACTCTATACAAGGGCGGAGACGTAAAGTTGATGGACGTAAGTAGCTTAGCGACTGTTGCAGCTGATTTTACAACCTAATTATATTTCCACTGTGTTGCTAGTAATTTGTCAGTTCTTTTGCATCTGACTCATTTGTCTCGCCATCATATTAGAATAAGAAACCTTTACATGCTGGATTGTCTGTTTATTTTTCCAATAGCTTACATCTTTTAATCTCAATTGTCGCTCAACAAGACCGATACGGTCAAAACACCCTTTGCCCATTCCCTACCTGTTTCATTTGGAGCCAACTTTAAATTACCCTTTGCCCCCTAGTGAACCAACAAAATATATACAGACAATTAAATGGCTCCTACAGCGACAAAGCCCATTGTATGTATTCTTCCATGGCTTCAGTTTCAGGAATGGACAGCAGATGAACTTTGCCCTTGGGGCATAGTGCAAGGCAGCAGATCAAGGGAACGATGTGGTGGGGAAGTGGATAGAGTATCTTTAAAACCCAAGAATTCTGGGTGCAGAATTCGACACTAATGTTTGGGCTTTCCACTGAGATAGATCATGTGGAGATGGACTGGCAACTCAGGACCCCGGTGTTCAAATTCCTTTCTGAGCGGGGAAAGGCAGGATCGTGCCATGAAAGCCAAAAGTACCCTAGTGGGTTGTATGAGGACAGTGACCAAGGGAAGCGTTTCTCTGTGTAAGACCCTAACAGTTGAAGAAAGGAAGATGGTAGACTTGGTTATGTCTCCTGAACCAATAAGTCTGCTGTTAAGACCCTTAACTATTAATGCTGGCTTGTGAGCTGTGAACAGAAACCCCCATTCATGAATCAAAGCTCGGTCAATAAAATTCCCAGCTGCCCCTGAGTCCTCTAGCGCTGAAACAGCGAAGCACACAATATTCCATCTGACACATGCAGGAATTAACAATTTCCTGTTTTTAATTGCGGTAGTGCAGGTGCTTCTCGCCCTCAGGGTTCTCTACAGGGTTCTGTAGAGCTGGGTAGTTCCCCTGGAAACAGCCCGGACTGACCACAGCATAGGCAAAGTCCTTCCTGATATCTCCTGTTCTTGTTGAGTTTTGGTTACCTCCTGGATTGGTTTGCATGGGGTAGTCATCCTTAGCAGGTGATTGGTCAGGTGGATGATATCTCCTGGCCCTGATAGGGTTGTCCAGTTTGATTGACATCTGGATCGGCTCCGACATGGGCAACTGGTTATCTGTACAGGCCAGTTTGGGTTTAAGAGCAGCGTTAGCCCCTGGTAATGCATAGCTTTCAATGCCTCGTATTTCTAGCAACCTTGTGCTGTAAGGGTATGAAATGTCACACACTAAGTGTTTTTCCTGGACTTGGGAGCTGAAGCAACTGTTCACCTGGGTCTTTTCCACACTCGTGGTCAAACAAACCCGAATAGCATCTCCGATTGTGACGAGGTTTGCATATCAGGGTGTTGAACGAGGGTGTTGAACTGTAGCCCAGTTCAGCACTTTACCAATGCGCAAAGCTACAACAAAAGCTACTTTGGACGACTCTGTGGAAAATGCACTTGACGTATGGATAAAATATACAGGACATTGTACCAAAGAGTCTTTACACTGACTAGGTGGGTCACCTGACAGGAATGGCCATGCCGTAATCACTGGGATGGAGAAACAGTGTTTTACTCTATGGTTCAGCAGTGATCAGGAACCTCCCATATCAACACATGCAGGTGTGCTTGCATCCTCTCCACTGTGCCATGAAGGACACACCACATTGCTTCTCTTTGACTTCAGCATTGCTCTGTGTCCAGGAACAGGGGGCCGGCTTGCAAACCATGGATGTTCTTTCCTACACCACCTATAAAACAGTGTAAAGCTTCACTTATTAAATTCATCATCCATAACCTGGCTGTAAGTGAATTTTAAAGGAAATTGTGTCTAAATATTATTGTGTAGTGTCATGTGTATAGCTCTGTAATGACCCCTCCTAATCTCTTTTTCAATTACAAAGCTGGTATAGAATCACCTGTAATGTCTTGTTTGCATTTAATATTGTCCATCAGTCCAGTGGGCTCCAGAGGGGATTAAAGTCCATTTATAGCGCTTGTTAATTATATGAATTAACTGCAGTATATTTAAAAAAATAATCTCTGTAAGAGTTGCAGTGCACAGAAATGTTTCATTATTACGAAGGTGATTCATTTTCTCCTACTGCCTTCGCTGCCTGTAGGCTTATCTCCTGCGTCCTTTCAAATGATGATTATGCAGATGCTGTTCATTAAGAGAGCAAAATTGTGTGAATATTGAAATAATATTCTATTTGCAAAAAAGATAGTAGAAGGTCTGAACATGGTGGACTTCAAACAAGCAAGCAGATAACTCAAACCGGCACACGCAACATGCTCACTATTGTACATTTACTTTTCAGTCAGCACAATCTACCCATCACAATTTCCGCCCGTTGCACGGCTTGTCATATTTATTTATTTATTTATTTATGAGCATTTTTAAAGGAAACGCAGAACAGTCGCAGGATCACAAGCGGCAAGAGTTAAGAGATTATGGCAGGAAGCCCCAAAGTTTCGGAGCAGCAGGGCTGAAGGGTCTGTCACCCTCAGGAGTTCCCCCTGCCCCATGTCAGTCCAGTTTGAGGCACAGCGAGAAAACCAGACAGGAAGCTAGAGGGACGGAATACTCCGCATGAACTCAGCAAGATGGAGGGGGAGTGAGATGGTGAAGAGCTTTGAGAAGTCAGAGGATTTGATAGGTAATCCGGGAGATAACAGGTAGCAGGTGCCGCGGCTGAAGGACAGGTGTGGTGTGTTCAGCATGTCTGGTAGATGTGAGGGCTTTAGCTCTACCCAACTTTGGATGTACTGAAGACGGTTGATCGATTTAGCAGGGAGACCGTGGAAAAAAGAGAGTTGCAGTAATCGATGGGGGGGAAAAAATGAACGCATTCATCAGCATTTTCGCATCATTATCGCTGAACACTGAGCAAAAAGCATCGCAATACTGCGCAGATGATGAAGTGCAGTTTTTGTTGAGTAACTTGACATGGGACTTAAAGGTGAGTGATGAGTCGAGGAGACGCCCAAACTTTTTAATAACTCAGGCAGACCCAATAGGATCAGCAGCACCATCAACAGTGAGGTTAGAGGAACCAGAGAGCAGGCCTGGAGAAACTTCAGTTTTATCAGCAAGTTTCAGGTAGTTAGTATGCAAGTAGAGTTTCAGATCTGTGATATATGAACTCTCCAGGCATAACGTCCTTAAGCACTGCTTTCCGTGTGTAAAAGGCAAGCTGTCTCAGCGGCATCATCCTTCATCTGTCAGTGTCTCCCAGGCTCCCCGGCTTCATAACCAACATGTACTCTAACATCGGAAAACCCAACCACCACACCACCCCCGGCAGACTCAATTTGCCCCAAGACAATGTAATTCCCTCTCGGCTCATGTAGCCACAAAGAATCATGTGGCGCATGACACCTAGTGTGCACCGACGGATATAATCTGATGGACTTAATCTGAGGGGGACTGTGTAAGTGCAGCCATACGCAGCTGACAAAATGGTGACATACCTAAGAGCAGATGGTGTTCCTCCTGAGATTTATCCCTCTATGGCTTGTCACATGTTCATGTTAACGTTGTGGCGTCTGCATAGATCACACAACTCCCATCACACACACACACACATTTGGTCAAATTTACCACAGCCATAATATCCCGAACACGGTCTGATGGGTTTACAACAGACTTTAGCTGGAGGACCAGAGGACACTCAATGCAAGGTTACCCTAATCATTCCTTTAAAGACCAACTTATCTTTAAAGGACATTTAAAGGGGTCGGCCATTACTTACCAAGTTTCATCCACCCTTTTTGCTTAAAGCAACACTGTGAAAAGACCAATTTGTAAAACATGACATGTACCTATACAGTGTGTATATATATATATATATACACACACACACACACACACACACCCATACACATAAATGCAGTCCTAGACTCCTATATAAACCGTGTCACGAAGAGTGGAAGTCGGGCCCAGGTTGACGTATGTTCCGGTCCTTTCTTGAGTGGGCCCTCTACCTGCTGAGTGTGCAGGTGTAGGAGAGTGTGGAGGCCACTCCCTCCTTCCATTCTACCCATATTAAGTCAATGAGCACCTGGATGCTTCTCCAAGCATGCATATGCACATGTGAGCTGATGCGTTAGCTTATGCCCCCCCCAGAGAGGCGAAGGCACCAGCGAATTCCCTGCCCACTAAAACTCTCTCAGGCCTCTCTCAGTACTGCAGAACTGTATGTGTTACCTCTCTGTGAGCTGAAGCGTATTTGGTCATTTCCACCTGCTGGTTAATTTGACCGACGTACAGTGACAGTCAAAGGATGATGCGGTTATTTTTGGTCAGAACTGGTCTCCATGATTGGTGTGTGGTGAGTTCATGTGTGGCCAAGAGTGTGTGTGTGTGTGTGTGAGAAAGAGAAACAGAGAGTGTGATGAGGGCCAGGTTGCGACATTTTGCTGAGCAGATGCTGTATCCTGAGACCACAAACAACAACAGAGGCATAAGTTGGCCGATCTCAAGCTCCCCGGCACATGTGGGTGAACCATTTAAAAAACGTACAGGCCTGGGACCACTTGATCTCTGTGGGGATACTCATCAGGGACCTCATGTTACTGCAGACTGACCACACAACCCTCCTGCTGGGCTTAGACAAACAACCTGTGGACCTTTGGGTGGACGCAAGGGAGGATTCTTCCTTGAGATGCCTTCCTCTAGGAGAGGGAACTTTCATCGCACAACTCTTATGTAATAAAGATATACAGTTACAAACTATGACATGGTACAGTCACCAGTGGGGACTGTACAACATTTAACTCATGAAAATCACTACAATATACAGTAATGTGTCTTAACATGCTCCTTTGTGTTTCAACATGCTTAACTGTATTATTATGTGTAACACCTGGTTATCACTGTGTGATGTCCCGCTGAATGTGCTCTGTCATTGCTTATCTCTGTACACTGTTGTGCTGTACTAGTATATTGACAATGTAAGTTTAATTCTTTGGTTGCTTATCATTTTAAAGTGGTATGTTGAAGTTAAAGAAAAAATGGTATGAATGGTAAGAAGTTGTATGGTATGGTACCCATGTCATTACTAGAAATTGTGGGATCTAATATATACATTTAATTTTGCAGCTATAATCATGTGGACATTATCCTGTTCAATCCTGTACCAGAATTTGACTTTTGTTTCTTACTGTACTATTCAAATTATGCCAGCTGTCTCTCTCTAGTGACAGATGAACAACTTCTTCAATTAGTGTATTACTTTGTCGTGGGAGTAGAAAGTGTAAGAAGGAAAGGGACGCAAATGCAGGTCTCATATTCAGGTTTAATGAATATAACGAGACAAAACTGAACACTAACGTTCACTAACAGGAATAAAAGAAAACCAACGTAACGGTAATGAGGACCGACAACATGGCTTCAAATAGAAACAACATGATACGCTGATAAGACACAGGTGGTGCAGCATATGAGGCACACACACACACACACACACACACACCATTGGAGGAAGGTATGGCACATAACCAAAACTGCCACACTTGCAGTGCAATAGCACCTTTCCTGGTCATGGTTTGAATTACAGGGTGGACTGGAGAGGTCTTACCTTTCTAATTTAAGTCTTGGACCTCCCCAAAGAGGTTCACAGGGTCAAAAAGCCACACACACACACACACACACACACACACACACACACACACACACACACACACACACACACACACACACACACACACACACACACATAATTCTTACCTGTAATTATAAATATTACAATATATTTCCTTGGGACAAACTTGACCCCCTATTGTTGTCACTATAATTTGAACCAGGTCCCTGGTTCATGTTTTCTTTGTCTTCAATATATTCAAATCTTATTTAAATAATGACATGAACATGTGCATGTAATGATCAGTAATCTAGTGATTGAGAGTGTGAAGTGACTGAGATTTGTGGTTAGTTTAGACTGGGTGCTGGCCAGAGTGTAACACTGGGACCAGGTGCGAAAGGGTTCAAAACGGTTGATGGTGCTATCAAGAGGTCAGGAGGTTTACACAGTAGGATAGATGTGGTCTCAATCTCAAAGGGGAAAACTTTTGAGTTTAATACCATTTAATGAAAAAAGCACAACGAAGTTTAGACTTCTTACAAAATGAACCAATCTTGTACCGAATGCCAGGGGATTCAACTATGTACAAGTTTGACCCTTTTAATAAGCATTATAGGGATGGGACTTCTATAACTCTCTAGAGATACAGAAAAGTGACTTCTGGGGGCTTATCAGACTGTTGCTCTACTAGTCCCAGATAACAGTTTGAGGCCATTTGTTGAAGGTGATACCTCTGAAGGAGAACTTTGTTATTTTATGAGACACCTGTGTGATCTAATCCAATGCTAGAGATGTCCTGCTTTGAGGGAGGGAGAAACATTCAGCCTTGCTGTTTCCAATAAATAAATCTAGAGCCAAAGGCCTACTGAACAAAGAGGAAAAAATGAAGCAATCTTTACTGATGAAGAAACCCCTTGAGAGAGCTGTATTCTTAGCCACTTTCACCTAGTGAAGTCTAATTAAAGTTTATTTTTGCAAAGGCTTCCATACCTTTTTTGACAGTTTCCCCTACAACATCGGATTATATTTTACACTGGAAGGTAAATTTATTCTTACTATAAACTTTTACCCTTTCAAGGTAAGCCATTGTGCCTTGTGCTGTAACTTTTAGTTTCTTTTTCTCTTCTGGAAGGCCAGTGGTGCATGTTTGTGGTTAGGCAATCCAACACGCTTTCCCCTGCTTGTCAGCTGATGGACTCTCAGAGAGAGAGAACTGATCTTCTCAAACTTTTAGGCTGACAAACATCCCGCCCAGGGTTCCCATTGGGTCCTGGTCTGGCCATCATCCATAGCAGCCTTGTAACCCGCTCTCACCACTCTTCTCTGCTTCTTCAAGGCTGGTCCCATCCCAAGCTGCTGTTCAGAGCAAGTGTGAGGGTATGATATCTCCGCTAGACTCTGAAGCAGAACTAGCAACATGCCTTGAGAATTCATGACTCTGAAGTGAGGTGTTATCACAGTTACGATATGTTATACACAGTCCTCTTCTGGTTCTTTTTGCCTGTCTGGACAGATGTTTGACACCTCAATGGATTTTCTAGGTTTAAACCTAAAGATTCATAGGACCTGCTAAAATTCATGTACTGGGTCTATCAGAAGGATCTGTTAGTAGGTTCCCGCTCCCTCAACCCAGCTGTTGCTCAGACTTGAGGCTCTTCGCTGTGGATTAAGCTACGGGAAAATGTGCTTGTTTTGCTGTAGGTGTTACCTCAAGTGCTTAGTAAACATCTGTGGCCGTAAGAATCACCAGATAAGTCACAGCCATTTTCCAGTTGTAATCTTTATCCGGTAAGCCTTCTTTAGCTTCCTGTTGAGCCATCGGGTCTGACCTAGGCGCTGCCAATTGTCTAGCTGGGGTGCAGGCAAATACCTCGTCCTTGCTGCCAGCAATGGATTAGGACACCCCAGGCCTGGCCGGTCCATCTAAAACTTTACGCCCAAGAAAGCCTAAATGGGTGAACCCATCTGCTAGACATGACCTACTTCCAGGAGAGACTCTTATCATAATCTGACTGCCTAACAAAATAAAAGACTCTGTGACTTTTACCCAATGCGGGGGAACAAAAGTGATCTTCAGTGATGAAACACTCTGGATCAAAGCTGCAGTCTGAGTCGCACAAAGACATGAAGGGAGCCCATTGTTCCGTTTCCTGTCCTTTGGTGTCGCAGTTCCCATGGTGATGGGCAGCGTGCATTTCTCTGTTTTGGCTTCAGTCTCCGCCTCTTTGTCTTGTTTGGTCATTCTACACACCTGAATGTTCCCTGCTATATATATTTGTGTAACTCGTGTGTGTATACAGCTGTGTTTTTACCCCATTGGTTTGTAAGTTCTGGACCCTTCCTGGATGTTTCCTGGTTTCTGCTCATTTTTATTTATTTTGGTGTGTTTTGCAGTTTTCTCTCCTTGTCTTTTTCTAGTTTTGTTTGGTTTTTTGGGTAGTTCTGCCTTTTCTATAGCCCATCTTATTAATACCTGAACCACTCCGGACTCTGCATCACTGTGATCAGCGTCACACCTTTGCGCAGACGTTCTATCAGATATCTGAAATGATATGGCCACATAATGTGAATTCAAAACTACCAGTATACTCCAACTATAAATGTCTTATTTTACACTCTTACAGAAAATGTTCTGATGTACGTTCATGTGCATGAATGCTTCATATCTGAGTATGCTCTCTTACTCAAGGTGCTTTATTTTTCTAGGGGTTCCACTACTTTTCCAGAGGGATCTTTGGTAGAGTTAATGCTAACCTATTATTATTCTGATCAAAGTAAATGGTTAGGAGGAACTCATTACCACAAACTCCTCCCTCTGGAAAAGAAGTGGAATTCTTGAAGGACTAAGTGCCTAGTACTTGATTATCTTCTAAAGAATATTTATCAACCAACCTAAAACAGTGAACATTAATGTAATAGTCGAATATACCCTTGTTGTTGATACAATTGTAGTCACAAGGGCCATTCTTATTTTTTATTAAAGATTCTCTGTAACAGGGATTCCCGAGAGGCCCCATAATGCGTGTCAGTCAGGGAGTGGCACTCTCCAGCCTTTTTCTGCCTGGCCAACACTGACTTTGAGTTTGGCATTAAAATCCCTTTGAACTCGCTGGCTCTCCCTTGGTCCCATCTGTCGTTACAGTGGCGTGATCAAGACCAGTCATCTCGCGTGACCGTATTAAATCCGATCCCAGAGCGCCATAAAAAAAAAGGTCTGTCGTGGGTCGTCCTGGTATTTCACGAGGGGATGGAGGATATGCGCGTGTCACGGGGGCTTGTGTGGAACGCATCGCTGGGCCACCATTTACTGGGTAGTCAGGGGCTTCATGCTCACTTAACATGTCAGGTCCAGGAACAACGAATGTATCGATAATGCTAGCCTACCGCCGCCGCTGCTCCCCTGGGGCAGATTTTTTTATTGTAAACAAGTGCTCGTTTTAAACTCCAGGACACAATATTGTCCATCAAAATCCGATTTTGTGATGATTTATTCAGAAGACAACGCCACCAGCGAGGGGCAAATACTGTGCGGTTCTAAAACATTAATTAGATGAGATTTAAATTGATTTCGGTTCCACACGTTCACTAATAATGATTGGGATTTTACTGTTAATAAAATGTGGGTATTTGTTTGGGTTCCTTCAGAGGAGCCTCAGTGTTGTTTGAACGAAGCAATTTGGGCAGCAATTTCCTTACAGCAAAAGGATTTGGGAATGGAACCATGGGTCAGCAGAGCAAGGTGTTCACTGCCAAGCATGGGGCAGATGGGGCAAATGGGGCAGATGGGTCTGATGTCACAGAGCAACATGGTACTACAGTGAGGCCCTTGTCAAAGTCTTTGTGCATTTTTATCTAATGGAGACAGACATGGTAAAAAATGGACCACATCAAGGTTTAGGTAATAAGACCAATGAAAGTTCTTTTACTGATCACTGATGAGCCTGTCTGGCACCTGAGGTGTTGCCTTATGCTAAATGCTTATTTTACTATTATTATTATATTATATATTATTATTTCTAGTTATTCAAACAAGTATGTGAAACTGATTACTTTGGTAAGGGAAATTTAAATGCTCTTTCTTTTAAAGAAATCTACATCCATTTAAGACACTCAGTTTGCATTTAAAGTGTAAATTTGCTACTCCACTTAAAAAGTGGGTCAATTATGATATATATTTAATTTGTTTGCATGTATAGTGAATTTTTTTCCCTCTAACCCAGTTCTAGGGACTCGCTATGTGCTTAATAATTTTGCTCTAACTTGGTTCAGGGATACTGAGAGATAAACTAGAACAAAATGTGGACTGGCTGGAGGGCCATGAACATGTTGTGTGGTACAGTGTACTACAATAATATCAGTCTTTTCTAAATGTATTTCTATAGAAGTTCAACAACAACTTTTCATCTATTATAGAAATGCTTGAAATTCAGACATGGTGTGAACACGGTTCACAGACTATGAAACTACAGAATCTGTAGAAAGACTGCTCTTACATTCAGTGAAGTGCCATTACATTTAAAATATTTCACATTTTCAGCTTGTTAATGGAACATCCCTCACACTCAGGACCATGTTGTTTAGATGATATGGGCACTTAGCTTAATCAGAGCACTTTTAAGGTCAAATTCCAAACTGTGTGGACCTAAATGAGAACAATGGCCTCCTGTCAGTTTTAAAGACATGCCTTGTCTGAAACTGGATCAATTAACTACTTTTTCTTCTGCTCTTAAGAGCAATAAACATGTTAAAGTATGAATGGGTTTTCTAGATCACCCTGTCCTTCAGAGAAACCCTGAAACAATTAAATATGTTTAACCCTGTGAGCAGAGTGAATCCTTCACATAAATCATACAAAACGTGGCCTAAAAACTTATTACATGGCCTAAAATTCGACCGAAAATCACACAGTTTTTGGTGCGTCCTTTTTGTTCACATCCGAGACGCTTATGTGTTCCAAAAAAATCCCCGACAACCCAAAACAAAACAAGTTAGCATCCTGGTATCAGCACTTAACCCTTATTGGCAGAGAAGTGAAGCGTAGACACTGACGGTGGAACCCGACCACGCCTCCACGCTTTCCCCTTAAATCGCGCGCGGCTCCCTGACAGTGCTGTAGCCTATTAGGTAGGCCGTACGTATCCAGCTGTCCTGCTCCTGCTGAGTGTGGGCCGCTGCTGCTCTATGTTTAGCTCCGCATGGCTATTTTAAGCTCCGGCCTCATATAGTACCATCTCTTTATTATGCTCTTGACGCGGCAGCTGGGAGGCGAGTCCGAGTTCTCCTTGGCAGCACGGTTTGAGACTGCATGGGTGGTGGAGGGGGTTATGGGTGTGGTTTGGGGGGGGGGGGGGGGGGTTTCCTGGTGGAAGAAGGAAGTCACACTCATGCTCAATCAGATTACCACCACCATAATACTGAATGTTTGTGTAGGGCAGTAACTGTCAGTACAGGAGTGAATGGTGCAAGAGGTCGCGTGAGCTGATTTAGAAGAGTGTAGGTGTATTTTTAGTAGTTCCAATGCAACTATAGCCTGTGGCAAAAACCTGTATGGATATCACATAAAAAGCCTCATTTCTCTTGTGAAATGTAATGTACAGTAAAACATTAACTTAATTCAGTAAGAATAATCTAAAAAGTACATCTGTGATTTTTAAAGAAATGTCCTTTTTTACAATTAGAAGCAGTTATTAAAAATGAAAGGTTGTTTGCCAGTTAATAGTGTCTGTGGGTGGACTGACTGTGCAGCCAGCAGACGTGTCAGTTAAGTGACCATATATATAGAAAAATTAGTTATGACATGAAGTGTGTGGTAATGTGAAGTGTGTGGTAATGTGAAGGCTTGCAGTAATGACAGAAGAGACTGCACCTCACTTCTTGCTGTAGTGTCATGCCAAGCCACTTTCAATCAACAACACTGAACCTGTGTGACTTAAAAGCAGGAACAACACTACAGTTGGACAGGAAGACGACGGAGAACCTTGTGGATAGAGTTGACACATCTTCTGAAGCAGTACGAACATATTTCCTCTTTTATTTACATTCCTTTTTCAAATGTTAACATTTTTCGCTATAACTCTCATCAGATCGCCATTTTTTTTTAAATCTCTTCTCTGTAAAATAAACTTGGCACAAGTAAAACATATGTAGACAAAAGTTTTATTTACACCATACAACATTTTTGATTTTTAAATATTTTATACAGGGCTGCAGATGAGAGAGCTTGCCGAGTGCCTTCAAGCAGTTCCTGCAGTATTAAAGTTGTGAAATATATTATTCATATAAAAGTGAGTATTACCTTTATTGCATTTAAAGCAATGACCAATGTAGCTTGACAAACATTCATTTTTTAAATGACAAAAATCCTCTTTGCCTCTCTCAATATATTTTTTTTATCATATTATAAAGTAAAAAGTGTAGTAATGGCCAAACTGACTTGTTATAAACTTTTTAAAAACCTGCATAAGTATGTACATTGTGCTCCTGGACTCAGTCACCACCGAACTAAAAAAACCGAGTCCGACGAAGCTTGCGGGTCAACGGAGCGCAGCGTCACTGTTTCTTATGTTTGAGATCTCACCTTGACACATACACCTTTGTAGACCCAATTCTCTCCACCGGGGACTTTTGAAACACATGATGGTCATATTGTACACCTGGCTTGCCCCCCACTAAGTACACTAGTGAGAATACAAAAAGAAGAAAAAATAAAGAAATTAAATAAAACCAAACGAAAAAAAAAACCAAACAAAACAAAACAAAACAAAAAAAAAAAAACACTGACGGTTTTTGTCTTTTTAGTCATTTTCTCCTCCACAAGTCCTTTTTTCTTTTTTTTTTCTTTTTTCTTTTTTCTTTTAAATCTTATTGGCACACGACGTCCCTGCTATTCTCCTAGATCCAGATATGTCTCGCCAAGGCTGCATGAAAAGGTTTCCGCATTTGTTTGTCTTTTGTTTGTTTGTTTGTTTGTTTTCATTTTGTTCAGTGCAAAATACGTCCTCCCCCAACCGTGTTCCTCATTAGCCCTCCGTAGACCCCAACCCCCTTCCCGCCCCGCCTCCCGCCCCGCCCCGCCGATTCAGACCTCCGTTTGGAAGTCTCCCTCCTGCACGTCCAGCGGGAGGTTGACGCACTTCTCCCACTCAGCCGGTGTCATCTCTAGCGTGTCCTTCGGGTCCGACTCCAGTACATTCATAGCGGCGTAGTTCTGGTATTCGCAGGCTGGGTTGTAGCTCTCCCAGGGGTTCTTGTTGGGCATGGCCTTGTCCTGCAAATTAAAAAAAAGGAGGAGGGGGTGTTGCTCGACACTGTCAGAATCATCGTCTTTCCTTCTCTCCGTCACAGCTCCTTCACACTCACGATGCTAAAGTGTCGTTGCGTCTGTATGAGGAGGGGAGCCCCTAAATGTCGCCGGTCAGAGCACGTGCTGCTCACATCACACAGAGGTGTCACCTTACTATAATGGACATGCCAGTCACTTAGAATACCAGATTCCCAGTTTGGCTTCAACAGATATCTCTTTGGGGGGATTCTCGGTGGTTTCTCATTTTACATTTTCACCCTTCGGTGGAGATTTTTTTATAATCCAGAGTGAAGTGCATATATTTAGCACGTGTGCTCCCTGGCAACAGAGCCACTGACCTGGATACAGCAGCAAGGCACCTTCCTTTACCTGCGATACCAGGTGAGCTGCAGGAATGCTCTTGTTTCAGGACACTGATAAAATTAGTGTGGCTATTCTGCACAGAGGTCTAGATTAGATTACACTAGATTAAGGAGGCAGGCTTATTGTTTTCAATAAAGCTGTCCTGATGGTTACTAAACAGGAAACTTCATCATGCTGGGCATTGCGTGCTGACTGAAACGTGAGTGAGTAGTATGTGTTAAAAGGACACATGGCCACCATGTGAAGTCACAAGTCACTTTGTGCCCGTGTGTGTGTGTGTGTGTGTGTGTGTGTGTGTGTGTGTGTGTGTGTGTGTGTGTGTGTGTGTTTTGGATGATTCAAAAATAACAAAGCCATTACCATATTAAAACTTCAGGAATAAATAAAGTGCCTTGGATTCATGGAATCACTCGAAAATGGGCTTAAAATAACAAATAACTGGTCTAACAAGTGGGTGAAGCTCTCGTCTACAGTCATACCACAATGAGAACTTTCGCTGCTTAAACAATCACACTGACTGTGCAGTTACTTCTAATTGGGACTGTATAGCACAACCCAATAGAGGAGCCCTGTAGGGGAACCAATAGCGGAGCCCTGTAGTTGAACCAATAGCGGAGCCCTGTAGGGGAACCAATAGTGGAGCCCTGTAGGGGAACCAATAGCGGAGCCCTGTAGGGGAACCAATAGCAGAGCCCTGTAGGGGAACCAATAGCGGAGCTCTGGAATGTCTGAGAGCAAGCAAATCAAGTGATCTTTCATCGTGCATCCGCCAAGCAGTGATTAGCCAATGGAGAAAGAAATAATAAGCATGTTAGAGACTTATGGCCTAGTGAATGAACATGACTGTGATCTCTTCAACCCCCCCCCCCCTTCTTTTCTCCATCGTTACTTCTATTTCCCCCGCCCCAGATTTTGGCATCCATGCTGGGAACACTGGCTGGGCATCTATTAATTCCTTTAGTCACTCACAACCCAATGCCAAAGACCGGGGCACTGCGAAAGTGGATGTCTAAACGCTTCTAAATCTGTTCCCCCCCCCCCCCTCTCTAAAATGGGCTGCCCCCCCCATCCCCCATCATGCTCTAAAATGGGCCGCCCCCCCAATCACACTTCTTACTCACCATGCTGCCCATATTTGGTATGTCTCGAAATCGGTCCAGGGTTTGAAATTTCTGATTCAGTTCCTGGAACAGCTCCATGTGTCTTTTCCTGGTGTGCATGACTTTCTGCAATGGCAAGGAATGGGGGAGGGGGGGGGGGGTGGGGATTGGAGTTCAATCAAGCTGATAACCACACTGTTTCTTTCTGGTTTTTTCTCTTTTTTTTATCAATAAAACTTTGCCTCCTGCCCTCTTTGGAAAAAAGCATTTGTCACAGTATGAGAGACTCTTTGCTATAATGTACCTTTTCCAAGGTTTTAAAATAGAAGCAACCTTCCAGATTCGTTGGCTAAGTGCTATGACAAGGTTGTGATAAATGGCAGAAGAGACTGAATGAACCAATAGGAGTTTGGTCACACTTGGGCTTCACTCCTCCCCCCTCCCAGTTTTGCTGTTGCACAGCGCCAAAACACAAAGGCTTGGTTAACCGTAAGGGGTAAAAAATGTGTTCGAATAGTTTCGTTTTTTGATTTTCAGCTTGAGATCTGTGAATGTAAAAGGGGTAGAAATGGGAATGGAAGACTCTACTCTGTGTGGCAGCCGCCAGCATCACTCTGTGCCCTCGCGGCGAAGCGCGCTGATAAATCACGTCTGTGTCAGGACCACAGCACTGCAATAAGCTTAAGTGCTACACAAAGTAGTTGTAAATTAAAAGGGTAAAATAAAGAAATAAATAAAACCATCCAACAAAGCAAGGAATGTAACGGAAGCCTTACGCATGCACTTCGCCAAGAGAGATGTTTCTACATACCTCAAAGTCGAGGTCCTGGTACCGTGACTTTCTCCTCTGTATAAGCAGAAACAAAGGCGTGATTTAGATTGCGACACAGATGTGACCCGATCGCTAAGAAACTCTTTGATCTTACCTTGTCATTTTACTTTTTGCTTGGCTGTGCAAACAATTTTGCTCTGGTGTAATGTCTTCCGGGGTGTTAAAAGTCAGTTTGACGCGTACTCTGATTAAAGCTGGGTGTGTTTTGGTGTTGGTTGCAAGTTTCATTTTTGGATTTCTCCACCTGTAACTTAGCTGTAACGTGTTGCTATCCTAAACCAGCACTTGTAAACGAAATCTCTACTGCTGCTGGCATACTATTTTATTTATTTTGCTGCGCACAGCCGCTTAAATGTATGGTGTGTACGGTGTGTTTCCATGACGCTGTCTGCAGGGCGCTAGGTTCTCACCTCTAGAGAGCTCATGGATGTGGTGGAACCGGTCTCGCTCCGCGACAACCCCCCACTCTCCTCCATCTCGGCCAGGAAGTTCTTGACGGCAGTGCGCGGCTCGAAAGGAAGGTTCTGCATGTGCTCGGAGGCACTGCTGAACTGCGGCTCCACGCCCATGTGCTCCATGGCCGACGGGCCCAGGCTGTACTCTGGCCCCACCTTGTAGTGCAGCAGCCTTTCGTGAGGCAGCGTGTCCATGCCGATGTTCATCTTGTCGTCCTTCAGCAGGCCGGCCATGCCCCCCTGGCCCCCGCTGCCCGGGGCCACGCCCGAGCCGCGCGGCATCACGATGTAGTCCGTTTCCATGGCGCCCTGCGACTGGTGCCCTCCGAGCTCCGCCTCGCCCTGCCGGATGGCGTCGTCCGTGCACAAGTAGACGGGACGCCGCAGGTCGCCCGCACTATCGCCGAGGCAACCCTCGCCCAGTTCTCCCATGCCCATGGGCATGTGCAGGCCAGAAGGCTGTTGGATGATCACCTTGGAGATGATGTTGCCAGGCAGTGTAGAGTAGTTGAGGCCCTCTGGGCCTTTCTCCTCTTCCTCATCGTTGAGGGAGATGCGTGAGAGCGTGCCAGTGATTGTAGCGGCGCGACATGACCCCATGTCTTTGTGGAGAGCTACAAGAGAACCACAGAGAGCTACAGCGCAACACTGCTGTTAGCATGCTAACCAAAGCTAAGGCTAAAGCTAATCACAGAGGATGAAAATGTTCTTAAACCATGAACAATGCAATATCATCAGCATATCCACCGGTCACTAGACAAGCCACAAGTCTAATGTACTTAACAACCAAAATACTATAGGGAGTAAGTTAGCATAACTGTATTAGCAAAATGCTAACTCCATTCACAAATAGCAGTGTTAGTTTTTATTTCATTGTTTATTAGTTTGTCTGTGTAGCAATGTCATTTTTATAATCTGTTCTTTGCACACAAGAGGCAAGCAGAACAAGAAGAACAAAATAATGGGCACTTGTTTTCCCAAACCCAGGCTGGCCCAGCCTGGCTGGCCCAACCCTGGCTGGCCCAACCCTGGCTGGCCCAACTCGGCTGCCCCAACTCGGCTGCCCCAACCTGGCTGGCCCAACCCGGCTGGCCCAACTCGGCTGGCCCAACCCGGCTGGCCCAACTCGGCCGGCCCAACTCGGCCGGCCCAACCCGGTGCAGGGCAGCATCCCGATTTAGCCGGGAGCGCTAAGCTCACCTTGGCCATCGCGAGACATGCAGGCAGATGAGAGTCTCGCTGAACAGTAAGAGCTCCCCTCAGCATGGGGAGGATGTGACGTTCCCTGCTCTCTCCAGAGGCGTTTGGGGGAGGATGGGGGGGGGATATTTAAATCTCCCCCCACAAAAATCCATGGGGACTTGAGGCTTCGGGTTCCCAACTGGCTAGCAAAGAGAAGTGAAGGACAGGGCGAAGCTCTCCCATTGCTGGATCACAATGGGGGAAGGCAAGAAGAAGGCCACAGACACCGTCAAGAAACACTCGCTCACTCAGACATTTAGTCTGGGCAGCATTGTGGGCGGGTGTGCGGTGTTGACTTTGGAGCGGTTCTCCTGGAAACGGTCATGAAAGGACCACGACAGGAGCTCACAACCGCCTTTTTGAGCTACAACGAGCACTCTAGTCCTCAGCTGTCGTCCAATACTCTAAGATCCCACCTACACATTCTCAATGTTTCAGTTTCTTTTTTTCTTTTTCGTGATCGTCCACCACCTCTGGGTTCGATGGGAGTCACCAGCAATCATTATCTGCTGGAGGTAAACAACCCGTAAAGGTCAACCCACACGAGGGTGGTTTTGTATGCCCAAAACCCTGCACTGTGGGCTAGGCTGGCCACCTACAATGGTGTCCTCAAATATCGTGGTCTCATTTGATTTGGCTCTTTTCTCAGTTGTATGGGGAACTTTTTTCTGTTGCATTTATTTTTAGCTGGTTTGTTCTGACTTACAATTTCAAATAACTGAGAATAAATTTATTACCCATCATGCATTGAAAGCATACAGGAGCTAGTGAAACCAGAAACCAATATCTGAGCTGTATGTTGTTCTCTATAAACAAATCTAATATTAATTATTTATCAGATAAAAATAATGTACGGGAATACATGTATTAGTTCTTTCTCAGAATTACTATGAAGTGATGTATATTTAGCTGATTACATTAGTGAGTTTGAAACAGTTATCTTACAGCTGGGATCCTATTTTAATAAATCAAACCCACTTTCATTATGTTCAGCCATTGCACTAGACCATTATTTTGATTGCTGCTGGAACTGATGTGAAATGACAGCTAAGTCTATGCTACATTACGCCAGCATGTACTTCCAGTCACACACCGTCACCGGGCACCAGAGTGACCAACACGGGGAGTAATCTCATTTTGAAATGGTTGAATGCTGAGCATTTTTGGGGCAATTCCGATTGGGGCCCGTCCTGCCCACGGGGCCGGGTCTGCTTCAGGACCCCTAAGAATATACCACTGGATTTGTACCGACAGCGCCGTTTCACTTTTTTTTTCACTTTTGTTTTCAATGGAAAAAAAAGATAAAGGTGTATGAATAATTCCGAGATGTTTTATGGTGAAAGTTGAGTTCTGCTGTTGGAAACCCTTATCTAGAATATGCGTCTTTTATCTGTCCGATTGGACCTTGGGATGAAATTGCATTTAGATTTAGCTTGAGTGATTGTTCTTAGCTGGGACAATCAGCCAATCATTCATGTTTTTTTCCCCTGAGGTAAAAAAAAAAAATATTAGTTATGTTTTTGTTTGTTTGTTTAAACAGTTCCTGGTTTTGGCCCCCGAAAGGTGCAGTAATTTGAATCTCGTCACCATCTGCTCCTTACCTGATCGACAGGCGATATCCACGTCCTTTTCAAAGTCCGTCTGTGAAAAGAGAGGGAGCACATGTAACACCCAGAACAGACCCTGAGCCCTGGGGAGGGGCCCAGCCAAGTTCCCCGTCAACATGATGAACCAGGAATGGGCTGTGCAATCATTTCTATTATTACTGTATTCTGCATTAACAGTCATAAATATTTTTACTGGCTTTGCTTTCGGTAATTCGTGTGAGCAACCTGTTGCGACAGAGAGACGGTAGTCAGGATAAGTGATGCAAAACGGGTAGGAAGCCCTGCGTTCTGCGATTGTCATCTAGGTAGCAATTATTCATCAAATAAACCTGGGGGGGGGGGAGGTGAAAATGTGCCTTTTATGAGTCCCTGACACCCCATTAAAGCGTCAACGCGACATGCCGTCTCAGAAGCCGTTTTGAAAAACTGCCTCCACAAAGCAGGAGGTGAAGGATTAAAGAACGTCTGTGAAAACGTGATGAATCTGCTTCATCAACGCATGGCGGCTACGTGGTCCGAGGGAGGAGAAGAAAAGGAATGTGTGAAGAATCGGCGCCATTTGCTAGGTGAGGAGCTACTCCATGGCTTGTAATTACAGTTTAACCAGTGGGCTGTTTGCATAATGATGAACCCTGCTCTAGCCATGCTTCATTCTCAAAGCAAGCATACAACATTAGATATTTAAAAGTGATGAATTACATTAGGAGGACCATGTTAAACACAGGTCAAGGCACTAGAAAAAACATATGCCAGATCATTAATAATATGGTATGTATTACTAAGCTTTTCTAAATTACTACTATGGTTAATGGTGTACAATCCAGAATGCGTAACTAACCCCGTTGCACATAATGGAAAGTCCCTCTTACTGTGATCCTGCAGCAGTTAATAAACACACTTTGGTATATTTTTGATATTCCATGCAGAGGGGGAATGACCGTCTTCCCCGGAGCCGAAGTGGCATACCATGATCTGCGCATGTCCGTTGGGGAACGTGCCAGTCGCATCAGCGCTGATGGGGTCTTGACAGTTTCTCAGTCGACATCTGAAGGCATCTTGGACCTATAAGATTGATGTTGAATGTGAAGGTCATTCCTAATTGGAGTATCCAGACCCCTCCACAAAGATACACTCACAAGACGGTGCCATGCTTCACACTGGAGCCAATTTAGAAGAACCCCTTTAAAAACAGCTCACAGACTTATCTGTGTTTGCGGGGCTCATGATAAGTCGCTAGGCTCGGTTAGTGGGTATCGTCAGCGCAGACTTTACATAATCGCACGGGGGCATTTGGCCTCTTCTGTGCTGTAGGGAAATCCACACATGTAAGCCATGGGGTTCTTTTGCACTTAAACAATTACAGAGGTCACCTCAGCCTGGGGAAGGGCTGAGGGGGGGTTGACAATCCAGCAAAGCAAATGCTTTGTGGCCCTGGCCCAGTCAGAGCAGAGGCTGTGATTATGAGGAGAGGGACGCCTTTTGTCTGCGGCAGATTATGGACGTATTTGGGGGTAAGGGGGGGGGGGGGTGTAAAGACAAGCAGGAGGGCAGCAGGACTCCACCAGGGGGGTGCCAAGGAGGATTAGGATAAGTGTGCTAAAAATTGGGGGGGGGGAGAGCAGAGGGGGGGAGCAGAGCCTCCACAGGAGAGCAGGGAGAGCGGGGGGGTCCGGTTGTACCTCCCGGCGGAGGATGCAGTGCACCATGACAATGACGAAGCCCTGGAGCGAGTCGAAGACTGCGAACAGGATCTGGAACAGGATGGAGCGCTTGTCCGTCATGGCCAGCACGGCTGACATCCAGGTGAGCGCCAGGAGAGGCAGGACCACGCAAGAGCTCCACAGCGAGGCCCTGGGAGGAGCGGAGGAGCATGGAGGAGGGGTGGGGAGAGGAGAGGAGAAAAGAAGGATGTTGGGAGGGGAGAGAGAGAGACATGATGAGGAGAAGTGATGTGGGGCACTCGTGTGGTTTAGCAGGACCGAGCTGACCCGCAACACCACAGCGTTCAGACCGTGATGAATGGGTTGGGTAGAGTGCGGTTCACACGGGTGATCAGAGAGCCACGCAGGGGGCACAACCTGGCTTGACATCAGATGTCTGGTCACGAAAGAAACCTTAGCTCGTGGCATATGGCTTCTAAAGATATTAAATATTCGTCTCCATTTCTCTCATCAGAGCAGCACAGCCTCTCGAAGGGAGCAGTTGTATTCAGGAATGCCAACTGTTCTCTTTACACCTCTGCTAATCCCTTCCACCCCCTGGGATGAGAGGAAGGACACACACACACGCTCTTGCACGTGAATGCGGTGCGACCGCGTTCCTTGGAGTGGGCGGGGCACTTACATGGCGTTGCTGGCGGTGGTAGCAGACAAGGCGGTGGTGGAGACGACGCCACACTTTGCACACTTCAGGGTGAGTCCTGTGTGGGGCTCGCTCATCTGCCTGCAGGGGGGGGGGGCGGGCATGGCGGGCAGGGCAAAAGAACACGGGCACGGAACTGTGAAATAAACCCTCGGAACGATCTGGATTTCCAAATTAATCCGTCATGAACTTTGATGCACCGGTCACTAAAGCAACAAAGGCCTTTTTAAAAACGAGTCCACAACACACCTTTCTATACCTTCATTGAACAAATGCTATATGACAATGAGGGGAAAAAGTAACGTATAGGAAATAACCTTTGAACATGCAAATGTCAACTGTTCCACCTTCTGAGTAGCCATTGTTGTTTGACTGAGCTTCACAACTGAATTCTGTTTGGATAATAAGAGTCCTGATTGAAAGAGAATTCCTAAGACCTCGGTTATAGTGAGGAACTACCAATGGATTGAGCATGCTACAAAGGTGCCTCGTAGATAACGCAGACATCAAAGAGGACAACTGAGGACAACTGAGGCTTCCCTCGTGTTTGTTAACATCTGCGTCCCCGAGCTTACAGTGGAGGAAAATCACAGAGCCAGAGACGTGCTTGTGGGAGGTCCCCACAATGCTTGGAGGAAAACAAACAAACAAACAAACAAAAAAACACACTAAACACCAATACAAAGGAAAGGAAAATCTGGCTGAAGGCCACCTGTACGTTTTGCAGCCCTACAGCACCATGGAGCGGAAACAGTTGTTGGGTAGGGTGTTGTGTTTGTGGCCTGAGGGCAAAGGCCTGATGGAGGTCGCTGAGCTGTGCGAGGGCGTGCGAGGGTGTGCGAGGGCGTCCTCTGGCGCGACCTCCGGGAGCACCGCAGGATTCGGGTCGCGCAAAATTAACGGCGAACAGAAGCACGGGAGGACAGTGAGGACGGAGTGGCTCAAAGAGAAGACGGGACGTGCCAAGCCCCCTATCTTGGTCCTGCTGATATCCCACTGTGGTGTGACTTAAAGCGGGTCATTTGAACAGGACGGCATGTGAATATACATGAACTGGGTACGTTTGTAGAGACGAAAAACTCACAATCCCCATAATTGCTGATTGGGTCTGATGGTCAGCAGGGGGTAAGAATCCTCCCCCCTCCCATTATGAGATGTCACAGCAGGAGGAGATTTTAAAAAACAGTATAAGTGTGTTATGGTGTCGTTGGTGATTGTGTGTGTGATTGGCTGCCACTCCACACTCACCCTGCTCTATGCTTCAGTTTCTTGTCC
This sequence comes from Brachyhypopomus gauderio, assembly GCF_052324685.1. Lineage (NCBI taxonomy): Eukaryota > Metazoa > Chordata > Actinopteri > Gymnotiformes > Hypopomidae > Brachyhypopomus > Brachyhypopomus gauderio. Next base: position 33,471,822 of record NC_135211.1, on the reverse strand, counting down.
AGGATCCCATCTCTGGAAACCAGTTTGTTGAACACCAGAATGCCAATCACCATATTAACCTGCAAACACAGGGCCAGGCAGATCAAGCTCCGTCTTCTGGATGATGCCAACACAGCCAGCATGCTCAAATAGCTAGAAATGGATGCAATATCGATAAAGGCTATAGCTCATTTTGTGCACCGATGTTAGCATGACTGCTTAGAGCAGCAGTCCGTGCGCTGAAGGCAGCGAGTGCAAAGCAGTGGGGGGCGTGGCTTTCTCGACAGCAGGCAGCCAATGAAACGCATGCTGTGTGTGTCGGAGCTGAACGTCCTTCACTGCAGCCTTCTGAGCTAATGCAGCTCGACTCTATTCCGGCCTGAAGCCGTCGTGATCTTGGTGGGTTTTTCCCTCTCTCTCTCTTTCTCTCTCTCACACACACACACACACACACACACACACACACACACACACACACACACACACACACACACACACACACACACACTTTTATGTCTTGTTTTTGCTGTGACCTCCACGCGTATGCGTTTTAACCCAGCTGCCTTTGTGAACCAGGGGCCCAGGTTCTCGCGTCATTAGCCCCGTTAGCACCTCCCTCCAACCCACAGGGAGGGGGGGGGGGGCTGTCAAGCGGGCCATACGGAAGAGGAGGAAACTGCCAGTGTTCCGTAACCGTGGCCGCAGTCCATCCACTCTGAAGCATGTTCACTTCAAATCCGGCTCGATCCAAAGCGGGTTAATTGCAAGGCTCATCACTGCCATTCGAAGGCAGGACTGCGTGCGTGTGGCAGTGCGTGTGTTTGAGACCTGTAGGATCTGTGGCAGAGTCAGGCTCCACGTCCCCTGAAGCAATTCCTACTCGACGGTTCACCCGAAAAGTGACTTTTTTCGAGTCCGAAGCGTTAATGCTTCTATAGAATGATTCATTTCTTACAGAAATGTCACAATTACCCTTCATGAGACGCCTCCATAAATGCTGGCTCGCCCCAAGCGTCAAAGTGTCATCTTAACTCATTCCAGATTGAATCATGTTGATTCAAGCCAAATTTGTTCTCTTATAATGTTCCATCTTGAGAAAACTCTTGTTTTAATACAAGAAAAAGGCTGATGTATAGGCCTGCCAGCGACTAGACTAGAAACACATGCACTCACTTAATACATTATCAGACAGACCTCCATTACAGCTGGAGAGTGGCTGATTTGTTGTGGTGGACAACGGCATTACGTGCAACCCCATTCGCACGTCTGGTCTGGGATCAGCTCTTCTGCGCCTGTGCATGTTGCAGAGTGCGCATAAGACCTGATCCAAGATCAGCACCCCGAAACCAGGGAGCGGGGAGTGGGACTTACGAGCACCACGGCAGCAGCGGGTCCCACGAAGGCGTACAGCAGTCCTCCCTCCAGGGAGAGCCAGCAACTGCACACGGTGGAAGAAGCAACGTCAGCAAAGCAGCAAACGTCAACACCGAATATCAAGTTAACAGAGTTGCGGCGGGAACAGGTCCGCCCCCCATCGAGCGTGCGGCGAATTATGGTCACGCGGCCCACGTGAGGAGTGTGGTGAGAACTTGAGAACGTGTTTATACCCACGTATCCTGATGGGACCAGAGTTGCATATACACTATATTGCCAAAAGTATTCACTCACCCATTCAAATTATCGGAATCAGGTGTTCCAATCACTTCCATGGCCACAGGTGTATAAAATTAAGCACTTAGGCATGCAAACTGTTTTTACAAACATTTGTGAATGAATGGGCTGCTCTCAGGAGCTCAGTGAATTCCAGCGTGGAACTATGATGCCACCTGTGCAACAATCCAGTCTTGAAATTTCCTCGCCTAAAAAATTTCCTTTCCTAAATATTCCTAAATAAACTGTCCACTGTATTATAAGAAAATGGAAGTGTTTGGAAAGACAGCAACTCGGACACGAAGTGGTAGACCACGTAAACTGACAAAGCGGGGTGAGCAGATGCTGAAGCGCATAGTGCGAAGTTAATGACTAGAGGCATCCAAACTCCATGTGGCCTTCAGATTAGCTCAAGAACAGTGCGCAGAGAGCTGCATGGAATGTGTTTCCAGGATCAAGCAGCTGCATCCAAGCCATACATCACTAAGTGCACTGCATATCAATTCCATGCTCCCAACTTTGTGGGAACAGTTTGGAGCTGGCCCCTTCCTCTTCCAACATGACTGTGCACCAGTGCACAAAGCAAGACTGAGAGCCAGGCCTTCTCATCCAACATCAGTATGTGACCTCACAAATTCGCTTCTGGAAGAATGGTCAAAAATTCCCATAAACACACTCCTAAACCTTGTGGACAGCCTTTCCAGAAGACTTGAAGTTGTTCTAGCTGCAAAGAGTGGACCAACGTCATATTGAACCCAATAGATTATGAATGGGATGTCACTTAAGATCATATGGGAGTCAAGGAAGGTGAACGAATACTTTTGGCAATATAGTGTATGTGTATGTGTGTGAGAGAGAGGGGTGTGGAGAGTGGAAGATATCTATATGAGAAGGTAACAGTAAGAAGAGGTCATTCAGATTATTCAGATAATTCTCTGTGTGCATGCGTGTTTGTGTGTGTGCATGTGTGTGTGCATGTGTGTGTGAGTGTACATGTGTGTGTGTGTGAGTGCATGTGTGTGTGTGTGTGAGGTCCGCGTGTGTGTGAGTGTGCCTGTGTGTGTGAGTGTGTGAGGTCCGCATGTGTCAGACTGTTCTGATAACTTATTTCTGGATGTTCTCCACCTTCATGCCAATGTTCTTTAGTGGCAGTAGGAGTGGAGGGGAAAAAGCTCTTACTACTGGGGTGTTCCGTAGCCCTTTGCTTTTGTGAATCCCATTGAGATGGCAACCACTAAAGCAGGCAAACCTGAGAGAGAGAGAGAGAGAGAGAGAGAGAGAGAGAGAGAGAGAGAGAGAGAGAGAGAGAGAGAAATGATCAGGCAGAGAGCCCTCCAGAACTCTCCCAGCGTCTGGGGCCCGTCTGTCTCTGTCCCAGGCACCATCGGACTTTAAAACCATTTCTGTGGTGGCGCTCGGCCGGGAATAAGCCATGGGTGTTGAGGAGAGGAAGGGCCCGTGGGGGGGCTGTGCAGAAGGGCCGCTCTCTCTCCCTCTGACTCACTCTGCCTTCCAGCTCCAGTGTGCATCACTGCGATGAAAGCCCTCGCCCTGACGGCGGCGTGATAGGAATATCAACACGCCGTCCCCATCCCTACTTATTGATGCAGTCGGTGTGCCCACAGTGACTGGGCAAGACTCAGACTCCTTTTTCTCTTCCCCCGCCTTGCCATGCTTTCCTGGGACTCTTAATGTGGCGGATCGACCCCGCCTCTCATCCTCGCCCCCTCCCCCATGGCGTTAACCGGGGCGCACATGCCAGCGAAGGTCGTGGCGGGCGTCCGGACGGTCAGGGGAGGGAAAGGGCGCTGGCCCCGCTAGAGGTCTGAAACGCGGGTGTTCACGGGAAACGTCCGAGCCGCATCCTCGGCAGGTACATCCCGAGACCAAAGCGCGGCGAGCACGCCGGCCTCCGAGTGTAGATGGTGAGTTGGTGCTGCGTGTTCATTTGCGGGGTCCTTCTGGGGACTGTGGGTCAGCCGACTGAATCGGAAGTCGTCCTCCCTGTCGTTTCCTGTTCGGGGCGGAGCCAGAGCACCACGCTTACCCTCCCCCTTCCCCTCCGTCACACATCCGCTCACCAGCGACCGTCGTTAAGGAAACGGTGTGGTGGAAGGAGCGGTAGAGGCAGGTTCGCCCGTGTGGCCATCGGCCCAGAGTCTAGCGTCATTACCGTAAACGACTAGCAAAGGAGACGCTAATGCAGACTCGTTAATGCCCTCTGCTTTGCCATTACTTCATATTGCTCTGTTTCACCTCTTAAAAACAACACAAAATAAACTTAAGAGTACAATTAATGAGTAATAGCCTCGGGCTCTCCTCCTTTGATAAAAGCCTCTATGTGGGACAGATATACTCCAGCTTATTTATGTATTTGAACGTTTTTCCCCCCCATACTCCTTTCTCCTCTTCAAGAACGAAGCAGAACACTGCAGTGATGGAAGGACTGCCTTGTTTGTTGCTAGGGAACCAGAAGAATGAGCACAAGCTATTTTGTAATGAATTAGATTTTTTTTAACTTAACCATTTGAAGAAGCTCTACATTGAGGGCCCTGTGTCCAGCTTCCAGAGAGCAGGACTCATATAATTAATGAAACTAATTCAGTTATCAATTATGGAACATTAAAAGGGCCCTTCCCGACACCACAATGGAAATCTCACCCCACACTAGCCATTCAGAGCAAATACTGGTGTAGTGGAAGATTTTAATTGGAACAAAATGGACCATACGAGCTGTTGGATGCGTCCGGTTGTAACTGAGAAAAACGTGACTTCAAAAAGTAGCCAGCCTCTTAACATGGCCGATGGCCAGTGGTCCCTGGGGTTGTCCATTCACTAGGTAGAACAGGTCTGATCCGGCTGAAGTGGTGACCTCAGTGGTGACCTCAGCCGTCACCGCAGAGCGGCTATTTGGAGAGAGCCGTGCGGATCGGATGATTAGCTACTCGTTGGGCCTTGCTTTGGCTCAGCCGTCCTGATGGACCTGAAAGGTACGCCACTGTAAAACGTGGAATGTTTTGCATAAAGCGTATGTTTTGGAAGATGGGTACTGCTGTGCTGTTGTACGTGTATGGTTCCTCCAGCATAGCCACAGCCATTTATTAATACGTAAAGAAAAGGTACTTTAAAGATGTAAAATATAGAAAAGATCAACAGTGATAAAAGGAAATGCTACTGTGTAGCAGTTAGCTAGATTTTAAATCAAAAACCCAGGCTGTTGTATTGATCATCATGTCCCTGGTCATATTATGCACAGTTCAAGAGATAAATGTCAAAAGTCTTAATCTTCCATCATACCAAGTGATGACTGGTGACCTTCAAGGCTGAGCAGGCAGTAAAAACAGCATTAACAAATATGCCATACTTTCACATTTCAGTCAACTTATTTATGAAAATAGAAGAATAATAATCAGGAAATCTGAATGAGAGAGGGAACATGTGCTGTGACCTGCTGCTCCTGCTCCACCCGGGAGAGAGAAGAGGATCTCCAACAGAACCCACACAGCCAACCGGAGGACGTCCAAATACTGGCAGGAGCACACTTCCCATGGAGAGGGAGAGGGGGAGGGAGAGAGATGGAGGAAGAGGGAGAGAGAGAGACACTCACCCCATCCCAGGCAGAGGAATCGCTTGCGGATCAGCCTGGTTCGCACCTTCCCCGTTACGGCCATGTACGACTGCCACGCCTCAGTCAGGACCCAGCAGAACGACGCCAGGAAGAAGAAATGCAGGAATGCCGTTGTCATCGTGCACACGCCCTGCCAAGGACAGAGAGAGAGGGACAGAGAGAGAGAGAGAGAGAGAGAGAGAGAGAGAGTTAGACCTCGTAGCCAGACAGATGTCTGCGCATGTTAAACGACAACCTGCTGTAGAAGCGTTTTTTTCCGTCGTCTTCATGATAAGCGCGTTAAGTGGGTTAAGACCTTTGTGTCGGGCCTTTGTGTCGGGCCTGATGTGCTACTACTGTCAGCGTTTCTAAGCATGTGTTCATTTCACCCGAAGGACACGTGATAATAATAAATACAGGTTTAAAAGGTCTGTCTTTAAAGGTCGGAAACAAATCTGAAGTGCTTGCTGTTCTTTTAAGGCAACGAGGCGCAACATTGTCACCTTCTTGTACTTAAACCGACCACAAAACAGCCCCATGTTGCGTGCCGGTGCCTCACAAGCTACCGCTTTATCTCTCAGGCTACGCTTTTTAATTGCACCCGCAGGAGTGTTGGCGCAAAGGAGGAGGGGCTGGAGATCACGCCCCAGCCTCGCATTGCTATTGGATGGAGCTGGAGCTGCCTCGATGTGCTATTGGATCACTCTGCAGCACCCGCTCACATCTCTGGCAGTGGGGAGGTGGGGGAGGGGTCAAGGTCAGGTGCTCTCAGTATGATGGGAGGCGGAGGCCTGGGCACACCGACCAAACAAAGCGTCTCGCCCCTGCGACAAAGTTCAGAGTGTGTAGTCATCGTGTGTATGTTAAGGAACAACCCCAGAAAACGTCTCCGGGAGCATTATTCTACACTCCGTGTAGAACTACAGAAAGTGTCTTTTTTCGACTTTAGAAATGCTGAAGCATTAAAGTATTTTTCACAAACAATTATCTAAAGATCTTAGACGACTTTATAGACAAACTTTCGTTTCGTTTCTAAAGTGCCTTCATTCAGTACTTTGCGTTCACAGAAGTAATACGCTCCATTCCGGGCTGCCTGCCCCAGCTGAAGTAAGCCCACCGCTTAGCCCCCGGATCCCTTTCAGCTTAGGTAGCGGAGACTCTGGGATAGAATGCTAGCTCTGCGCATGTTTTTAAAGTCTGGATTAAAATGAACTTGGTTAGGCTGCTTGGTATGAGTTATCATTTTTAATATGGCTTGTCCAAACTCTAAGGTTTTTTAAACCAAAATAACAATGTTTTGCATACAAAGACCGTGGTCTGTTTGTGCATCACATTTCATTTTTCTTAAAACCTGTAGTCCTATATCAAAGACCAAACATGTTTGTCCATTTAGGTAATGCTAGTATTCAAATCACATCTGCAAAGAACTTTGTGCCGCACAATATACTGTACAATACCATATATGGTTCACCTTTTTGCAATAACTATAGTACCACAGAAATTAATTAGAAATGTGCTTGAACAGCAAAAGAGGATGAAACGCTCACGGCTACTTCTCAGCGGCCCTCTCAGAGCAGAAAATGATAAAATATGCACATCAACTTTAATTGGAGGGGAGGGGGGGGGGGGGGGGGGGGGATGTTGAAAAACATTCTTTAGTCTGAAGTCCAACAAACAAAATCTGAAATGAACTCAAGAGAACTGTGTTAATATACAATAACAAGAAATTCATGGCAAGAGCAAAAAAGATCTTATTTGGCATGGGCTTAAAAAAACATTTTTATTTTCTTTCTGAAGATACATTTTTGTCATCGTGAGTGTTCTGTTTGTGGGGTGTGTTTCAGTGACGGACGGATCCGACCCGGCGCGTCAGGCCATGACTACTCCTACTGCGGTGTTGACTGGAGGGTACGGCTCACGTTACACACCCCACCACCTCACTGCCATATGGTGTTGCAGTAATTACAGATGGACTACAACTATAGTAGTCCATTTCTTACAAATCCCGCCAAAATAAAAGCGCCGCAAGCAGCGTTTAACTGCATGTTTGGTTTCCTTCTGCTTCTGAAAAAAGCGAATGAACCCGAGGCCAGTTTCATCCTTTTAACGGTGCATGAGGGTTTTGGCGTGCCCATTACGGAGCTGAGGGAGGACGGCACCACGCATCCTGCACACAGTGAGTGTTACGGTATGACAGATGCCTGCCCACAGAAGGCCAATTACAGTGCAGCCAAACAAGAAACAGCGCCCATGTGACAGCAGCGCACACGCGGGATAGGGTACAGGGTCATAGTTCACGCACACAAGGGTGCACGCACATACACATACACACACAGCGGGCGTAGCGCGTGTACGTAAAGACCTGCTACGTGCCCAGGTGGGCGTGGCTAGGGCGTACGAAGACCATTCTGTGGTCCACGTTGGGGCATGGAGAGTGCACACACCCTTGTAAAGCTTTAGTCTGTGTGCCCAAGAGCCAGACGGTGAGATAAAGTTCCCGTGGGAGCACTGGGCCAAACTGGAGAGCTTCTTTCTGTACCTCTCCATATGTCCTGCACAGACACCACAGTCTGGAGACAATAGTGGACCTTCAGCCAGTAATACGGTTAGAATCAGACTTCCCGCTATAGTCCTAACTGGACCTTTTCTCTTTTAGTCCCACCCACCTTTAGGACTGTCCAGGGGGTTGGGGGGGGGGGGGGGGGGGTTCATTCGTGGAAAATAGGACTGGGTTATGAAATTGTGCTGTGAAGAAGAGGTGGTAATGTGATGTCACACTGTAAATAACACCACACACACACACACACACACACACACACACACACACACACACACACAAGTGGGGAACGCGTACAGCACTCGCGTGTGAGTGGGCACAAGACGATACAGTGGAGGGGAGCGCGGCAGGTGGGTGTGTGCTGGCACTGCCGGGCCCGGGCCCAGAGCCTCCTCTCAAACCCAGAGTGCACACTGCCGGGCCCGGGCCCAGAGCCTCCTCTCAAACCCAGAGTGCACACTGCCCTTTGCAAAGGCAAATTGCCGGATGGTGTTGAGCCCACCGTGTCTGTATCCATGGCAACAGAGGAACGAAGGAGTTTGGGAGCGCCGTTAAAGTCCGACGGCGGCTGACGTTGGGGAAAACGGGGGGGGGGGGGGGGGAGTGGGTGGGAGCGCATGCAGCAGTAGAGATTCAGCCTGTCTGATGAATAGGGAGGGGCCTGAACAGCTCATTTGGTTATAAGGCTGATTTTGGCCAATTATGTTTGCATGTATATGCAAATGGCCACTGGAGGTCTGCCTATTATGCATGTAACAATTCAGATAACAGTGACGCTGGACCTTGAAAAACTAGTGTGGCTCGCAACCATCCCGAACCAAAACAAGACAAATAAACAAACACAACAGATCCCTGCGCACGAGTCACTCGGGCGCAAACGCGAAGAGCGAGCTGTTGCGTCAGCAGCCGGGGAGTCGCGGTGCCAGCTGACACAGGAACAGTGTTCCCAGGTTCCTTTATCTTCACGTCGTCTCCAGCCCGAAGCACCAGATTCAATCGGCGTGACCTTCCCTTCGAGAGGCAGCCGGCCGACTCCGTTCCGTCCGTATTCGTCATCGGCTCTACTGTTGGTCTGTTGCTTCCGATTTCACCACCCAACATGAAGCGGAATGTAGTTTGGAGTCGCCCCCCTCAGTAATTACCGTCATCGCGGCCTAGCATGACGCACATAGGACCTTGAGTTTGGTCCTGGAGCACGCCGTTCTCACGACAACAGACTACACAGCAAACGCCATGGGATGGCACGGCAGCGGCGAACCGCCTCGGTGGTTAAGCAGGTCGCAGTCATGCAGGTCCGCTTCAGTTATCATGCACAAACAAATGCATGGAAGCTTCGGGTGAAAATGTTTTTTTTATAAAATAAAAGTCTCTTGTCTTGCATAAAAAATAAAATAAAATAAAAATCTGGCATTTCACAAATAAATAAGAATCATAAAAAAGTCTCAGGGCATTGCTCAGTAAACTGCACACGCTGCACATTTTACCTTCTCTGCTCCAACACACTTGATTCAAATGATCAAGCATTTAGCAAAAACATGGTGAGTCAGGTGTGTGGGAATGAGAGATCGGCAAGTGAACGACTGCGTGGTTCGACCCGAACATAACAAGGACGGGCTTCTGGTTTCGGAGGTAGAGCTTCAGAAGATCTCTCTCAGCTCTGGTCCTACCGCACAGAGGACCCGAGTGCACTTGGACGGCGGTATACTTTTTACGTAACACCATCGGGCAGTCAGCCAAAACAAACTCACGAAACCTCTGGACCTCTCAGTTTTCAGATACAAAGGCGGTCCTGAGTTCTGGTCGAGACGATGTCCTCGACCGTCACAGACTGTTCTCGCTGGGCTGTCAAAGCTGTCACCAACACTTCTCCCTTTTTTTTGTGACTCGCAGAGAATGAGTTATTAGGTTGTCGAAATAATTCTGCTCTTGCGCCATAATATGATGAATTCCTTTTTACCTTAGGCTTAGTTACAAAGAATACCTTCAAATATGCATATGTACAAACACACACACACACACACAACCCTGTGCTCATTAAAGGAGGAAATGGAACAAATGCAGAGAAGCTTAATTGAACTGTAGGAGAACTCTGTCTAGATCACAAGCTTAACCTGCCATTTAGCGAGGCCAGCTAAGAGCTAGCGTTATCTGATTAGCATTAAGTCTTTGATTTAAGAGCCTGCGCTCACAGCTCTGCTAAGCTCCATGTTCGCTTTTAAGAACTGTTCAATTAATGCCTTTTTATGAAGGAGAACAGAAAAGTCACCTTCACGCCGCCGCAGCAGTGTTAAATATTTGGGTTCAAGGGCCAGTGCTTGAAACGGCAGTAAGAGCGTTTTATCAGAGGTTACAGACCGAGATTCATTTATGCTTGTGGGGCGACATGAAGTGGATTACAGTGGAGCTCGCTGTCAGATCACACCGTCTGAGGAGTCACCCTGCTAAAACGCCTTTATTCTTGGGCTTTGACAACTGAGCATGGCCACAGAGAACAAAGCTCCTCAATCCCAAATCAGGCGAGTCGAATATTTAAATCGTTTCACAAGATGGACCAATCAGGTTCCACAAGGGGCACTGGAATGCCAACTGGATCTACAGCTACCTGCCATGGTACCAGTGGCGATTGCTCTAAGACTGCAAGGGAAGCTCAGCTTCCCCTAAAATGTCAAAAATAAGTGATCAAACATACTGTTGTGTGTACATGTCATTGACTAAATATGTGCTACAACGCGCTCAACTTTTGTTCAGAATCAGCTTATCATCACTGGTAACGACGCGGCTTTCCTCTCACTCATTCCCGCAGCTTCACGGTGCTTTAAACGGTGTGGACGCTGAGCGTCTACAGAGTTCAATAGCAAAGCAAAGAGTTCAGCGAAACAAGACGAGCCATTGGATAAATGCTGGGCTTTGTCCTGCCCATCGGTCGCTCAGCGTCTCTGGGGGTCTATGGGGCAGTGGGCCGGCCTCGGCTGGCCCGGACGCTCAGCTTCTGCATGATGATTGGATGATCTGTCTGAGGCTGAATCCCTTTTTGATTGACAGCTAAATGAGCGAATCAGCGATCTTTTGGTGTAAACCTCCGCGGGAGCATTTAATTTTAATTTTTTTAATTTTCATTCTGTTCTGAGTTGAACCGGAGATTTTCCTAATCCTCTTAGCGGCATTTTCTTCATTAAAAGAAACGAAGAAAGAAACGTTTCTTGTTGGTACGACAGGGTCACAGATCATTTTCTTGAAAAGGAACGGAGGGTAGAATTTACGCATAAATAAACCGAGACATTTTATGATGTTGGCCGAAATTGAGCTTCCCCTCCTTGAAAGACCAGCATCCGCCACTGCATGGTACTGCAAGACTTCCCAGTGCTGCGTGTGGCAAAGGGAGAGTATAAGATGCATGTGGATGACTGGGTAATCAGGAACAGGTGGTGCTGGTCAGTAGGCCTCCGAGGTGGAGCGCAGGTAGGGCGGAGGAGAGAGCTGGGGAGGGTGGAGGCCTGGCATCTTTTGTTCCCACCATAGCTCACCCGGGATGTTCCAGGGAGTGCTTCTCAAATTAGCACCCCTGAAACATTCCAAACCTGATCCGTTTACATCCGTTCCACTCCAGCATCCCCGCACGATTCCTTCGTTTAACAAGCACTCGCTCGCCTGTCAGGACTGCTGCGGGACTTCTTTTTGTTTATTTCTTTCTTTCTTCCCATCTTTGGTTAATGTGACGTATATTGCCTCTCCGCCCCTGAAAAGCACGATTCGTTTTGTCTGAAGCGCTGTCAACCACTGTTTTGACGCCAGTCTCTTTCGCCCTATTAGTATTCATTTTGCAGGTCCATTATGATATGAATGTTCCCTGCACACCACTCAACACGGCAGCCAGGCCCACAGCAAAGCTTTTACCCCACAAAATTATTAATACAGAGCACCTACACTTATTCTAGTGTCAAATACAGACACCGCCAAACAAGGAAACATAGGAGCGGTTTGTTTGTTTGTTTTTTCACACGGCATGTGAGCAGAGAAGAACAAGAAAAAAAAAAACTAAACTAAACGTGAACTATTAATGCGTATTTCCAACTCTCTGTGAAAGACCTGATCTGCTTTTCAGTGCACCGCAAAGTGCTGCGTGCGTAAAGGTGTAAAGTAAAGGGAGGTGTCAAGAATGTTTGTTTTAAAAGAACTCGTGAGATTTAAAAAAAGAAACCTGAAGTGAATAGGCAGTTATACTGAGGGGCCATGATCTTTAAAGGTCAAAGGGAAGCTTTAACCTCTGATGAACAATCAAACAAATATGGCAGATGCATGTGGGAAGTGCGAATGATGGATCAGTACCTAAAGATAAGCATATAAGATAAATACCTATAAAATACAGACTCATTCATCACCACAAATATGGCCCTATAGTTATTTGGCATCCTTAAGGAAAGTGGTAGTAAATATTTCAAAGTCTTCCCTATGTTGTGGCCACCAGTGTGTATAGTATTAAGAAACATATCGTTACTGGTTTCAATGTGCTGACGGAACTGTTTTATAATGAGAGTGAAGAGGATTAAAACACTCCTTTCTCTTCCGTTATGCTGACAATCCTAGAAAAGCCCAAGCACGCACAAAGTCATGGCAACTAGATCTTGGAATGTTCCCACACCCAATGTCCTCCACACGAGCGTGCATGTGTGAGAGAGTGAGACTTTCTGCTCAGCTCCTGCCAGATTTGACGTACACGGTGCTCATGTTCCAGTGAAGAACGATGTAGCTATGGCTAAAACGCCAGAACTCTTCTCTCAGGAAGCTCTCACAGTCCCCGAATGTAAATGGCCAGTAGCTGCAATGACAGCAGTAAGAACGCTGACCTCCAATACCAAGAGGTCATTCCGAAGAGTCCCGAAACGAACCGGGGGACACAGAGGGGAAACGAGTCTCTGCCGCAGTCTAAATTACAGGCGAGGTTTCCTAGCCGAGGGGAAAGCGGGCATGTCCCAGGTACCAATGTCCCCGGTGAAATGAAGCCATTTGAGACATAACATGACAAGGTTAAATGGTTAATTTAGGTCTTAAAGCATGGTTTGTCCACTGAAGGCTGCAGGAGTTTTGCTTTGGCAGAAGGATTGATTGGTTTCGTTGCCCTCACTGTCAGTATAACCTTTCTAAACATCAACACGACTAAGACACCTCGTGTCACCTAATGTTCTTGATTTAAAATCAGATCTTACCACAAATCATCCACCAGACCCAAAACTTTATCATTGTACTTTCAAGTTCTTCTTGTTTCTAGCTACCCTCCAAAGCTTTCATGAGCAATCATGGATATGTAATTTGATTATTTTTAAATTTGATTTGATAAGGCCAGACCATACAGACATACAATATTTAACATAATTTAAGAAAAGGCCGTTTATAATTGAACTGTAACCCTTAGCTTTTGCAGACAGGCGGCAGGTTGCCAAGTCATTTAGAGTTCCCATATCACCATTCAGGGTGCTAATGAGATTCAAAAGACTCCATGGGTTTGCTTTAAAAACTTCAGTCATGATCTTTCTGCCAAGGACAAATGGGTTTTAATTTCACATCATGTTTGTTTTTCCAGATTATCTTTTTAAAGGAAGCTCAAAGGTTTCGGTCCTAAACTATTCCTCAAACAACATTTTCCCATCTCAGTGTCTAAAGTTCAAATTACATGCAAACTGTAGCAGATGATATATGTGCCTTTTTATTTTATTTTCTTCATATAATCAATATCTATTAGAGCACAAATGGATTGCTTTACTATTAAAACATATTGATGGCTATTGGCTTCCTATAATTCTGCATTCTTAATGTGATACAAGGGCTTTGATTTGATTGTTTACAGTAATAGAAATAGTGATAGTCGAAGGCTCTCTCCACCCCACACTGAATCTGAATTGTGTTTCCCACTGAATTTGTTGGCCTCTGCTTTCCTCCTGCGAAGCCTCCCAAACCGGCAATCTTTAAATTCTGCACCTCCTCGTACTGTGCACAAACACTGGCTTGACATATTTCAGTGGCATTGTGGGGAGTGAGCGAGAGAGAGCGAGAGAGAGAGAGAGAGAGAGAGAGAGAGAGATAAAACGATGGAGAGCTAATAATAAATGCAACGCCCCGGCAGCCTTAGCTACAGCACCATGGAGACAGTGCGGCCCGATGCTGAGGCGCTCAGCCTTAATTCATTCAAGCTCGCCATGGGCTCCGCACTGGATAGACCTGCTAAGCCGTGTTTGCACACCGTCTCCAGCTGTTAGCTGGCGGAGCCGAATGATCGCCCGAATGATCGCCCGAATGATCGCCCGAAAGGGGCGGAACACGTGCGGGCGCAACACGCTCTGTCCAGGGTTTTTTTTTTTAAGCTTCCAAAAGATCATTCTCTCATACATCCAGTGGGAGATCTCACACTTTTTCTAAGAAATTCCAGAAAAAAGCATCCAACACAGATGTGGATGGCCCCGCCCCCCCTCCATTCTGAGTGGCCTTTCCACCAAAGCGCCGTCTTGGGGCTGCAATGTCACCCACGGTGAAGCGGCGGAGATGACATGACCGGCGGTGACAGGTCTTCGCATCATCTCAGCCTTCGCTGATGCCCGAAGCCTAGAACACTGCCGTCCCTGGAGAGCACGTCAGTCGAGTCATGCCCCAAACGAAAGGTCCAGACCCAATCCCCACCCCCGCCCCAGTAATCCACAGGATGGATGCGCGGGGATGATGAAGCGGGTAATGAAGCACACGTTGGTGGGAAATGAAGCTCGTTTGTGAGAAATGACTGTGGCTCAAGTGGAAGAGCAGGTTGGTCCATGATGCTAATAACACCAAGGTCAGGGGTTCGGTCCCCGTGAAGCGGCCAGCCCGTCATATGGATGTAGCTCTGGATAAGAGTGCGTACGTGATGCTATAATGACAACAACCCCCCTCCCACACTAGCGAATGAAAAATGCGAAAGCGATGTCTGTCTGTACTAATGACTCTCTACGTACCCTGATTGCTTTGTAGAGGGTGATAGAACACATGGCGTATGACATTGACGAGGTGTTTTGTAGTTTGTGGAACACGTGATATTCTGCTGGATGTGTAAAGCAGCCCAAACGTTTTCTCGAAATTTGAAATTTCAGCGTTCATCACCGTTACATCCCAGAAGCAAGAGTGCTGGCATGACGTTAAGCAGGGCAGAGTCTGTAACATCACTGCTGCTACCAGTGTGGCCATGCTCAAGGTGAGTTGGGAAAATAAAAGAAAAATACACAATCTCCCTTATTTCTCCACACCATCGCGGCCAAAGAGGAAACATCTCCGATTTCCCTGTCAGATATTTTGTCCTCCATCTTTCAATGTTCAGATATTAGAATTGTAAATGCCTCGCTGTGCATGGGCAAAAAAACATAGTACCAAAATGGCTGCTCGTCCATGGCGCCCATGGAGAAGCCCTTTAAAAAAATAAATAGATAGAAAAGGAGAGAAGGCATGTATGCCAGAGGAGGGTGTCATTCCTGTAACAGTGTTGACTCACTCACAATCTGTGTGGGCAGCACTCAAATAACAGTCTCTTATGAGCAGTTCTCTTCTGCCGATAACAACGTTCTCCTGTTTGACTTCAGAGCAGAAACGGCGTTAGCGACCGTCAGCCTTGACTGGCCTTGTAAGCTGGGAGAGCACCAACGTCGTTTGTATTTGATGACTCCAATGTGGATGGTGAAGGGGGTGTGGTTTATATGTGGATGGTGAAGGGGGTGTGGTTTATGAACAAGCAAATCGTTTGTCTTCATTCGTTGGGGCCAATGAATTTGCAGCATTTCCTCTAGGAGGGGCATTCCTCCACAAGTGCATCGTCCCATCTGTAACGATAACAATTACTCACCTCATCGCGAGCTTGTCTTCGCCCTCAAAATGAGGAAATTCAAACAAAACCTGGAACTTTATTGTCAGGCTCTGCACGCCCTGTACAGTAATGACCTCTTCTTTTGGTAAAAACGTAGAAGCCACCCTCAGGCGCATGGCCTTTCGCAGCCGCCTCATGCTAAAACCTGACATTTAAAAAGGGGCCCTTACCCTGCCCACTTGCATTCGCCAGGGAACCCAAACCTGAAAAATGTGGGTTCTGGATTTTGCAGACAGCATGTTACATAATCGGACCATTTGGACTGTGAACTCTTATGGAATACAGCACCATGTCTCCTGAAACACTTTAACACAGTCCAGATTCAGGACATCGACTTTAACACAGCCCAGATTCAGGACACCGTCTTTAACACAGTCCAGATTCAGGACACCGTCTTTAACACAGTCCAGATTCAGGACACCGTCTTTAACACAGTCCAGATTCAGGACACCGTCTTTAACACAGCCCAGTTTCAGCACACCGTGTTTTAACACAGTTCACACTTTCCTTTTCTCTCTGTGAATCTTAAGAATCTCCCTGTTGTCACTGTACACTGATCCACAAAATCTGAGAAACTGACAAAATCTTTCAGCATACTAAATGCAAATGGAGGCCATTTCTTCCATGCTTTTATCGCATATTTCAATCTTCTTTACATTTGTGGACTCTATATTCTTTTAGGTGCTTATGAATTAAACTATATCATATACCCATTATTATTATTACCTATGAATAATGAGAAGTCCTTGCTGTTGTACTCACAGCTGGACTGTAGCATTAGTAACACTAGTATTAGTAACTAACACCAATACTGGTGCTAAGAGGTTGTGGGTTCAGTTCCATTAGTAACACTAGTACTAGTAACTAACACCAACACTGGTGCTAAGAGGTTGTGGGTTCAGTTGCATTAGTAACACTAGCACTAGTAACTAACACCAACACTGGTGCTAAGAGGTTGTGGGTTCAGTTGCATTAGTAACACTAGCACTAGTAACTAACACCAACACTGGTGCTAAGAGGTTGTGGGTTCAGTTCCATTAGTAACACTAGTACTAGTAACTAACACCAACACTGGTGCTAAGAGGTTGTGGGTTCAGTTGCATTAGTAACACTAGCACTAGTAACTAACACCAACACTGGTGCTAAGAGGTTGTGGGTTCAGTTCCATTAGTAACACTAGCACTAGTAACTAACACCAACACTGGTGCTAAGAGGTTGTGGGTTCAGTTGCATTAGTAACACTAGTACTAGTAACTAACACCAATACTGGTGCTAAGAGGTTGTGGGTTCAGTTGCATTAGTAACACTAGCACTAGTAACTAACACCAACACTGGTGCTAAGAGGTTGTGGGTTCAGTTGCATTAGTAACACTAGCACTAGTAACTAACACCAACACTGGTGCTAAGAGGTTGTGGGTTCAGTTGCATTAGTAACACTAGCACTAGTAACTAACACCAACACTGGTGCTAAGAGGTTGTGGGTTCAGTTGCATTAGTAACACTAGTACTAGTAACTAACACCAATACTGGTGCTAAGAGGTTGTGGGTTCAGTTGCATTAGTAACACTAGCACTAGTAACTAACACCAACACTGGTGCTAAGAGGTTGTGGGTTCAGTTGCATTAGTAACACTAGTACTAGTAACTAACACCAACACTGGTGCTAAGAGGTTGTGGGTTCAGTTGCATTAGTAACACTAGCACTAGTAACTAACACCAACACTGGTGCTAAGAGGTTGTGGGTTCAGTTGCATTAGTAACACTAGCACTAGTAACTAACACCAACACTGGTGCTAAGAGGTTGTGGGTTCAGTTCCATGACAGTACCTGTACTGTCATGCTGATAGATATCTCTGCCACTCTAGATAAGAGCGTCTGCCAAATGCCATAAGTGTAAATGTCAAGAGTCTGCTTCTCAGCCACACCCCCTGGTCACAAGTCCACAAGACCACAAGTGGCTGTGGTCTCACTGGGTAAGAAGGACTGTAGGGTCCCTTTGTCCCTGTGATGATGTCCAACTATACTGACTGTATACTTAACTGCATGGCAGGTTTCGTAGCAATCACGAGACTTAAGGCACACTTACTTAAATTATTCAATGCCAACCATGATCAGAAGCTGAAATGCAGATGTTTAAATCATCCCATATCACATGCACAAAAAAACGATTTAATTAGTTTCCGACCATTATGTTAATGGACAAAATATGACAAATTATTGACTGCATGCATCAAGTCTAGCACCTTGAAGTTCCACCAGTATCATTTGTACGTGCAAAGCCTTCAGTATTGAGCTGAACCACGAACCAGGCCCATCGCACATGTGCTGCTTTTGCGCTGGTTTTTGTCCAAACCGATATGGATTGTGGGTAATGTCTCAGCTATCGGGTCCACTAAGCTTGGGTTTCAGATCACACTGTGGCCAGGATCTCTGAGGACATCTTCATCATTCAACATAACAATATTATTGGACGGAGCTCTACATGGAGACTCCCTGAGGGAGACGGCAGGGGCTACACAAACAGACACGCAGGATCGTGTTGGACAAGCAAGTCTGAATGGACTGGTTTCATGTTATAGCGTTTCCTTTTGGTTTCATGTTAGCCCACTTAGTGCTTTGAAATCTTTCCGCTTGTCCTTTCAACACATGGCGAGCTTGTGTCAGACACCGAGCTCAGGAAGACTACGGAAGGCCTTTTGGAAAAAATGAAAACACAGCAAGCACGCATGAGGTGCCACAGCAATATCAACCATGGCTCTGCTAGCCCAAGCAGGTTAGGAACACAAGCTAAAACGGGCAAACAACCCCATAATAATCTTTTAGCCACATTCCATTTGAGGAAGGAGGAAAGAAATTAAAATGAGAGAGAGAGTAGGACTTAAAACAAAGGATTTCCCCAAACGGAGCCGCCCACACAACCTTTCTTGCATAGCCCGTAGTTTGCATAGTAGGACACGGATATTAAGCCATGCATGATGTCTAGCAATGGGACTCAAACACCTGGATAGGTAGGTAGGTCACTGCAGAGAAAAGTGGGGCACCCAGCTTGACTTGTTGGGAGTGTCACAATGCTTTTGTATTGGGAGATTAGTATGGGCACTGGAGAGGGTCTGTCCCGCCAAAGCTGAGCGTAGCAGCCGTCTCTCGCGTCAGACAGACACAATGTGCACCCCTAGCAAACGGCATTTGGGATTTTCTAGAAAAAAGGCACTTTAAATTCTATTACACTATGGTAAATGTTTTATGTCTGCACTCAAACGGCATCTCTTGAACTAAACTATGTCGGTGGTATCTGAAAGGAAGAGGAAACGATCCACTCAAGTACACCGGTCTGTCTGCTGTCTAGACGATCCTGATGTCATGTTATGGCTGTGGATGTGGTGAGAAGGTGCGGGTAGAGCTTCCAGATTTCAATGAATGAATAAAATTCATTACCGCATTATGTGTCTGTGTCTGGCCCACCAGGATCAGGATGTTGGAGCAGATGATTGAAAGGCAGAAGTTGATCAGAATGATCGATCTCTCGGAGCGTATGTACCTGCAAAACAGGAACGTAAAAATCGCATTTCCACCACGTGTTACCAAAAATAAACCCATGCCTCATCAATACCGTCAGATTGCCCTATACACTGGAAATCATGATAATCACCCCAAAACACTAACCCAAAAAAACAACATAAGAATTTACCTCCACAGGATAGCATAGACCACGGCCAGGGTGATGAGAGCCAGGCAGGAGAGGCCGCAGCCCACGATCAGCGTCACCGATGGAACCCCTGAGAACTCCATAGTCTGGAAATGAGACGCGTGCATTGGAAGCTTTGAACTGCCACAAAGTTCTGGATAATGATGCATTTTACAATGGGCTGGTGATCATGGATTTATTCCTGGTTCCCTGACAGACCACTTATGGTGAGGGTAACGACCAGGACGCAGGCGTTTATGTCCGCTCCTTCCGAGAGCGTCAGAACAGGCTAGCCCCGCCGCGCGGGTGTGTGACGTGCCTTGCTGTGGAGCTGGGGACCCCCTGATTCCTGTCTGGGAAGTTAAATGCCCACTGGCCCAAATGAATCTGCAGAAGAGGCCCCTGAAGTGGAGCAGTCATTGTGATGCAGTGGCTGGAGGCGCGTGGAGATCTCCTCCCGTTGAGGAGCGGGCTAGCAGCCTCGGATGTGGGGGTTTGCGCCCGGCGTCAATATGTCACTGCTATCTGGCATCTCAATTTGTGGCTTTGGGTTGTGCAGCAGTGCTGCTGTGTGCCAAAGGCCTCAAAGCAACCTTCACCACTTTATCTCGTGCCTTCCTCCCTTTATTTACGACCCTTTCCCAGAACCCACCCACCCCCTGTTTCTATCTCTCTCTTTCTCTCTCTCTCTCTACTTCCAGAAGTCACAAGTCATTCTGACATATTGGCACTGCACTGCAATGATGGAAGTTCTCAAACTTTGGCCCTGTGTGCATTACAGACACATGGAAGGCAGTATCAATTTTACACAGGCCTTTTGATTTACAATTTGATTTGCCCTAGATTTACATGTTGATATTTTTTAAATATATGATCAAATACAACCGATCTAGATAAACATCTCAAAAAGGAATAAACAAACAAATAAAAACATGCTAATTACAGTAACTGTATGTTCCCTTATATATACACACGACATAGGCTATGACCACAAGCCTGAAGAGTTTAAAGTTTAATTTGATTAAGTGTTTGATAAGCCCAAAACAGCCTTTCTGGTGTGTTTTATGCTAAAACATGAGATACCGGTAAGCACGCGAGCGTAAGAAGTACGCGCGCACGCGTGCTCTCTCGCTCTCACACATACATATGTATGCACACACACGCTCTCTCATATGAACGCAGGTAGATCGCTATCAGAATTCAAACTACAACTAGAATGAAGACTATATATATATATATAATCCCGAATCGCCACGTTCTGATGCACGGTACATTTAAGCCAGACGTTATATCTCTAGTAGAAAGGGGGATTTGAATACTTACTATTTCTCTAGGTTGTTGAGCCAAAATGGCGAAGGTAGATACGCGATCACATAAGCATTTTGTATGGGATGCATCGGTAAGCACGGTTTTACATCCTTTGGAGGACCAGGTTCCCCAAGAATCGTTCCTACAAGAAGAGGAGAGATAAGATTAATTCTGGCCGTGACTCGGTATAACAGGTCTTTTTGGATAGCCGACTGCCTGTCTAAATTCCAAACAATGCGGTATCTAATCTATTTATTCCCCGGTATCAAGAAAAAAAGACGAAAAAAAGTCAAAGCGCCACACGTTTCAGTGCAGAGCGTTTAGTTCGACAGAAACGGCATTGCGAATGGGGAACGTGGAGCTGTCCAAGCGATGCTGGTGCTGATTGATTAAATTCCTCCATACGTCCTCATAGCAACACTTGCCCTTAAATACGCTAAATGAAAAAAATGCCTTGCGGTAGACAGAACAAAACAGAATCTTTACTGAGATTTCTTCAGGCGAAACCGGAGAGCGACTCCGTGTTTTCCTTGACGTTTTTCGTCTTTTTCTCTCTTTCTGATCTGGTTTCCTTTACCTCTCCCTCTCGGTTGATCTTTTCCCTAGCTATTCTAATTAGCAGGTTTGGGATGCTTCCTGGGGGAAATTTTCACCCTGGAAACGGTGGACGGCATCAGATTGATACTGTGTTCCCTCTCGCTGGTACAGACGGAGGGGGAGGGCTAGTCGCGCGCAACGCCAGAGAAGAAACAATTCCTTATTTAATGTTACTTCAACGTAAGCAGGCGGTTATCGTGAAATTAACCAAGGGCATCGCCCAGGAGGCATTTAGTGAAATACTCTGCATTTTGTATTACACGTAAACATAAAATTATTTATTAGCAGCACGGCTTCCCACCCCATGAAAATGAGTGGATGGTAGCAGCCCGTCTTCCTCTCTCTGGGAAGCAATGCGAAAGAAAACACCTTTCCCCTATTACCCCTACATTTATTAAAGATACAGCATTGGACCGTTGCGAAGACACCAAATATTATTTAAGTATTTACATGTTGCTACAAATTCGCATTCCTATTAGCCTGATGCTGTAGCATTTAATTTCTTTCTTTATTCTTCGTGATTTAATTAATCGCCGTTTGCCGGTGTGCTGAGTCAAATATTGAGATCATCAACCCCTTTAACTCTCGCGTAAACAACGTGCTCAGTTTAGTTTTAGTCACATATTAACTACCCGTGTTGCTCCCCGTCGTTTGGAGCTATTTGATTAATAGGGCAGATATAATATTACATCTGAAAACTACTCACAGTATTTAATCGATTCCTACATAGCTTAGCCAGGTGCAGGAGCTACAGAAGAAGCTAACCGTAAAGCTTGGAACACACCAGACGTGTGGACACTGGCGATTTGATATACAATACAGTTGCAATACAGCACCACATACTACACGAGTAGCCTGCTGCTTCTGCAAAAGCCCCCAGCTCAGTGGAAATCCATGTAGGGTTTGTGTACTGGAACAAAGTGGCAGTCGATTATCATAATTCAGCCGTCTTCATTAAAACTCCTCCAGTATCCATGGCACGTATGCACACGACTGACAGAATATGTCCCCTGTCATAATCGATCTCACCCGCATGGTAGATGATGGCGGCCTTTGGTTATGCAAAGATGTACGAGAGGAATGAAATTGTCTCTGTACTGCACAGGCATGTCTGAAAGACCAACACTTGTCAAAAAAAATGAAGGATGCCCTGATCATAGCTGCTAGACCAGCACATCCGTGACAATCAATCTCTCCACCAACTAAATGATGCCCTTAGATTCCATTTAAGCAAAACCACTTTTTTCAGTCAAACACACACTGGTGAAAGAAGGCGAGTAGAAATGTATCTGAACTGAAAGGACAGCATCACATTCCAGCTGCCGTTAAATGCCCAGCGTACAAAAGTAAACAACAGCGACCGACACGGCGGAGGAAGCATCGTGTTTCGTGTCCTTCCCATCACCTTCCTGCCCGATGTTTAAAAGCATTAGCACCCGCCCTGGTGTTGGAGCGGGACAGCCTGTCCCTCAGTGGACGCCCTGCCCCCTGGGTCGCCTGCTCCACATATCTGCGGTTTCTCCGTGGGTGACGAATGTGTGCGCCAACTCATCAGAGCATCTTCAGGCCCGTCAAACTGAGAGCGGAGGAAGGCGGGGGAGGGGGAGCGGGTCAACAGCACGTGGATGTATGGAGAACCCAAGAGGCTAATACACCCACACTGATACCAGTACACCCACACTGATACCAGTACACCCACACTGATACCAGTACACCCACACTGATACCAGTACACCCACACGGAGGCCAGTACACCCACACGGATGCCAGTACACCCACACGGAGGCCAGTACACCCACACGGAGGCCAGTACACCCACACTGAGGCCAGTACACCCACACTGAGGCCAGTACACCCACACGGAGGCCAGTACACCCACACTGATGCCAGTACACCCACACGGAGGCCAGTACACCCACACGGAGGCCAGTACACCCACGATGCAGATGGAGCTAAAAAAAACAACAACAACAAAAAAAAAGACAAAACAAAACAAATGCACTATCCTATCTGTTTCTGTTTTGCCCATTGTCCAACAGCAAGAAAGTGTTCCTTGGGGACATCCAGATTAGTGCTGAAGCAAAAGTGTGTGCTAAAGTAGCTTTGCTCTGAAGATATAAAGTGGGTGGGCCACTTGCTTTTTGAACACCACACCTTCAACGCGACAACAAAAACTGCAGGAGGCTTTTTTTGGTTGAGAGTTTGTGCTGGTGGGAATTGCCGTTTTGAAAGTGTTATTAGTTATTTACGGGCGACAACACTATCCAAGATAAGATAATGCAATCATTTTACACTTACAGGCTTAGCTAAGTGAGACAAGATGAGATATTGCACAATTTCTCTAAAACCCACTTAGTGAATGTGCATGGAGCTGAGCTTTCTGTATCTTGGGACCAAATAACAAAAACCAGCCAACGCTGTCCATGGTGCTGAAGTTCCAGATGAACAGAATCCTACATGTGCAATGAGTTGCCACAATGTTGCTTATTTAAACATTCATGCGATTTAGCAGATGATTATGCAGAGTCTTATCCAGAGTGACTCCTACAGTATGTGTGCCATCTGTGAGTCCATGATATTGGTCTCCATGCTGAACCAGGGGATGTCATGTCTGGCCCCGCCCCCACCTGTCACTCATGTTCCATGTGCTTTTGTTGTTATTTTCAGCTGGCACATTTCATTGTTTGTAACTCCGCCTTTCATTATTGGTCTCACGTGTGTCTAGTTTGGTTCCTTGGTTATCTGTGTATTTAAACCCTGTACGTTTCGCTTGCTGTTTGCTGGTTATTCTACGTAGCCCTGCTGTGAGAGTGGTGTAGACCCAGTGAGGCTCTGGTTGGTTTATCTCCCTGGGACGAAACTCCAGCTGCTCCACTGTCGGATTTATCCGTGTTCCAGAGGCACCAGATCAAAGACAGCAAATCTCCTGGCACTGTGGGTACAGCAGTGTCTCCTCATCCACACATTTCATTTTGGGCCACTTTGTGCAACATGTCCACAGCTGTTCACCAAAGAGTCTGTCCGTTAAGACCAGCGCTATAGGGAGGAGAGACCTGCAGCCCAAGATGAGGTAAGATGGAATGAACATGCAGATAATGGCCCTGGTTCCTGTTACATTTACATGTATGGCATTTAGCAGACGCCATAAATGTAAATGTAAATTCCTGGTGTGGAATGGCTATGCATCCAGTTCCTGTTCCTCTGCTTCCTGTTCCCAGTATGGGAGGGACCACTCCTCCAGTTCCTGTTCCCAGTATGGGAGGGACCACCCCTCCAGTTCCTGTTCCCAGTATGGGAGGGACCACCCCTCCAGTTCCTGTTCCCAGTATGGGAGGGACCACCCCTCCAGTTCCTGTTCCCAGTATGGGAGGGACCACCCCTCCAGTTCCTGTTCCCAGTATGGGAGGGACCACCCCTCCAGTTCCTGTTCCCAGTATGGGAGGGACCACCCCTCCAGTTCCTGTTCCCAGTATGGGAGGGACCACCCCTCCAGTTCCTGTTCCCAGTATGGGAGGGACCACCCCTCCAGTTCCTGTTCCCAGTATGGGAGGGACCACCCCTCCAGTTCCTGTTCCCAGTATGGGAGGGACCACCCCTCCAGTTCCTGTTCCCAGTATGGGTGGGACCACCCCTCCAGTTCCTGTTCCTCTGCTTCCTGTTCCCAGTATGGGTGGGACCACCCCTCCAGTTCCTGTTCCCAGTATGGGAGGGACCACCCCTCCAGTTCCTGTTCCCCTAACCATGCTCCTGGAACCCCTGGGCTTGCCGCCTCTGAACGTCACCACTGTGCCTCCTAGTTCTTAGGTCCTGCCCTTCTCTGTGTTTCCTGATGACCCTTCTGTTTCTTCTGGGCCTTCTTTGTCTCTCTCTAGTTCTGTGTTTTTGTTGTCCACGGTCCCTGGTTGTTTTTGCTCGTGCTGTTGTGACTGTTCCTGCTCCTGTCTCCGTTCCTTTGTCTCCTTTTGTCTCCGTTCCTGTCTCTGTCCCTGTGTGTCTCTCCCTGTGACTGTGGCATGTTGTTCGTTGATCTTTTCTTCATCTTCTGGAAGCCATTGCTCTTTTTCTGCTGTTGCTCCTCCCGCACTGGTTGGTCCTCTAAATGTTGGTGGACATGTGTTCTGTTGATGTTTTTGGTTATTCTGTTCCTGTTTGTGTGTCTTCTCCAGTGTCCACTTTGTCTTCTATTTGTGCTTCTGTTTTTGGTTCCCTTTCTGTGTATTCTGCTCCTTTGTCCGTTCCGCTGTTTCTGTTGTGTGATCCGGTTTCTGGTTCTTCTGCCCCTTGTGGTTCTGTTTCTTCTGTGTTCCCTGGTCTGTTTTTTTATTCCCGGTTCTGTTTCTTGTGTGTCTTTTCCAGCCCCTGCTTCTGTTTCTGGGTTGCCCATGTTCTCTGGTCTGTGTTCTGTTTGTTCGGGTTGGTTTTGGGTTTGTTTGTTTTGCCGTCACGTCTTAACCATCCCCATCAGTCATGTCCTTGTTTTCATCTTCCATGTGCTATTGTTACGCCTTGTTGTTTGAACTCCGCCTTTCATTATTGGTCTCACATGTGTTTAATTTAGTTAAATGATTAACTGTGTGTTTAAACCCTGTATGTTTCACTTGTCATTTGCTGGTTATTGTACGTAGCCCTGCTGTTTGCTAGCCTTCGTGTTTCCTCTGCTCTGTATTATATTGTTAGCCTGTCATTCTGTTTAAGCCTTTTTTAGAATTGTTTATTTCTAGTCTTTCTTTGAGTTCCTATCATGTTTTTTGTGTTTGCTTAAGTTTGTTATATGTCTTTGTGTCGGTTACGTGTCTGTCTCGAATTGCTCTCAAAATATGAACCTGGACTATGAACCCATATCTGAGTATGGATTTATATGTCTCTCTCTCTCTTCTCAGCCTCGCAATCACTCCAAAACGCCCTCTTATGATCTTATGTGGCTCCTCTTCCACATGCCTTTTGCTTAGGTGTAAGTCTCCTAAAGCCAATCCTTATAAAAAGCCTTTAAATAAATAAATAAACAAATATGAATCTGCTGGGTTGCTATGATGTCTCGCTCCTCCTGTTTAGAAGGTAACCATGTGTCTTCAGAAATACATTCCACTACTTAACATTTAACAGTGTGACAACCTTTAATTACATTTGGCTGTTCTGACTACATTTCGACATGTAATTAGGCTTCGAGTGCCTCACCGCTCCCTCATATAAGGACAGGAGGGAGGCAGGCGGAAGCAGGAGGGGAGGAGAGGAGGGGAGGAGAGGAGGGGAGGAGAGGAGAGGAGGAGAGGAGAGGAGGAGAGGAGGGGGGGAGAGGAGAGGAGGGGAGGAGAGGAGGGGAGGAGAGGAGAGGAGGAGAGGAGGGGGGGAGAGGAGAGGAGGGGAGGAGAGGAGAGGAGGGGAGGAGGAGAGGAGAGGAGGGGAGAGAGGAGAGGAGAGGAGGAGAGGAGGGGAGGAGAGGAGGGGAGAGAGGAGGGGAGGAGAGGAGAGGAGGGGAGGAGAGGAGAGGAGGGGAGAGGAGGAGAGGAGGGGAGGAGAGGAGGGGAGAGAGGAGAGGAGGGGAGGAGAGGAGGGGAGGAGAGGAGGGGAGGAGAGGAGAGGAGGAGAGGAGGGGAGAGGAGAGGAGGGGAGGAGGGGAGGAGAGGAGAGGAGAGGAGAGGAGGAGAGGAGAGGAGAGGAGAGGAGGGGGGAGAGGAGGGGAGAGAGGAGAGGAGGAGAGGAGGGGAGGAGAGGAGGAGAGGAGAGGAGGGGAGGAGAGGAGAGGAGGGGAGAGAGGAGGGGAGGAGAGGAGAGGAGGGGAGAGAGGACAGAGTTGTATTAGCACCAGTCACACCCTCTGACTGCTGGGTAGTCGTTGAGGCCGTGCCGGGTGATGGGTTCAGTTTACACTGATTTGCGACCGATCATATTTTTGATTCGGCTGATTCCAGTCATCCATTCGGCAGCCGGCCAATGACAAAACTCAACAGCAGTGTTACACTATTAGGACTACAGTAGCACAGTAGCACCTTCGTGACAGGGCAAAACCTGGGAGTTGCATGGACAGTCTGTGTGGTACATGCATTTTTATCAGACAAAAACACAAAGATGGCAGAATCTGATGTTGTTTCTATTGCCTACAATCAGTGATCTAAACTAGAGAGATAACATCTCGAAAGGCAAAGAAAACAAAGCAAACGGCATGAGCGCTTAGATCCTGCAAGCACTGCCTTGCTGCCCTTATACCGCGTGCATGCCACAGGATGACATTTTAATGGCAATTCACTGCATGGACGTGATGCATTTGTTAGACAGTTATTACTGTACTTTTTTTCCTTGCACAAGCAGAAAACAAAATGGCTAAAACCAGTACCAGCAATTCCAGATCCTATAAATCTACTGTCCGCTTGATGAGCATTGGTAAACAGTAAAGCTGCTCATCAGTAAGTATTTTGGAAGTCTTAATGAGATATTTAATCGTCGTTTGGTGCTTGGATAAGTTCGGGCCCAGTAAGTCCATTCTTCATAGCATGGATGGAGATGCGAACCGTTCATCACTTTTAAAGAAAACTGGTAGGAAAGATGGAAATTTAGATGCAAATCTCCTCTTCAGAGATTTTTTAAACATGCTCAAATTGAGATTTTTAAGCATTCAGGCAAATGTTTGCAAGACTGATGGAGCTTGTCCAGATTTTGCCTTGGGAAGGGCCGTGCTGTCAATAAGGGGCGGCCCATTTACATTTCAAAATGCAGCGACACACACTAAATTCTGCTAATACCATTGAGAAGACCTAAATCAATGCCATGACCACAGAGAGCGAATCACTCCAGTCGGACTCCACGCACACAGTGCCAGTCACCACACTTTCATGTCAGCAGGAGAACGGTTAAGACGGACCTCGGCTTGCCAAACACAATAAGGGAAGTGCTAGCACCTGGATTTGTGCCATATCAGTGCTGCAAAAATAAACGTCTATAGTGGACATTATTTATTTATTAAACTGCTGATTGTACGTACTGCTGAATTCCAAAGGGGGACACACTACGAATATACAGTCGTTCATGAATCTATGAGAAGATCACACACTGGGTCTTTCTTTTCTGTCAGTATGGTAGAAGCAATGACGGGACAAATGGAACGAGTCGATCAATGTCTAAATGCCACATGTGTTAGAGCTCATGAAATGGTTTCATCTGTGGAGACTCTCCCCATTCCATCATACGCTACAGGGGCTCCAGCAGGCCGGAGATGATGAAGAACGGGGCCGGCAGCCGAGACCTTCACACGTTTCCAAAGAATTCTAATACAACGACTTACATTTGTTCAGATACAGTAAATAGGGGTTTATTATTATCATTATTATGTGAGCAATATTTGGTTAGGATGATGAATACTAATCATTTGGTGTCCCCAAGGTATGTCTGACATAACGAATGCTACCTAACACCCCTTTGTGTTCTGGTTTTAAAGAACATTAGCCATACAATCTTTCAGCGGTTTCAAGGTTAAATGCAATACTTGTCTGCTCAATGTAATTTAAGTAACATTAACTTTCTAAAGTATGCAGAATCAACAGGCAGAAAATAATGATTCTGCGAACATCTGCACAGACTGCGTAAGCGCCAATGGATGACAGAATAACCAAACATAAATAATGAGGCACATGGGCTGACGGTAAAGGCCCCGCACGCACTCGGAGCCACACCGGCGTCTGCTCACACTTCCCGTTCAGAGACGGGCGCGCGACTTTCCTCCTCTCTGCTTTATTCTCTCTCTAAGCCCACTTTAATAACAGTGAGAAAGTCAAGCCCATTCCAGCAGCCGCAATAATGCAGAAGACGGACAACTCGCGTGTGACCCTCGTTCAATGGAAATTGAATTGGGCGAACGTGCTTTCTCTGTGCTCTTATCTGTGAGGAGACGGGAGGAGTCCGTGCTCATGCTTGGTGCTGCAGACACAGGAGCACAGTGCAATTTTCATATTTGGAAGTTATTAAGATTAAGTAGGAGCCATATTCAATTTACGAAATGGGCTCGAGAAGAAGGAACAAAAAGTCCTGTATAGAAAATATAAAGCGGTGTGGTGGGTTGTGTTATAAAACCCTGTGTAGAAGACACAAGCCTATTAGACATTAATATGGATACCAATCACACCTTTCCACTTAACTGTATGTAGTGATTTGGAGAAAACATTCCAAAATGTCAAAAAAAACACCCTTGTGTAAGGACGTAGTGATGGTGAAAGAAGTCTTAAAAATATTAACCATTGCATCATGTATTGGCATTAGTTGCCCCATAACCAGGTATAATCTACTGATGTATTTCCCAGCCTGCCTGTATTATACAGAAGATCCAAATAGCACATGCAGTATTTGTGTACTTAGTACTTAGTGTAGATTACAGAATGTGAACCTGATCATGCACTATTATAAGATAATAAAAGTGAAGCATCGGGCCATTGTAGGGTAATGAAATACTGCCTTATGGAAGTACTACCCCAATGCACATTACTGTGACTAAAATATAACTAAGACTATCCTAAAGGTAGTGAAGCGAACCATGAATGATGAATGATATAAATATCCATTTGAATCTTATGTCACTTGTTGAGACAGAATGGAAAACTATTGTTAGTTATCTTTTACATACAATGTAAAACGAAAAGTGAAAAGTCTTTTTTAACACTATAGACATTATACACTTCTGTGCAATTCTTCTGTAAACTTCAGTATAGCATTCTATGGACATGAAAACTCTTTTAGCATTCCAGGTGGTTTGCCTCCAAAGCTACCAGCCGACTTTAAACCGACGCCTCTCTCCAGAGAGCACGTCTACCGAGGCAGGCCGTCGATAGCGGGTCAGGCGCCGAGGCCCGGTCCACTCCGCTAATCGTGGGCTGGGAACAAAGAGTGGGTCTGAGCTCCAGCCCAAATGGAGTGGGGAATAGGGGAGCCCTCGGAGGGGGGCACAGAGCGCGTGCGCTCCTGACACGGGGCGACACCAGCGAGATTGCCTCTTGTTACTTCTCGCACTGCGTCCGTTACAAACTCGTAATTGTGAAAACGGGGTGCACCTGTCTTACTAGTGAAAACGACTCTTGGTGATGTGGAGAAATACAGGCCGTTTATATAATATAGGATATCAACTGAATAAGTTTCATATTCAGTAAGAATAAGTATACAAATGTATTAAGTTCTGTATTATTTACAGTTGCAAGAAAAAGATTTGGATGTCTGAGTGACACGCTCCACAAAGTGCCATCTTATCTACTTCTAAGCCAATATCATAAATAAAGGCAATTTTACACCAACATATTTTCTTATTGATTTTTTAGTTTAAGTAAAGTCAAGGTCAGTGATGGAAATAGTATGTGATCATCCAGGAAAATGAGCTCTTTTAAAGGGTGCAATTGCAATCAGGTGTGCTAATGTATCTAAAATAAACTGGTTCCCTGCTTCTCTCAACAGACTTCTCTGCGATTGTGTCACAGTCCCTAAAAAGATTCTGCCACAGGCCTGCCGCTGCTATAACACTTCCCCTCCCAACAAGATCACCTGTACCTGTCATCGTCACATTTCTCCAAAGGCAATCTTATATGATCCCTACATATACGATGAGTGAGGGCACAGTAGATATGCGTAGCTGCACTAAGTAGGACTTGACATGCTATACAGTCACAGTGAATACAGGTCATGTATTATATATTCATGCATTCACATAAACATATACCAAATACCCACATGTCGTCTGGCCCTTGTTTATAACCTGGTGGGTAATGGAAGAGGTGAGTGGAAACATGAGATGGAGACTACCATCAGCCAATTAAGTTCTGAGTACATAAAAAAATACATATACAGAGAAAAGCTCAAGATGCAGAGTTGCACAGCTACTGGTGGGTTTCAGATGTGAGCACTGGATGTAATGCCTGCATACTGGTTCTTAGCATTATGCATTATACATAGCATTGGTGGGCTGGAGGACCATTAGCGGTATACGGTGAAAGATTTCAGCACTAAGCAGCCTACTCAAAACATCAGCAGAGACTGCCATTAGGAGCTAAATAAATAAATAAAACAGTTAAATAAACAGATAAAACACGAAGAGATTGCAGGAATAATTGGCGTTTTAGGCCTCAACGTTCTAAAGGCAAGAGACTGACCAGAGTCAGCTCCTTTAAGCCCTGCCCTCAGTTTACCGGGTTTCATAATTGAGATTTATGTACAAAACCAAATCGTTCTTGTATTGGCACTCTCCCTGGGCGTAAAGTAACGGGATGAAAAGGGCGCGACCTCTGAAAAGTGAACAGGGGCTGCTTGCTAGCACCCTGCTGCCTGGTTAGAGCCACATTCGCTACATATTTCCCCGCTGGAGTGCTAGTAGGGTCAGGAGGAGGCCCTGGTATGGAGATCGGGGAGCAGATTTTCCGTTTGTCTTGTAAGCAGGAGTGGAGGTCTCGCACCACTGAGCATCGAGGGCAGATCCACCGGCTGCATCACGGTCTGGTACGCCAATGTCTCTGAACACACCCACCCTGTCAGCAGACACAGCCCAGCGCACCCCCTGGACTGCCTTACCACCCGTTCAGGACGTCTACAGGACATCAGCAGGACAAGAGGTCTCAGGAAAACCACCAACATCTCCTCTGACCCCAACCTCTGCCATTCAGAGATACCACAACAGACCAGCCAAAACCGCTAAACTCAAGAACGGTTTCTCACCTGCAAGCCGGTAAATTGGTCGCACCAGCAAGAACACGAATGGACACCCCAGAGTGTTCCTCTGACATATTCACTAATGTACACACCTGACCTTTAACTCATCAACATGTGTTCTTCCAGTCTAAACCAGACACTATAAAACTTCTGCACTTTTAATTCTGCCTCTGCCTTCTGCCTACAGTTACTGCATGTGCACATGCTCTGTGTTTACTAGAGAGGAGAGGAAGCCCAACAAGTGTTTCATTATATTGTACAACCCTGTGTTGATATAATGACATTATATATAGAGTGTTTATAAGTACAGTTAAAGTGAGCTGAATTAAAGTTTGGGTACTGGCAACTATTGATACAGTAACATGAAATGGCCTCCTTTATATTTACTTCACACAAATGTCACATGGGATAAAAAAAAACTTCCTGCTACTGGCTTATGTAAATGTCTTAAAAGAACTGATCTGAGATCATGGGAAAATGTATCAGCTTCTGATTCAAGGACTCCTGTTAGATTAATTCTAAGAAAACGACTCTTCCAGTACTACAAATATGCTGTTTAAGGAAAATATAACTGGAGTAGACGTGGCTTGATGAGATTTATTAAGGGGAAATTGGAAGCACTTTTCATTCCAGTGTATTCCCTTAAAATAACGTGATCAAAATTATAGTAGGCTACCGCTGGTGGGGTGAGTGATGTTGCTCAGGTGGTGTCTCTGAATGTGAGTTTCCATGGATACCAGCTTCAGCTATTATATATATATATATATATATATATATATATATATATATATATATATATATATATATATATATATATATATATACCATGATGGCACTTTAGACCAAAGCATATAATGATAAATCATAATGTTCTCAACGTATCCAGAGCAACCAGACCAAACCAAACCAAACCAAACAAAACAAACGTGTCACTTACATGATGGCGTTGTCCCACAGCACGCAAAACGGGTTGATGGTTCCCTGCAAGACAAAACAAGAAGCGTTTGATTTTTTTTATTTATGACCTTCATTCGACTTTGGCAGACTTTCCTCTTTATTTCGCCATCAAAATTCAGACTCGCGCTCAATAGCGAGGCTTTGGTGGGCGGAGCCGGGAGACACGGAACAAAGTGATTAAACACCTACCGGGCAGCATTGAAAGCTGAAAAAGGCTAATTTCAACTGGCTGCCATAGATCTCACTGCATGCGATGCCCTTTTTATCCCAGATATATATACATCTATATATCTATATATATATATAAATAAAGACGGTTCAAGCTGTCGTCGTAATGATCCGGCCACTCCCCATCCTGCTCTCTTGACACATTACGGCGCGAGGAGGAAACAGAGGCAGTGGCGAATTAATTATCGAATCAATTACTCCCTTTTGTTTGCTGATTAATGCGCTCAAAATGTAGCAGGCCAATTGTGCAGAGTGCTCTCTGTTGACCGAGATGATTCCCTAAGTCATGCCGTGTTAAATCCGTGCCCAAGCTTGCCTTTGAAATTCGCCCGGACTGTATCCTAATCCAACTCTTTGGAGCTTGTGGCTTAAAAAGGCCAATTTGGTAAATGGTGCTACTTTCACAACTGTGAAGGTTTGATGGCTTTTTACGTCATTTAACAAGGGATGCTATCGGGCGCTTCGATTGAGGGAACAGATAATCTCATTTATAGAGGAAAGGAGATAAAGGGAGTGTATGTGATCCATAAAAGGTTCTTCTTTTTGGGTTAATCACGGCACATTTGCTTCCGTGTCTTAATAGACTCGTAAACTGAGTAAATACGGGGGCTGTATTATTCAGATTTGGTGAGGCAGCCCGCCATTGGTCAGTTGAGTCACTGTTCTTT
Organism: Brachyhypopomus gauderio; assembly: GCF_052324685.1. Lineage (NCBI taxonomy): Eukaryota > Metazoa > Chordata > Actinopteri > Gymnotiformes > Hypopomidae > Brachyhypopomus > Brachyhypopomus gauderio. Next base: position 33,438,040 of record NC_135211.1, on the reverse strand, counting down.
CTCCTCATAGACTCCTTTTAGCTTTACTGTCAGGCATGGCGTCATACGTTACCCCTTCCTCCCTCCATCTCTCTCTCTCTCTCTCTCTCTCTCTCTGTCTCCCTCACTGCTCTCACTCTCTCTCTATCTGACTCTCCCTTCCTCTCTCTCTCCTCTCTCCCCACCCTTCTTTCCTCACTCTCACCCCCTCCTTCCCCTCCCTCTCTCTCTCATCCCACCATCACCACCACCACCACCACCACCACCACCACCACCACCAAGACATGCACCCAGCACATTGGCTCGTGTCGACAAAGTTACGTCTCCAGATTCAAGACGAAGCAGCTACTGCCACAGAGGAAGACAAAAATAAGGTGACAGTCAGCTCTGCCTCAGGAGGCCTCTTTTTTAGCATTGAGGGGATGTGTGCTTAATACGGTGGTGATGTGGGTGACGGGGTTGAAGACACTGAAGTCCAGTGGGGGGGGGGGGGGGGGGGGGGGGGTGGGGGGGACTTACATTGGCCAAGTGGGCCAGTTCGATCTCTAGCTGTGCCTCCGTGACTCTTGGCTCTGGTCTCACCGTCACGGCGATGACCTTGGAGTTCACGGCCGTGTTGTTCCTGTCAGGGGGGGACGGACGAGGCGTGGTTACATCAGGCAGTATACACATTAGCACGTTTCTCATTTAGATGTTTCCCGTAAACCCCGCCATGGGCGGAGGCTACGCTGAAAGCACTTTTGATATGATACTGAAGCTATCGAGCAAATGTATGGCCTTGTTTATACATTTGAATCACATGGAAGACGTTTCTATTTGACCAGTGTGTAATCTATGAGTGAAAATCTAGAGGAAGCTACTGAACTTCTGGTTGTTTGAGGTGAATCAGGTAAAGAAACAGCCAGCAAAACTCAAAGCTCGTGATGTCTTTCGCCCCAAAGCACCTTCCACTGCAAGCTGATTCTGATTCCATGCCATGACGCCTTGTCATGGTTCATCTGGTCTGGCTAATTTTCATCTGATTAGTTCAGTTACTTTCCAGCAACTTGGGAAGGAACTGAAACAGCTTTTCTCCATCACCTGCTTCTCCTCCGACTATCCAATCATCCTCTGCGTATCTGAGGAAGGCTTAAAATTATTCACTCAAATTTGTTTCACACTGCTACAAACTCAACAAGTCTGTGCTGATTAGAGGGAAATGCGAACTCACGAAACACCATCATGGGCTAAGACGGCTCATTTGAAACAATGGTTCATTTGGTGCGAACGGTGTGGAGGATGAACTCTGATGCTCTGTGAGGACGTGAGCACGTGAGGATGTGAGGATGTTAGCACGTTCTCAGGTGGCATGGCTGTTCATTAAAAGTTTGAAATTGACTTTGACTTCATCAAACTCAAACCTAAACCATTAAAAAATAACTTAAACCTTAAACTATAAATCCCTTAAATGACTAGACAATGATTACACATATAGGTGACAGGAAAGGTTTAAAGAACATCCCTATAGCACAAGTAACACAGATTACCACCTGCATTTGGATAGACAAGGTGTTCACCCATTTTAAAGAACAGTTTCACACAACGCTTCGTTACATGGATAACTCTTGTATAATGTTCAGCACCTACAGGTAATACCCCCACCCCTCCATTAATTCACATGTTTCAATATTCCCCCTAGAATAGCAATTACTCTGACAACCAAAGATGTTTGGACAGGTTTTTCCACTTCAGTTAAAGTGATATATGAGTAGACCCTCAGAGTAGACCCTCAGACCTGCCAGACTCAAGAACAGCAGATCTTTTTAAAAGGCAGAATACAATGACACATCCCTGCAGTACTGCAGCAGGTGGGTCAGACTCAGTAATGTAGCCCACACACACACACACACTCTTTAACACACACTCTCTCTCTCTCTCTCTCTCTCTCACACACACACACACACACACACACACACACACACAGGTCCTTCTGTCCTTATTTTCCCAGATTTATTATGTAGATACAGACATTTCCTCTTGCCCTTTTAATCTATGTAGTTCAAATGGTAATATTTTTGGAAAAAAAACATTAAACTGAAGCAGGGCTATTTTTATTATGCAGCATTTCGCAAACTTATTAAAATGTTTATGAGACACAAATCTCACAAATTCGCCTTTATGCACACACACATGCACTCATGCACCCCGCACGCACAAATGGAGTCGAACTCAATTCTCCCGTAATAGTCCTGAGTATTTGTCAACGAGGCCAACTCAGGGCATGATTTCATGGTCCATTTAAAAGGAGACACCAAGATTGAAAATGGGATGCATGATGGGAACGCTGGCCCCTCTGCTGTTAAACGAATGTCAGGGGAACAGTGGTGAGGAAAGAGCATGGATCTGAGAGAGCTCTCTGCCCGGTGCCTGTCCTCACGCTGACCGCTGCCCTGTCTGTCAGGCCCTGCTGAGAGAAATATGCAAAGCAGCATAACCTCTGACCCCCGCCTTTATCTGCCAGATTATAGCGACACAAACGTGACGCTACATCGATCGGTGGATGAATGGACGTTTGGGATTAGATTGCCATCGTTAGAGTCGATTTTTAAAAACGCTTTTCGATTTGGTGACTAAAGACATAAATGCTGAAGTCATAGTCAGTTGGACCTTTTTTACTATGTTTGTGTTCACGGCCTATGCAGTGCCTACCATGAGATGCCAAAAATATATATTCTTTATATATATATACGCTTCCTCTATTTGCCCAATCGCTTAATGCAGAAATGTTAATGGATATTTGAGGTATTTGTCCAGTTGTCTGAGATTGCGGCATAAAAATAGGAGATAGATTGCTTTCGAATTTGTATATGACTTGAGAAAAAATGACATTACCTGCCTAATCATATAACACATCGTGTTGGCAATTTCATTTTCAAAACCAGGAAGTAATCTATGAGGCCGCTAGTCTCACTGGGGCAATTTAGGTTCACCTGGTCTGTCCTCCATGAGGTGAAAATGGATGTGATGACGTGAAAGAAATTAAATGTCCTCCTCTGGCTCTTTTCGGACAGGATTAATTATTCATGGAGAGGTGGGGTAACGGAATTATCATCTGCGTTCCTCTGTGATCTTGGTCCTGTCCAAAACCACAATTCATTTTCACAGACTGCAAGCTCTCACGTCAGTAAAGATTCTACTAGAAGAAAGGGAGGTTATTTTAATCCCGTGCGAATTGCCATGTCAGTAAATATTCTGTCATATCCTGTGGAAAAGGAGTCTTTGCACTCAACTCTCTCAAGCACTGAAGCACTCAAAGAAGCATTTACTTACTTTATATACTTTGGCATTTACTAGCTGCAGGCCTTCTCAGTGGAGCAACATGTCTGGAAGCTTTAGGTAAATTTGAATACATGTATGTAGCCTGCTAATGTTCAAACCCAAGCGGCTCTCACCATAAGTATTTAATTAAATATTTGCATTTTGCATATGTGTGTAGGATTACAGAGTGAGGAATTTAGACCAAATCCCCTGGTTCGTAAAACCCCTTAAACGGATGATCATGTTTACTTAACAAATCATGCAGAAATAATGCTTTGTAGTTGTGACCGAAAACAGTTAAGTATCACACGTTAGTCACTCACACTCACTTAAGATTTTTCTAATCTTATGCAAATTGATCATAAACGGGTGACGTCCTGTGCAAAAAAAGAAAGCCCAACAGATTGTACCCCTCTATGTCAGATCCTAGTTTCATATTCTCAAGACTTCATTGTGACCCTAACAGCACACAGTACAGGAAAACAGTCAACACTCATTATGTGTTGATGCAAGACCAATCAGCACATACTGAAGTCAGGCACAGACGTTATTTTGGTCTGGCCAATGTGTAGATTTAGACGCCAAAAAGCAGCTATTTGTCTTCGGAGTGGTCTGACAGTTTGAATTTCTTAGATTGAGTGTTTTCATCACGATTGTATTTTGGTGCTGTGGATGACAAGGAAGTGGGTCTAAACTAAATCCCTGGACCAATTCCCCAGCCCCGGATGCGTGAGGCACAGGAAGGTTACGTTAAAAGTGAATGACACATTGCTCCCAGAGCTAAATCCTATTCAGGTGGCATTCAGTATAGTTTTTCTCTTTTTTGTGGATGGTTGGTTGGTTTGATTTTATTTATTTATTTTTAACAGGTGAGCAGATTGTCTTGGCGCTGATGCAAACTGTTGCGTTCAAGGACCATCGGATCCACTCAGCCCGTTCGCACCTTGATGCGCGACTTGGGGCATGTTCGGGCGGGTCTGGATCAGAGACGAAGTCTGGTGCCCCAATCACAGGACTGAGATGTCCATTATCACAGAACAAGCATTGTTTTTTCCACTGTATTGTCATGAGCTTGTAAAGAATCTAAATCCTCATGGCCTGTATGCTGCCTTCATTTGACATTTCTTGCCAAGTCAGTATAGACACCAGAAGCTTGCAGTAATTCATCCGTTAGGTCAGCGGCCATGAACAATATGCATTTATATTTATATTTACTTTTATGGTAAAACACTTTGCAATTCTTAGCTTACAGTAACAGACACATAAATCTACCAATTTTTGATGACAACATCACAGAGCATACTACAAGTGGTACATCTGGGCTGTGATATATGTCACTTTCTTAAAATAGCAGAAGTACAATGGTGGAATTGTCATTTGGCAGAGAAAGGAGCATATGCAAATCAATCCATAATTATACTGTACATCTGAAATAATAAATAATTAATATTTATGAACCAGATTACTTACGGTAGTGATATGTACATTTTAAGTGTTGCTTGCAAGGACATTTACATTTGTAATTAGACTTCTTGGAAGATAATCAAAGCTAAAAAAAATAAGACACAGCCTCAATTTTATAAATGGTAATTTTGCACCGTACAACTCGGATGAGCTTGAAAACAGTCAGATGCTCCTTTTCACCTGTCATGTCTTGAGACAAATGACTTTACACATCTATTTTCAAAACTAAACCCTACATCTTACACATACGATTTTCTGCTTTTGCAGCCAGGAGCTTTGTTCTTGTGAAATATGAATAATTCATTTACACTCTCAGTACCTAAGCTGCTGACACTCATGTGAGATGCGAGTTCTGTGTCACATTTCCCATGAGGCCGCAGTGTCTGAGGGAGTCTGGTACACAGGGCAAGGGCAGCCACGTGACTAATCCCCTCAGCGTACAGGTGCCCCCCAAACTCGTCATGAGTCTCCGGTCTGACACTCTTACCTCGGGCCGGGTAGGATAAGTCCCAGTGTCTTGTAAAGGACCGTGCCAAGGATAAACACAGGAGAGCTGTCCATATCTAGTAAAACAGAAGCAGATTTGTTACCAGATCATGTCATAATGAGACACGCCTGCTGGAAACAGTAATATTTTAAAACTTGATTTACTCTACAGTGAGTAAATGACATTTGTTTCTACAGAGGTTTTCCAACTGCAGACCAGCCAGAGCTGGAATATCTTGAATCCTAAAGTCATTTAATACGCCTCATCTCATTGTTATATTTGCTATGAGGAAGAGATGAAAATCAAACAGACAAAAAAACTAAACTAACTCTTGGCTATTTATTTCATTTAATCTTTATGCATTATGCATGCAAACTTTGCTGCCAATAGTACATTAAAGACATGCATACAAAAAAAAGAAAAGAAAATGAAAGAAGTTATTTTTTGAGTGCCACCTGTATTAGGTGAAGGTTCCCTTTAAAATCCATTGACCTGGCGGAGTGCTTTGACCACAGATAGGAGACATGAGGCCCCTCCCAGATGGCGGAGACTGTCTGGTCTCGCTCCCCCACCCCAGCCCAGCCCAGGGCTACTGCAGTCGCAGTGACTTATGCCGCTAAATCAATTGGCCATTACTCCTCCTTTGATATGCTTCAGATAAGACCGATCGCCCCAATTAACGAGGCGGCCGGGCGCGGCCTGGACACGGCTCAGACGGCGCCGCCCAGAGGTGAGGCAGAGTGGGCCCTGGAGTCTTGGCGGAGCTGACCGGAGCTGACTGGAGCTGATCAGCGCGGACGTGCGGCTCCGCCGTGGGGGAGGGGTCGGCCCGCACCCTTCTAGCACCGAGTCTGATGTTCGGTTACCAGATCTAAATATATTCTCCATGATTCTGGAGATAATAAGTCACTTCCGTGCACCTGCCACTGTGCTACATGCTCAGCATCCGTAACAGTCCGTAATAGCCCATAAGAAGTGGGACCATGACGGTGTCTGGGTTGTTTGGTTCTGTGATCCAGCAAATTGTACTTGAGGTCTGAAATTCATGTTTGGAGCCAAAACCACAAAACATTTACTACCAAATACTACAGGCAATGCAGAGCTACATTAATTATTATGCAATGTAATTACACTGTGATATAAGCTTAAAGCTTTGATTATAAAGACCCACTCTGCTGATTTTTGAGTGGATTTATGATGTTTATGGCCTACCAATAATTCTTTGTAACACTGTAAAAAAACAGTATTTTGTTATGGTACGTCTATTTTAGCCAGCCATGAGTGATGAAGACACTTTTGGCCATTGGGAGTTAGTAATATAATGTGCAGCTGCCCACTGATAAAACATATATGAGGTTCCATTTATAGGATATTTCTGTGGTAGGCCTGAATCAAAACGCTTTGCAAAGTGATCGTAGCATGAGAGGTTTGCACATGTAAATGCAGGTTGCTGTTAAGTTACGAGGGCCACACTGTGGACGTTAATAAAAGAGCCGGCATGTCTGCTTTGCGCCATGTCTGTTGAAGTGAGATTTATGAAGGACAGCCCTTTTCGCTCTCATCACTGTGGTGATTTATGCGCAAAAGGAAGCGGCCCCTCCCACGCTGGGTGGGAGTTTGGGATGCAAGCTGTTGATTTAACCTCCTTATATCTCTTCGTATGCGCTGATCTCGCTCGAACCTGCGACTGGCTTCTACTCCATTTGCCGCCTTTGAAAATAAACACATTTGATCGCTGCTTCATGATTGTCAGCCTTTGTTAAATTTAATTCACGCTTCTGAGCGTTGAAACAGACATGAAATTGATTGGCTACCCTGGCAACGCTCCCCAAATCATCTTAGCAGGCTAACGCTGCATCTCTGAAAGGTTTATTTGACGCAGTCGAATTACATCTAAGGACATCGTCTGAGCCAAGAGCCGGGCTCTCCCTCGGAGACGAGCGCACTATTTCAAGGCCACTTGGTCGCGAGCGCAGAATAAATTAAACCCCGCCCCCCAAACGTGGCGCCGCCTGCCCCTCGCGCACGTACCTGCGGTCTGGGCCACGAAGATGCCCTTGGGGACGACCACTTTGTCCTCCGAGTTCCTGGCCCAGTCCACCATGCCCTTCCGCCCCTTCATGGGGAAGTTAATATCCGTCATCACCGACACGGCGGGGAGCCTCTGGATGCTGGCCACTGAGGAGTAGAAGAGACAGTGGTGTTAGGAAGGTTAACACGTGTGCTGGTGTGGGTGTTTTTTTCTCTTCGGAGAGAGAGAGACTCATGAGGGTCAGACAGCGTGACCCGCAAAGACAAGCGGTGCGTTTGAGTCTCACTGCGGCAGCCCGAGCGGAAGGGATAATGGTTACGACATCTGCGCTGTCCTTATTAGGTTGGGATGTAGAGATATATTTGATAAATTACGGGGAGTGGAGGGGCCTTTTGAGCCGACATGAAGAACTGCTGACGCATCAGAGAACCGCGGTCACGAGATGAAAATGCAGTTGCGAATGGTTCATAACAGATGTGCTTTAAACCACCGTACCTAACGCTTTGGGAGCTGTGATTAGTGATACTGACTAAGTGATGTCCTTTCCTGCTCATTATAATTTATTTATACACAGTTTAATGCAAAACGTGATGTGCTTAAAAACCTAGTCTGTTAGTATTATTTTTTCCCAATATATAGGCCTATCTAGTAACATCAGGATGCATACATAAATAGCTGATATATGAAAAATATGTTTATACCTTTTATGGATCTACACTTTCATCACAAGCAGCGTTTTAAAGACGCCTGAGGTAGGGTAACAATTGACCCTCGATATACCTCCACCTGTGTGGACCTGGTCGTGGTATGAACACACATCCTTGACCCCTGAAGGTGAAGCAGTGCATGGCGAGTGGGAGAGGCGGTGCCGTGGGTGGCTCAGCCAATCCCGTTAGCGGCGGTGGAGGGGGGATTGTGGCCATTCGCCACTGCTTTTTGAATATAGAAGATCATTGGCTCACGCAGCTGCCGGACCCCCTTTGCTCCGGCTCTCTGTTCCAGCTGTGGGAGCCGAGCCGTAAGCCATTCCCGCTGTCGACCATCTGCGGTTGCGAATGCCATTGACTTGTCACGGTTCTTCAGAGAGTCCTCTGAACGTGGCTAATGTTCTACTGAAAGGAGTCTTCAGAGCACTTGTGCATATGGTTGCAAACAATAAAACAGTTGCACAACAAAGCGATGAGGATTAAACCGCTACAGTCGCAGCGATGGCGATTCTCCATAAATGTTCCCCCGAGTTACGGCAGGCTATCATGCCCCTGTGATGTAGGCAAGAGCTGCTTTTGCTGTTGGGCTTGAGAAATGGCCCTGGTGTGAGGATGAGTGTAGTATTGTAAGCAATTTCCCTCCAGCTCGGTGTCAGCAATGCAATTACACGACAGTGTGCTAATTAGCACGATGCTAGTGGTCCCTTATGGTCCACTGTTGTAGGAGTTTGTTTGGAGGCTAGTGTATGACAATGTAGCAGTGCTTGTGAGTGTGTATGTGTGTGTGTGTGTGTGTGTGTGTGTGTGTGTGTGTGTGTGTGTGTGTGTGTATGTATATATATATATATATATATATATATATATATATATATATATATATATATATATATGTATGTGTGTGTGTGTGTGTGTGTGTGTGTATGTGTGTGTAATTGACAGGGGGCTGGTGGTGTGCAATGAGGCTTAGGTGAAGATAGTTTAACAGCAGGCATAAAATCACAGGGTGGCAGGGGTACAGCTGTGTGAGTGTGCCCGTGTAATGGGAGGCTGGCACGGCCAGCTGCTGTCTGTGGCGGAGTGTTAGTCACAGGGCATATTGTGTGGCACCACGGGAGAGGGGGGGTGGAAATGAGGGGAGATGGTAGTGGGTGAGAAGAAGGCTTAAAATACCATCCGTCAGGAAGAGCCTCGTTCCTGCCGTAGAAGATGGTAAACGAGGCCGTCTCCATGCTGCGTTCCCTCTGGCTGCCTGGTCGGCACGCCCCCACAAACATGCGCAGCGTGCGGTCCACAACGGTCACTCGGCGGCGGAGAAGCCGTGCATCGCTGATTGGTTTAGAGCTGATTTAGTATGTGCGTGGCAGCCACACAGTAATGACCTTCCGCCGCCCCCTTCCACTCTAGGCATAGTCATGGCGATGTCATCGATTTTTACATTTTTTGAAAACGCTGTTAAAAAATGGCTCTTACAAATTCCTATTTCGTTTGTGTTTTTTGCTTCGGAGTGGCAATTTTCGCAACGTACATGTGTATCTGCATATGGATAACTCTATTGTCGGTGAAGCTATGACCAGGTATTCCCAAAGGTGATATGCAAGATATAAACTATTGTCTCCTAGTCCCTTTGGTAGTGTTTGCTAGTCCCTCATGACAAGACCGAATTGTTTTTGTAAACATTGGCTTTCTCAAATGGCACCTGGCCTGACCCCTTACATGGGTGTTTTTGTTAACCTAGAACACAAACCATTTTGTCTGCCTCACCATTTCCAACCCAAGCAACGCTGGCTCACCAGTCTGCCATTGGACTTCTTTTAGGGAATCTCGGGACTCGGAATGTTGCTGGAACATCGTGGGCACGTCGTGGGAATGTCGTGGATAAGATCGCAGGAATGTTCCGGTAGCAGAGATGGAGCTTGAGCAGTTAAACGCGCTTGACCAAAGTTGTGGGGAGAGTACAGCCATGTGACAGAAGCACTTTACTGCTTTTTTAAAGGGCCACCATAAATTTGGCCAGAAATAATGCAGCAATATCTTACGGCGCCAGGTGGCTCGAGACTGGCCCGTCCTGGCCCGTCCCGGCCCGACGCCAGCGTTTTGTCTTTTTAATCAAAGGGAGCGAATGCAGGTTGCAAAAGAAACATATTCAACACGCAGAATATGCGGGTAATGTCCATGCTGCTCAGATCCATACTAAATCAATAGTGATGACCTTTTTCCCTTTGAAGCAAGGAAGAATGACATTTTTACATTCGCAAGGTTTTTTGTGTGTGTTATTCTGCATTTATTAAGAAAAAAAGGTGTCGTCTGACTTCTGACACATGCGACATATGATTACGCAGCACTAAGGATAATGCGTTGGGAACGTTGTCGGACTGTGTTGTCAAACATCGTTGTCAAACATCGTTGGAATGTCTGCTACGTAGGGATGTGCGGCTCAGGAACGCGAGGTTGTATTCTTGCCTCGCTGTTGTCCTAAGAGCGTTTCGAGCATAATGCACCAGTTTGATACAATATTCTCATGAAAGAAACATCCAGTTCGGCAGCTGGCCTCATTCCTGTGCTCTGCGCGAGACCATAACCATAACCATTACCATATCAATGGCGAGTGACTAAAGTATTTGAATTGAAGTGAATGGAATTTCCCCACGGCTTTGGGAGTAATGGTGAAGTGTTTGGGGGGGGGGGGGGCACTGGATTTGTGTTCAGGATAACGTCTGCCCACGCACAAGGCCCAGACACGCCGCACAGACCAGCCTCACACTTCAGCCCTGACGTTCGACAAGAGCAAGAATGTTTAGTCTGTTTAGTCGCACTGTGATTATCGCGCTTCCAGTGTTGCTTGCCTGCTTGCGTATGAGAGCTTTTCTATGAGAAAGGATTTATGCATAATACTCAAGGTTAATCAAGCTAAATATCCACAAGGTATATTTTCAGTAAGGAAAGATGAAGACAACCCCAGTTAACATCACTTCATTCGTCAATGGTTTTAACGTTTTCCACTCTGTACTCTGCTGTACTGAACATCGTATGTTTAATACAAACACACATACATGTATAAAGTATAAACCTGCTTTCCTCCAACAGGACTAATGTAAGGGTTCATCAGAATCTCACTGGGCATATATAAATCGCTCAAATCACATACAGCTTTGACTAACAGAGAGTAGCACATGTCCTGCGTTGTGATTGGTGGGGCTGGAAGCGTGATTCAGCAGAACCGCTAACAACGGTTATTTGGAATTCACCTGTTTTCTGTTTAGTAGTATAAGCGACACAAAATACTTGGACCTGGATGGACGTCTCCTGCTTACAAAGGCGCTTATTTCAGTCATTATTGGCCCGGCTCATGAATTACACCTAAAATGTGTTTGCAAGAGGCTCTGACAAAGACACGGAAAAAGCTAGATGAGTTATGAGAGCCATTTGAGACCCATTTTGAGACACTACAGCCTAACCCACTGAAGTCTAACTAGTTCCTTCACCCTTATCGAAGCTAGGTAGCACACAACCTCTCTGGAATCAGTGAGGGTGTTGTCATAGGAATTTAGCAGACTAAGTGGAAAGAGCTTCATTTTAATTAACATTATCGATTGGTTCTTCTGTGACTCCTCCTCTGAGTCCATGGCCCATTTATCTTGCCTCACTGATGGTAAACAGAATTGACATTCTGGGGGGCTGGGAGCAGTCCAATCGGACCAATCATCACAGACGCTAGAGTTCAACTACATAAAGTGTAATACTTCTTAATATCCCATAATGTGTATATAATTAGGATTATAATTTATAATTAGTACATAATTATGTTTTGAAATTCTAAACTAAATCTGGAACTGGTGATGTTTAAGCATATAATTCGATGTGTTTGTTCAAGTAGGATGGCCATGTAATAAATGAAAAGGATCTCATGCCCACTGCAAAATATTCCAAAGTGTGTGTGTGTGTGTGTGTGTGTGTGTGTGTGTGTGTGTGTGTGTTGGTGGGGGGAATCAAGGGCCTTACCCAAGTTTCCTGTCATCAGGTAGGCGTTGTGGAAATCCTTCATGCCCAAGCCGACAATGTGGATGAATTCCTCAATAACCTGCATCAGCTCCACTGAACCTGGGTAGATCTGAGAGATAGCCAGAGAGAGAAGGTGCAAGAGAAGTTGGATGGAGCAGTTAGGGATTTATTTGAAGTTTTCAGTACAGTTCAGCATTAAGCTGAACTATTTGGACATTGGGGGGTGGGGGGTGGGGGGGCACATGGCTTGTAAGGTGATTGGATCACTCTGTCTCCTTCTCCCACGTCCCCGCACTGCCCTCTGGAGCTGACACGGCCGTTAGCGCAGTTCAAGTACGCAGTGTCAGCTTTCGTTCCTACAGCTTTCGAATCGCATCATGAGACGTTCCCACTTTATGACTTTGAAAGCTCCAGTTATTGCCAGCGCGGTGTGCTGTGGGTTAGCGTCCACCTGCAAGAGGAGATTGCTACCCAACGTGTCCGTAGAATCACTTCCATGTTCTTCATCCAGTACGGCGATCCGAATTTATGGCTTTAGCGATGAGCAAGTCGTCCAGACTTGGGTCAATATATCCAGTGTTGGAAGCAAACTGCTGTGTTGCTGCAGAAATGCTAATGTATAACTGCTGCTTCAGGCACCGGGTTTTAGGATTAAAACCTGTGAGTCATGCCCGTGTAATGGTGACAAATTTTCCCAGTCCGTCTTGATTCCCAATCAAGCACAGGAGCGTTTGTACTTCAGCACACATCAGTCAGACCCTCCCTCCAGGCAGACTGCCCAACAGCCGCTGCGCATGCTGCAGGGCCGTCGGAGTGTCTCCTCAGCCCGTCAGGCAGACAGGGCCATATTGAAGAGTGATCGCGCAGGTCACCGTGACCGGCCATGGGGACTGGCCATCAGTGTCACAGCAAATGTTGGCGGAGACATTCAGGGCAGGGTGCCCCACAAACCCACACCACACACACACACACACACGCACACACACTCACATAATCAGATACACACTATCCAACACATACACACGCACACCCAACCACACACCCGTGCAAATCCCTCTCGGCTGCTGCCAAGGGCCTGTCAGTGCACCTGTCCGCTCCTCAGTCAATACCAACCCGGCCCGGCTAATCCAACCATTGACCTTCGCCTGATTGGGTGCTGCTATCTGCGTCTGCCATCGCATTGAAATGCCTCCAAGACCCTGTGAGACGGGCCGTGGGCTGGCACGGGGCAGGGTCTGTGTAACCCCCCCACCCGTCCGGCACACACCCTGGATCTGAGCTCTCGTTGGAGATGCTTTACCGATAGGAGACCTGGCCGACTGCCGTGACCACTGCGTGCATCACTGTGTCCAAGCCCATATTACCTCACCAGCGGTCTCTCAGAAGACCGTGTGTCTTTGACCTGCAATCAGAGTGCCATGCTATGCACTTGCAAAACAAAATATTGTCTAAAAACAAAGCAAGAATTTGAGCCTCATGAAGTTTCATGTTTATTACATTGTCCATACAAAGCCTTAATGAATCCTGATCCTAAAATGTTGACAGGGAGACATAAGTTGTGCTATATTATGTTCTGCGGTTAACATATTAGCTGTAGTTAGCTGAAGCTAGCTGCCCTTGGAGCTGTAAACTCGCCATCTTCTTTATTCCTAATCTCTAAGAAGGTAGCCAGTTTGGACTTGAGGTTAGGAAACTCAGCTTATTTGCTGTGTGCCTCCAGGCAAAATGGCGCGACCAAACGAAAGAGAGTACATTGCCCGGCACGCAAGAAACACCGCGGCACCTTCAGCTATCAAGTTAGCATAGTCGTGGATAGAAAAAAAAAAGTAATATGCATCCAGACCACATCTGAACAACCACAATCTCAGTGAACTCAGTGCCACCGAGTAAACACACACACACACACACACACACACACACACACACACACACACACACACACACACACACACACACACTCAGTAATACTGAGTGACATTCAATAATTAACGCCCACAGTGAGGAGCTGAACCACAGCTGAGTTATAATATGTAATGATGCTGCTGGCTAGGGGAGTAGGGGACAGACCTGGTCTTGAGGGGCGTGGATACAGACTCAGTCTCAGCCACTGGGAGTGGAGACTGTTTTATTAGGTACAGATTACAGAGTGACAACTGCAATATGTCCTTATCCGTTGTAGTTAGAAGCAGCAATTTGAAAATCTCGTTCCCAAAAGAGCAGACCACCAGACTTTACAAGTGAAGCTCTCAGAGCCTCAATTCTCCAGCAAAACTGACAGTCATACAATAACCTTCACGAGAAAAGGAAACAGACCTTCACGGTAGTCTACAGCCACTCAGAAACCCCACGGGGCTTCTTAGGGGTGGAGTTGAGCGGTGAGGGGGTTCACACGAGAAGAAGACAGAAAGCAGATGGACAAGTAAATTGTGCAAAGTAAAACACACCAACTTTCCACTTCCACATATTGCCAGCCAATCTTTTCAAGGCACCAATTTGCTGCCGATGGAGACAGCGGACCCCAGACGTCCTCAGCAATTATCAGGGACCAGAGACGTTCCATCGATGATGGGGACTGGAGCTGAAACTGTCAGGAATGGCCCCCGACCATCCAGTGAACGCCGGCTAGGTTTTTACAACGCAGCCCTTTTAAATCAAAGCCCTGCCCCTTCACTCCGAGAGGCACATTTCCAACTGCCGTGGTGAAGACCTTTCCTCGTTGAAGGCCACGTCTTCTTTAGAGTCTTTCTGCTGTAATACCGTCGCCTTTCTGCTGTACAAGTTACGTAGCTCGAGTAAAGAGCCCCAAAAGCCGCTTACGCCTGACTGGCAGCGACACGGGCCTCCGCGGTACAGGAAGCCTAAGAGGCATTAGTGTCTGAGACATGAAGAGAGAACGGGGGAGGGCGGGGGGGGGGGGGGGGGGGGGGGGGGGGCTTCAGTTAAATACAGTGACAATATAGTCGATCTTGTCCGCTGTTTACTAATGTATGTGGAATGGGGCTGTACTCTGATTCTTTTGGATGATTTAAGAGAGATGGAGAAAGAGAGAGACATGGCATCATCAAAGCCAGTGAACACCTCAAACAGACTGTGTGCTGCCACAGCTGCTGCCACCTAGTGGATTTGATCAGGACTGCAGCTCTCAGTCTTGGCAAGCGACAGAGCCAGGCAGACAGTGTTTGACAAGGAGCGCAATGGCACACGGCACCGGACGGTCTCCCTCCTTGACCCGGACGTCCTCCCTTGGCACCGGCGATCGATTAGCACAGAGTGCACCCTGGGGGTCCGGCTATAACGAAGCGATCCGTGCCAGAGGTGGAAATCGCATGTCCTGCAAAAGCCCACGATGGATGCGGCAGACGGCAGGGGACAGTGACCGGGGAGGGGGGGACACACATATCTTCTCTGAGGGACACGGAGGTCTGTGACACTGTCCTCACCTGCTGGGCGTCTTCCCATTTGTCTCGGTTCTCTTCTTCCAAGAGATTACTGATGATTTGAAAGAAGTTCTACACAGGTGAGAGAAAAAGAAAACAAACAAACAAAAAAAAAAACAATGTCATTAGGGCCAGACCCAAATCAACAGGACATTTGTACTGCTGTTAGATATAACCGTCTGTCACCCAGTGCTGTTTACACATTCAAGATGCAATA